>NW_027361838.1:12657500-13025000 GCF_039654945.1 Dendrobates tinctorius | reverse complement strand
CCTCTCGCTCTCGCTCTGCCTCTCGCTCTGCCTCTCGCTCTGCCTCTCGCTCTCGCTCTGCCTCTCGCTCTGCCTCTCGCTCTCGCTCTGCCTCTCGCTCTCGCTCTGCCTCTCGCTCTCGCTCTGCCTCTCGCTCTCGCTCTGCCTCTCGCTCTCGCTCTGCCTCTCGCTCTCGCTCTGCCTCTCGCTCTCCCCTGCACATGTCATTTCAGTGCCCACAGTGTACGTCCTTGCTCAGTGGCTGAAAAGTCACGTGCAAGCATTCTGGGAAATCAGACTTTGGCGCTCGTTTTGCCAACCGCATAGCCGGCTTCACGCTGTGGTTGGGTTTCGGTCGGCCATGCGGTCGGCAAAACGAGCGCCAAAGTCGGATTTCCCAGAATGCTTGCACGTGACTTTTTTCAGAAGATCTACATTAACAATCCTTGTAGTAGCAAGGATGTTGTAGCAATCCATGTGTCTCAGCAACAGTCCATTGATGCTCTAGTTTTGCGACCATAGCAATCATCATGCATACTATACTAGTTAAAGCAACCTTTAGGACTTTGGGTTTTTAGCCTAAATATTTTAAATTAAATTGGCAAAGCAGGAGAGACACATTAGAGACATTCTCCAAAGCTAGACAGTGCAAATTTTAATGAATTAATTTTTTTTACACTATAGACTGTGCCTATAGTGAGTTTTTGATGTTGCATATTTTCATTGCATCAAAAACGCAGCATCTTACAGTTTCAGCAAAGCGGACAAAATTTTTAGAAATCTCCTGCGCACTTTTTTTTTCCCCCTTCTTGGTGTAAAGTGACCTGTGATGCGTGTTTCAAATCTGCAACATGTCAGTTTCGCCTGCAGTTACATCTTTAGTGCGTGCAGCAAAAACTCATCAAAAAAGGCATGTAATCTGTAAAAGACTATATCAATAACGTTTTCTCAAAACCAAGTACCAGGAAGTATCGAAAACAAAGCAGCTTTATTTAAAACCTTGCATACCAACAAGAGACAAATGCAGCATCAAAATGCAATGAAAAAGTGCACTTTACCTGATTTATTTAATGGGTACAGAAATGCTGCTGAAAAGCTGCAACATGAAAGGCTCATCTTTAGAACGTACCCTTATTCTTATTGGTTCATGCTAGGCCAGACAGTATACAGATGCACCAAATTTATCCCACCTTTTGGTTCACTTAGTTTGTGCTAGAAATTTGCCTTCAGCCTTTCCATCATTGATGGCTGCAGTGTTGGCTGTAGTACATGCCCGCCAATCGCTGGGTTCAGCTGCAGTGTTAATGTAGACTTCACCAGACCACTGAACTCAGTATCTGGCTGCAGTGGTCACATGGCGTAGTCATGATATCACTGCTACAGCCATGGCCACAAAGACCAGAAGGGTGCTTTCACAATGCTTTAGACACTCGCTGGCACATTGGTCATACGTCCGAACCCACCCTGCAAAACTGGATTCGGACGTATGCGCCGACTGGGCCATAGCCTGCACTGGTGCTGGAAGGGCGAACCTGTGCTCTTGATTTGCTTCATTTTCGGGAGTGTAGTCATGGCCAAAAGTTTTGAGAATGACACAAATATTAATTTTTACAAAGTCTACTGCTTCATTTTTTCTAATGGCAATTTGCATATACTCCAGAATGTTATAAAGAGTGATCAGCTTAACAGCAATTACTTGCAAAGTCAATATTTGCCTAGAAAATGAACTTTATCCCCCAAAACACATTTAAACATCATTGCAGCCCTACCTTAAAAGGACCAGCTAACATCGTTTCAGTGATTGCTCCATTAACACAGGTGTGGGTGTTGATGAGGACAGGGCTGGAGATCAATCTGTCATGATTAAGTAAGAATGACACCACTGGACACTTTAAAAGGAGGCTGGTGCTTGGCATCATTGTTTCTCTTCTGTTAACCATGGTTATCTCTAAAGAAACACGTGCAGTCATCATTGCACTGCACAAAAATGGCCTAACAGGGAAGAGTATCGCAGCTAGAAAGATTGCACCTCAGTCAACAATCTATCGCATCATCAAGAACTTCAAGGAGAGAGGTTCCCTTGTTGCCAAAAAGGCTCCAGGGCGCCCAAGAAAGACCAGCAAGCGCCAGGACCGTCTCAAGTGTTTCAGCTGCAGGATCGGGCTACCAGCAGTGCAGAGCTGGCTCAGGAATGGCAGCAGGCAGGTGTGAGTGCATCTGCACGCGCTGTGAGGCGGAGACTCTTGGAGCAAGGCCTGGTCTCAAGGAGGGCAGCAAAGAAGCCACTTCTCTCCAGAAAAAACATCATGGATTTCTCTGATGAATCCCCTTTTCGATTGTTTGGGACATCTGGAAAACGGCTTATTCGGAGAAGACCAGGTGAGCGCTACCACCAGTCTTGTCTCATGCCAACTGTCAAGTATCCTGAAACCATTCATGTGTGGGGTTGCTTCTCAGCCAAGGGAATGGGCTCTCTCTGTCTTGCCTAAAAACACAGCCATGAATAAAGAATGGTACCAGAATGTCCTCCAAGAGCAGTTTGGCGATCAACAATGCCTTTTTCAACATGATGGAGCACCTTGCCATAAAGCAAAGGTGATAACTAAATGGCTCATGGAACAAAACATAGAGATTTTGGGACCATGGCCTGGAAACTCCCCAGATCTTAATCCCATTGAGAACTTGTGGTCAATCATCAAGAGACGGGTGGACAAACAAAAACCTTCAAATTCAGACAAAATAAAAGCATTGATTTTGCAAGAATGGACTGCTATCAGTCAGGATTTCATCCAGAAGTTGATTGAGAGCATGCCAGGGAGAATTGCTGAGGTCCTGAAGAAGAAGGGTCAACACTGCAAATATTGACTTGCTGCATTAACTCATTCTAACTGTCAATATAACCTTTTGCTACTCATAATATGATTGCAATTATATTTCTGTATGTGATAAAAACATCTGACAAAGACACATAAAAACCAGAGGCCAGCAGATCATGTGAAAATATAATATTTGTGTCATTCTCAAAACTTTTGGCCATGACTGTACACCTACTGGAGACTGACACTCAGATGTAGTAGACTGCATCTGGGTGTCCACCTCCTTTAGGCGTATACTCTCAGAAACGATGCACGACAAAGCGCACATTCACTGTTCCAGCACCATTGCAGTCTATGGCCCTTTCAGCGCATACATCCGAATCTCGTTTTGAGAGGGAGTGGTTTGGACGTATGCACCAACTGGGCCACCTAAACGCAATGTGAAAGCACCCGAAGACATGATGTGGACAACTTGTTAAAAGTTGGACAACTTGTTGACCTATAATCACTTAGAATGGAAAGCTACCTAGGTGACAGAGAAGTCACTTAATGGTCCCTTGCTCAAATCATGGTGTACATTCATTATGGCTGGGGTTCTTAACCCATATCAAAAAAATAAGCATGCTGAAATACGGTGCTCCTAATTTTTTAAGAGGTGCTCGCCTCTTAATAAATTGGGAATATTTCTAGCTATGTCAGCAACAGGCTATCATAAATTCGAGCTTACATTGTGCATGACCCTCCACCTTCTTCACTCAGCGCATAGTTTTTTGTTTTTTTTTCAATGTGGCGGGAGAAGCAGAAAAATTTAAACTATTATCTATAATATAACGCTGTAAGCGTCACTCTGTCCGAAGCCTTTATAGACTGCGCAAGCACGACGCACCTGCGCAGTCTGGCTCCAGACAGAGTGAGGCAGCCAGCGGTGAGGAGTGTGTATGGCGTCGGAGATGGCGGTACCGTACATACTGCATACCGCCATCTCCGACGCCATACTTACCTGACCGGGAGGAGCGTTGCCGCAGCGCTTCTCTTCACCCGGAATCGCGCTGCGCATGCGCGATCTGGCGCCATTTTACTGAAGACACACTTGCAGTGTGTCTTCAGCAATATGGCGCCGGACAGAGCTATGGGCATACGTGATTCCGGCCGCACTTCTGCCCCGGCCTCCAGCAGAACAGCGCTGGAGCACAGGACAGAAGGGTGAGTATTAATTTTTTTTTTTTTCTTGGTGTACTTTTAATAGGAGAGACGGGACCATGCAATCCACGATAGGGGAGGTGAGAGGACCATGCATACCAGGATTGGGGGGTGAGGGGGCCATGCATGCCAGGATTGGGGAATGAGGGGTACCATGCATACCAGGATAGGGGGGGGTGAGAGGACCATGCATACCAGGATTAGTGGGTGAGGGGGCCTTGCATACCAGGATTGGAGGGTGAGGGGGCCATGCATTCCAGGATAGGGGGGTGAGAGGACCATGCATACCAGGATTGGGGGATGGGGGGGCCATGCATACCAGGATAGAGGGGGGGGGGGTGAGAGGACCATGCACACCAGGATTGGGAGGTGAGGGGGCCATGCATACCAGGATTGGAGGATGAGGGGTACCATGCATACCAGGATAGGATTAGGGGGTGAGGGGGACATGCATACCAGGATTGGAGGGTGAGGGGCCATGCATACCAGGATAGGGGGATGGGGGGCCATGCATACCAGGATAGGGGGGTGAGGGGACCATGCATACCAGGATTGGAAGGTGAGGGGTACCATGCATACCAGGATGGGGAAGGGGGTGAGGGTACCATGCATACCAGGATAGGGGGGGTGAGGAGACCATGCATACCAGGATTGGGGGATGAGGGGTACCATGCATACCAGGATAGGGGATGAGGGGTACCATGCATACCAGGATAGGGGGTGAGGGGACCATGCATACCAAGATAGGGATGAGTGAGTACCATGCATACCAGGATGAAGAATGGGGTACCATGCATACCAGGATAGGGGATGAGGGGTACCATGCATACCAGGATAGGGGGTGAGGGGACCATGCATACCAAGATAGGGATGAGTGAGTACCATGCACACCAGGATGAAGAATGGGGTGCCATGCATACCAGGATTTGGGGGGGGGGGTATCATGCATACCAGGATAGGAGGGTGAGAGCACAAAGCAGGATAGGAGACCATATACCAATAAAAATGCTCATCACCCGGGCGTAGAACAGGTTCATAGTTAGTAAATTATAAAATCAAAATGAAGTCACGCACGAGGTCTTCAAATCTAGCAACAGTTCACTGGCAATTAAGACACGGCTCGTACATAGTTTGGTCTTTTCTGTAGTAACATATGGATGCAAAATCTGGATGATAAATAAACAAGACAGAAGAAGAATCAACGCCTTCAAAATGTGTTGCTGGAGAAGGATGTTATGAATATCATGGATGGTAAGAATAACAAACCAATTTTGGAACGAATCAAGCCACACATGTCACTCGGAGCAAGGATCACTGAGCTACGACTTCCCTACTTTGGACACATCATACGAAGACAGCAATCACTGGAGAAGGACCTCATGGTTGGAAGACTAGAAGGAGCAAGATGACGAGTAAGACCAGCAAACCCGTTGGCTTCATACTATCAAGATAATGGGGGAGAAGACCCTGGTGGACCTATCTAGTCTTGCACGAGATCTTTCTTTCTACAGAACATTCATCCATCAAGTCACCATGGCTCGAGATTGTGTAGGCCGATAATTATATATGGTGTGTGTCATAGCTTGCAACTTTTTGCACCAGAAATCTAGTGTAAGGGCAGTGATAAATGTCCCTCATTGTTTTCTTTTTTCCTATTCACTGTTTGGATGTTGTTGTCTTTTTTTCCTTCTGTAGATTGTGAAAAGTGCCTATAAAACTAAAAACGTGACCCAGCAGCAGAGGCTTGGCAAACAAAGTAACCTGTTACCATGTCCAACTGGCGTTGATTTCTGCTTTGTACATGTATACTGCTGAGAAGAAAGGCTGGAATATCGCCCCGCTAGCTGAGCCTACTCCCGGGATGCCTGAGAAAATATCAGGATGAGATTACATCCACTTTATCAAACCACAAGTTTTCTCCAGGGAAGCCGTGCAAGCACTGTTAGGACTTTTCCATCCACATTGAGAAACAACATTTGTACCGATGCCAGCTAGAAGGCTAAAGTATCTCCCTTGTGCTAGAGGCAGAGCTTGTCCGTGAAATCACCAGGGAAATCATTTCAATCTTGTTACTCGACTTTTCTTCGTAAATTTAAAGACTTTGTACATCCGGCTGCTCACGCCCAAATACCGCGACTGATAGGATGGATTTTCTGATCTCTCCTCTGTGCTAAACCTCATTTGAAGCAACATTTCACATGGAACAAAGTTTTGTTTCAGCAATTCCCTGAGCGTGCATGTTCATGGTGGAGCTGGCGGAAATGGAGGCGTTATCTGATTGAATAGCAAGCGAAGTTCTAAAATCAGAATGTACGAATTAGAAAAGCAGAAACCTGACAGCCTAATTATAAGTAATTGGGATCCATTATTGAACAGATCCATCACATCTGTCAGAAAGCTATTCCACCAGTGTGAACAAAGGCTTGTTTCTGGGCTGAAGAAAACATATACCAGTGTATATGCATCTACAACTGGATTATAGATATTAATACAAAATCCTATTTGCTCTTGGAGAATCTGTTACTGGGTCCTAAAGTCTTCAGTAATTCATCCATCCATTGCTTCTCATAGACTGGATTCTCTCCGACTACCATCGGTTTGTCTCTTTCGGATTATGCTGTTTTTCGGATGAGTGTTGCATTTTAAAGAGCTCTGAAACGTTAATGAGCTGCCGTCTATAGGTCAGGCCCATCAATTACTACAGCACATGTATGGAAAACATATAAAGGTGTCCTCTGTTTTGTAATGGTCTTATTTGTTATGAGTCCTTTGAGAATAAGCCTCCCAATCCTCCAAACTGTAAGAAAGCATTGAACTGTTACATTTACCTCTCACCACCACAGGGAAGTTTAGGGAATGTCCTTAAGGACACACCTTTATTTATTTTTTTCACTTTAATTTTTACTTTCCTCCAAGAGCCCTAACTTTATTTTATCTCAACATAGCCTTATGAGGCATTTTTGTTGTTGTTTGAGTTATAGTTTTGAATGGCACCAATAATTTTGTCATACAATATACTGAAAACCAAATTCTAAGTAAGGTGAAATGGCAAATAAACCAATTTACTTATTGGCGTTCTTTTAAAGGTAATAATTAACTGGCAACATGATCCTTTTTATTTTTTCTTTGACATTTTTGCTAATAATTTAAAACCTGTTGCACTTTGAGAGAATGGACTTGTAAGGAGGCCGCAATGCCAAATTTGATTCATTTTTTTTTTTTTAATGTCTTCAGTTATTGGATGGGGGGAACAAGGGGAGGGAGTCCAACTCTTCCATCATTCTGAATCACTTCTCTAGTTCCCCTTTCAATAATTAGACATTTTAAAAAAAAAAAATCTTATTTGGCATTGCTGCCAAATTTCCACTGGCATTGCTGCCACCTGCTTTCTTTCATTTCCATTGAAAGAAAGCAGGTGGCCATTCAAGCTTTTAATAAGCCATACGAGCGGGAGACAACGTTTCGGCTCCACAGAGCCTTTCTTAAGCAATTCACATAGTGTAACAAGCTTATATATAAAGGTGCAAACATTTCATTATCTGCAATTAATAGTGTTATACTATAATGTATTGCAGTATACACTAAAAATCACAAACTCCTAGGAAACCCAACCTATGTCAGGGCTTTACCAGAGCACCACGTTGGTCAGATACATCCAGCAAGCCCTTGACTGCAATGAAAGCCTATGTGCACCTTGCCCTGTGTAGCGTACGCTCAAAAGCCATATATCTGCACATGATCCAAGACTGAACAGTACGTCACGGGCTGAGAAGGGGGTTGTGTTGGTGTCCAGGCACGTTCAATGGGTTGTCTGTGTAACACCGGACAGGTCAGATCCATAGTGAGAACCAATCACCAGTCTGTACAGATGAGAATCCTGAACAGGACCTCTTTATGTTGACCCTTTAGTCATGTCCATGTACAATATGAGGCCATTGTTGGCACGGAAAGAATATTAGAGCAGAAATTGTAATTATTCAATTATTTATTTCAGGAAAAGCTGAACCTCCGCGATGGTCCCAATGATATAATGTTTAGCATAACCACGCAGTATCAGGGCACGTGTCGATGTGAGGGCACCATCTATCTGTGGAGCTGGAACGACAAGATCATCATTTCTGACATTGATGGAACAATAACTAAGTAAGTATGTACTTTTTGTGCCTAGAAGCAAACCATTTAATTTATCTTTTTTTACCATCTTGACACTTCAGCGTATGAAGAGTCCATGTATGTATCATTTGTAGACGTGGTCTGACTTTCTGCTCTCGTGGTTCCCACTCACCACTTCCCACACAAATTATTCACTGTGGGAACAGTTTCCAGTACTAGTACTACAATGAGGTCATGTGGTTTGTAAGAGCAGTGAATTACACGTTCCTCCTGTTATTTGACTCTTGTGCGATAGATTAGGTATTTTAAGGTTTTCAAGTGAGCGCTAGTGAATTCTGGAAGTCCTGTTAGTTTGCAGTTAATAGTTTTATATTACCATTCTCACCAATAAAGGTTAATAAAGCAAAATTAACTTTTAATTCTGTAGTACTGCTGGTTGCCAAGGTGACAACAAGCCACCTCAGAAGTGGCTGGTCTCCTAGGCTGGAAGCCTGCATCTCCAAAATGTTGGGTATGGAGCTTGCAAACGCTCCTTTGAAATGTCTGTGCTTCTCCCCATGCTGCAGAGACAAACTGCAGTGAAGAGTGTCAGTTCAGGCCGGCGGCTCCGTTATGGGGGCAGCCCCGTCAATCTTTAGGAGCACACCGCCACCTGACTAAAGGAGCTGCAAGGCCATGGAGCACTGTGCTCCTGAAGATTTGAAACCTCAGCAGTTTTCCGGTGCTGTCAGCGGCTGGCTCTACATAGTGGCTGGATCTGGGTACTGCAGATCGAACGGGGGCAAATGTGCAGTACCCAGCTGTGGCCACTATGCAGTGGACGAAGCTTTGCTGCTTCACAACCATTCACATCTGTCCGCTGCTGGCACCAGTACAGCTAATAGGTGTCATACCCCCACCAATCTAAGGTTAAGTTATCAATGTTAAAGTAATGGACCTCACCTTTACCCGCGGCCTCTCGTGGCCTCTTCCAGACAGCGGATTTTGTTCTTTCTGATGGTCTTCGTTTTAGTGCAGTTGTTGGCACAGAACGTATCTTAAAATGTGGTTTGGATAAATGACTGATATGTGAAGCACGTTTGTCATTCCAGTAATATTAATAGTCTGACATCTCAGGGAAGGGGGGACTTTCTTAAAAGATGTACCGTAACTTGTTGATATGTTGGCTTTTGATATGTGCTAATGTAAGTTATGCTTTTAATGTGCCCCCACTAGTTATAATCCTGCCTGTGCTTCTGTTTTGGTGTAGAAAGGTATGGCACTCGATCATGTCAGAATTTACTGACTGCAATAGATTCTTAGGTAATGGACTCTAAATCATAGAATGGTAGAGTTGAAAGGGACCTCCTGGGTCCAACCCCCTCACTGACTAAATCATCCCAGCAGATGTCTGTCCAGCCTCTTTATAATTCATCCCACCTCCATGTATTGAACCGTAGATGTATGATGTAGACGCTTACTATAGCTCATCAGGGCTAGAGATTCAAATGTGGCCCCTCAACACTTCTCTTCCGCTGACAACTGCATGTGGCTAGACCAACTCTTGTTTGGCTGCCTGCGATCTTTTCTAACCATAATGCTACACCCTCAGCATGGCGGTGCATTCATGTATTTTCAGTAGGAAGACGGAAACAAGTTGTCCTAATATTCCCCATTTGGTTATCTCTACAAAAGTTAAAAAAAAAAAAAAAAAAATCTGGAAGAAGTCCAACAGATTGTTCCTAATGCCTCTCCACATTTTCCATTGGGGAACAGCCATGAGGCTCCCATGCATCTTCCTGTATAAATTCAATTTGTTTGGCCAATATTCATCTAATGTTGTATGGTCAGCTTTGAAGATTTTTTTCTAAAGTTTTATGTGGCTTAAAAAGTTTAGGTGGAACTTTATGGAGCTGTGTAACCCCATAAAACAATACAGAAAAATGGCAACGTCATATGCAAATCTATGCGAATTGTGAGCATTTATACATCCACCGTATCTGTTTTATTTTAGATCAGACGCCTTAGGCCAGATTCTTCCTCAGCTTGGGAAGGATTGGACCCATCAGGGCATCGCCAAGCTCTACCACTCCATACATGAGTATGTATCTACCTGTACCAAGCTGTAGACAATAACAAGGTCACTGTTATGTCTTCCATGAATGCTGGCACATTTGTGTCAACTCGAAGTTACCATAGGACTTCAGTTTGTTTGAAATGTGAGAGAATATCCATTAACAGTAAGAAATCGTAATCTGTCAGCTAAGCCTAAAGCAGCATTATTCATCAGATGTCTGGAGTGGCTGTGCTCCTAATGAATCATCGGGTCGTAGAAGATTACCTTACTTCATCTCTTTAAGAATCCTTAGAGAGAAGCAGAAATGTCTGTATCCAGTGTCCATATAGGTATTAGTAGTCCTGTACTTTGTGTTTAAATTAAACCAGTACTATTGAAGCGATACTTGTGTCCGGTTATTTGCTTATTGTCACATTACGGTTCTAATTTCAGGAATGGATATAAATTTCTGTATTGCTCTGCCCGTGCTATTGGTATGGCAGACATGACTAGAGGGTATTTGTCCTGGGTGAATGACCGAGGCACTATACTTCCCAGAGGGCCCTTAATGCTGTCACCAAGCAGCCTGTTCTCTGCATTCCACAGGTACGTGTCCATTTTACCTATATTACCTACTGCTATTTGGAAGACTCAATAGTTAAATAATGTGTGTGAGAGTCACTGGGCTCCTATTCTAAGCTAGATGGGCCAGGATTTTGGCCTAATGCCTAACTAGTGCCCAAAAAAGTCTTGTGACTACAATTATGTGATTAAATACACGTTTTTCTAAAGACTCGACGAGGTATGAGGCCTATTGGAAATTTAGCCAAGAAAGGGGGATGACCGAAATGGTGATCCCATACTCCAAAATTGGGCCAAAAGTGGGCATAACTTAGAGATTCAAACTAAGCCAACAAATAAGTAATGTAAAGATGTGCTAAATTTATCTGCTTCATGACTGGGGGGTCATTATTCTCTCTTCCTAGCAAGGCAGATATTCAGGTTTTATCGTACATGGACTTGTTACCGACTCAAAAAAATAAAATTTCATTTTGATATTCATTTATTTTTTTAACACATTAATTTGTCACTTTCTTTATGCTTTTTTTTTCTCCTTCGCCTCATTGGGGGACACAGGACTGTGGATGTATGCTACTGCCGCCAGGAGGCTGACACTAAGTGAAAGGAGAAAAGGTTAGCTCCTCCTCCGCAGTATACACCCTCGCCCCGATTGCAGGCGAAACCAGTTCATGCTTTGTGTCTAATGGAGGAACACGTCTGTTTTTTTTTTCCCCAAACTTTCTTTCTTTTTTTTTTTTATTCCAAGAAGATGATGGGGGCGACGGATCCTATTGAAAGGGTCTGATCTCCCCAAACCAACAACGGGCGAGCACGTGGAGTGTCAACTCCACGTATCCTCTCCCGCAACATGGGACATGATGCCGAACTCAGCCCTGACCACCCTAAGGTATTGAATCCCTAGGCTGTACAGAGGCATACAACAGTCCGTGCGGCCCCCACTGCATCACCGATGCAAGGACTGCGGTGATGGAAGGTAGCAGACGGTCCCTCCCCTCATCCTCTATAGGGAAGATGGAGCTAGGGTGCCTACACCGTCTTTTCTGCAGCCCCCCCCTCCCCTCTAACCTGAGCTGGACTGAAGCGCTCCACCATGGGGGACCACAGAGGAGGGTGGTCTGGGAGGGCTCCTTAGCAGGGTTCCCCTGGGGCAGTCCGGCCCATAGGCCTGGTTTCCCCATTCCCTGAGTGCCGGGCGGGTGCAGCTTCCGCTGCAAGTATGGCGCCATCGGGCATTGCCGGGCTCCGTATTGTCCAGCAACGCTGGATCCTTGCTCCTCGGCCTAGGCCTACTGTGTCCAGTGCGCCTGCCCCCTGTCGCGGCGGGCATCAAAATTCCAGTCCCCAGCTTCAGCCGACGCCAGGCCGCGGGCGGAAGTCCCGCCCCCAGGCGCTGCCTTCTTCCGGCGGTCCGCCCACAGCTGAGGCGCGCATTTTTGAACCAGGAGCAGCCGCTCTGCACTTCCAGGACGGTGGGGGCACAGGACTGGAGTAAGTGCTACCCTCAACCCCCCCGATTGTTTGTAGGCCCGGTCCGCTTTTCCAGAGGCCACGCTAGGCGAAAGCGGTACGTGCATATACCACTCCTGCAGACTGTAGCAGTATTACCTGGCAGGTACAGCATGTCCAGAAGGACTAAGACGCACACGTTTCTACACGCTGCATGCACCTCCTGTCGGTCTGCTTTTCCGCAGGCGCTGAGCAAGCAGTTATGCGAAGCCTGCGATTCCAAACCCGCACAGGAGCCCTCCCCTGCGACCGAGCCCAATGTACCAAGTCCCCACGGAATGGGCTCTGTCTCTGTCGCAGTCTATGGCATCATTTAAGAGAGCAATCGAGTCCCTTTGGGCCCCAGGTAGGGGCAGGGACAGCGGCTCGCCTGTCTTGGAGGGTTCCTCGAGCTCACAGGAGCCTCCGGCCTGCAGGGGCCTCTCTCACTCCAGGCAGACGCAGGGGAAACTAACCCACACAGTGTCTCCCGGTCCATCCGGTGCCCCGGCATCCATGATCTCTACCTCTCGCTCGCCTTCACCAGTAGTCAATATCAAGCAAAGCTCAGATTACAACGAGCCCCTTGACTTGGATACTTCCGGTTACCAGGAAACAATTGACAGCCTCATCGAAGCAGTCAACCAAACCCTGGGGATTGACGATGAATCCACCTTGGCCTCAGGTCACAAGGTGTCATTTAAGCGAGTCAAGCGGCCTCATAGAGTATTTGGCACTCACCCAGAGTTGGAGGACATAGTGCAACGACACAGGGAACGGCCAGCCAAGCGTTTCTCAGGCCAGGAGGCGCTCGAGGAAAGATACCCGTTAGCTCCTGATCTCCGTAAAAGTTGGGCAGAATCCCAAACGTTAGATCCACCCGTGTCGCGCTTGGCCTCTAAAACCCTGTTATCCATACCTAGTGGTTCCTCCATCAAAGATCCCACTGACCGTCTCATGGAGAGCTTGGCTCGCTCAGTGTTTGAGGCGTCAGGTTCAGCACTCTCTCCCTCGTTCGCGGCAACTTGGGTAGCCAAGGCCATGGTTTCTTGGTCAGAATTATTAAACAGAGCCTTGCAGGGTATGGACCTACCATCAGAGGTATCAGAGATCGCCATGTCTGGCTCACCATCGCACATGACACATGGGGTACAAGTTAGAATTTGTCAAGTGCCCCCAAGACGGTTTTTTCTTTCTCGTCCTCCCAAGATAGATGCAAGGGCTTTACTCAAGGCCATCGAATTGCTCCAGCACAACTGGGTTGTTATTTCCATACTGGAAAACAAAAGATTTCAGGGCTTCTATTCCAACCTGTTCACGGTCCCCAAGAAGGACAGGACTGTCAGGCCCATGCTGGACCTGAAGCTCCTGAACAGATTTGTCAGGATCAGACATTTCTGGATGGACTCTCTACGCTCGGTTATATCTGCCATGGGGCGGGCGGGGAGAATATTTGGCCTATATCAACATCCAAGACGCCTACCTGCACATAACCATTTTCCCTCCACATCAAAGATTTTTATGCTTCGCTATCAATGGCCTACATTTCCAGTTCGCAGCCCTGCCCTTCGGGCTAGCCACCACCCCCAGAGTGTTCACAAAGGTCATGGCAGTCATCATGGCCATCTTGCACTCCCGGGGCATAGTCGTCTTGCCTTACTTAGACTACCTCTTGGTCAAGGGCCCTTCATTTCGAGCATGCGAGGAGAGCGTCAACATCACGCTAGATACTCTTTCCCGCTTAGGGTGGTTGGTCAACCTGAAGAAATCATCCCCTGTTATAGCTCAGAGGACTTCCTTTTTAGGGATGATCTTTGACACCTCCCGAGGGTTGGTAATTATCCCTCGGGACAAGGCCCTAGCTATCCGGCAGGGAGTCCAGGCACTTCGCCAACTAGTCCCTCATACCATTCGTTTTTGCATGAGGGTCTTAGGAAAAATGATGGAAGCGATTCCGTTTGCCCAACTCCATCTTCGTCCCCTGCAGCACCCCCTCTTGGCATCCTGGGACAAGAACCCATTTACTCTCGACCACCGGTGCTGGTTGTCCACGCAGGTCAGACAGGCACTCCTGATTGTCCACCACCGTTCCTCTCTTCTTCAGGGGAAACCTTTTCCCCCGGACCATTGGCTGGTGGTCACAACCGACGCCAGTCTCCTCGGCTGGGGAGTGGTTTTTCGTCATCATACGACCCAGGGACGTTGGTCGCCGCATGAAGCATACCTCCTGATCAACTTGCTAGAGATACGAGCGATCCGGCTGGCTTTGCAGCATTTCCATCATCTTCTAGCAGGCCGCCCCGTCCGGATTCAATCGGACAATGCCATGGCCGTGGCTTGCATAAATCATCAGGGGGGCACCCGCAGCAGGGCAGCCATGCCCGAGTTGGGCATGTCCTCCACTGGGCCGAGAGAAACCACTCTGTGATCTCGGCGGTCCACATCCTGGGTGTAGAGAACTGGGCGGCAGGGTCTTGCGTCCGGGGAATGGTCACTACACCCCGAGGTCTTCCGGCAAGTTTGCCAACATTGGGGAACTCCGGATGTGGACCTGATGACCTCCAGGGCGAACGCCAAAGTGCCAATTTTTGTCGCTCGATCCCGGGACCCGCAAGCAATTGCCGTGGATGCGTTGGTTCTGCCATGGAACCAGTTTTGCCTACTGTACCTACTTCCCCCGCTGCCACTACTTCCGAGGGTCATCAGGAAGGTCAAGGCAGTGGGGGTTTCAGTAATTCTGCTGGCCCCAGATTGGCCTCGTCAGGCGTGGTAAGCGGACCTAGTGCAGCTACTTGCCAAAGTCCCCTGGCAGCTGCCAGAGCGCCCAGACCTGCTTTCCCAGGGCCCAATCTACCACCTGAACTCAGGGGCCCTGTGTTTGACGGCTTGGCCGTTGCATCTTGAATTCTAACCCAGGCTGGGTTCCTCCGCAATGTGGTTGCTACAATGGTTAGTGCCTGGAAATCCGCGTCAGCACGTAGTTACCACCACACCTGGAAGATTTTCTTCACATGGTGTAGGGACCGCAGTTGTTCTCCACTGAGATTCTCTATTCCCAACATTTTAGCCTTTCTCCAGTCAGGTCTAGACTCAGGTTTAGCTCCAAGCTCCCTTAGGAGACAGATATCGGCCTTATCCGTCTTGTTCCAGTGCAGGATTGCTACCAATCTGCGGGTAAAGACCTTTCATCCAGGGGGTCTCCCACTTGGTTCCCCCCTATAGGGCCCCTCTGGATGCCTGAGACCTTAACCTGGTCCTAGGTGTTCTGCAGGAAGCTCCATTTGAACCACTAAAGGATGTCCCTTTGACATACCTTTCCTGGAAGGTGGTGTTCCTTGTAGCTAGAACATCAATCAGGCGGGCCTCGGAGCTGGCAGCGCTATCCTGTTGAGCCCCTTTTTCTGATTTTCTACAAGGATAAGGTGGTTCTCAGGCCAGCTCCTCCTTTTCTGCGAAGGTCGTTTCCTCATTTCACATTGAGAATATTGTCTTGCCCTCTTTTTGTCCAGCACCGATACACTGTGTGGAAAAGGCTCTTCATACGTATGTCACGAATGGCATCCTTTCGTCAGACAGACATGCTGTTTGTGCTCCCCGAGGGTCGCAGGAAGGGACTCACTGCCTCAAGGTCGATCATAGCCAGATGGATTTGTTTGACTATTCAGGAGTCTTACTGCATCAGAGGCGTACCTGTTCCAGCAGGGATCAGAGAACACTCCACTCGGGCAGTGGGCGCCTCTTGGGCTCTTCGGCACCAGGCATCGGAGGAACTTGTCTGCAAGGCGGCAACCTGGTCCAGTCTGCACACATTCACCAAGCACTATAATATCCATACTCAGGCTTCAGCTTACGCGAGCCTGGGTAGAAGGATTCTCCAGGCAGTGGTGGCACACCTTTAGACAGGAGGTGCGTATAGTTTGGAACGGTGAGTCGACTTCCCACCCAGGGACTGCTTTAGGACGTCCCCCAATGAGGCGAAGGAGAAACAGGGATTTTTGTGGTACTTGCCGTAAAATCCTTTTCTCCGAGACCCGCATTGGGGGACACATCACCCACCTTGTTAGCCAATTGGCTTTTCTTTTTTTTTTTGTCAATTTGTATTTTTGATAGGTGGGTTTTCTAGACATGTTGTTACCTGCATTACGGTTGATTTTGTCTTCTTTTTGATCTCCTGCTTTTGCACCAAACTGGTTTCACCTGCAATCGGGGCGAGGGTGTATACTGCGGAGGAGGAGCTAACTTTTTTTCATTCACTTAGTGTCAGCCTCCTGGCAGCAGTAGCATACACCCACAGTCCTGTGTCCCCCAATGAGCATCTCGGAGAAAAGGATTTTAAGGTGAGTACCACAAAAATCCCTGTTTTCTGTTATTCAGGAAGATTTAGAAGTTAAAGAAAAATATAAGAAAATACATCTCTATTTTCCCATCTCCCATGACGGCACACATGAGAGAGGGGATCCGCCCAGTCAGGACAGGAACCCTACTGAAGATAAAAGGGCGGTACCTCTCCCTCGCTTCAGTTGGGTTTCCTGTCCTGACAGGGACCCGTGCTGAAGACAGCAGGTCACACTTACCTGCCCCTCTCCCGTGCCGGCGTAGAAGATCAGGCTGGGCTCCTGAGCGCTGGGCGTCGGGATGGAGGAAGCGCCGTCCGCGGGTCCTCCGGGGCTCAGCGTCCGAGCGGGCGCAGGAACAGCACGGCGGGGGTCCTGGGGCTCTGCCGTGGCTGCCGCGCCGCCCTCTCCCCCTCTGCCGGTGATCCCTACTCTGGAGCAGCTCAGGAGCGCTGAGGGAGCGGCCGCTTCCGGGTCGCGCTCCTCTGACGTCACGCGCAGGGCACGCTGGGGAAGGGGCGTGCCCGCGTGACGTCGGAGGCGGCGCCGACAATCCAAGATGGCGGCGCCCATGGTGAAGAACGCCGATCGGTGGAGAGAGATCCCGGCGGTATGGCAGGGGGGGGAGGGGCTGTGGGGGTAACCGGAGGAGGCGGAGAGTGCAGTGAATCCCCCTTACATAAGGGGGATGACCACAGAAGACGCACTCATGCCCAAGGCTTCAGAATGGAAGTGGGGCAAGACGAGCAGCGTCAGCAGCAGCGACAGCAGCAGCGTCAGCAGCAAGACCTCTCGCCAGATGCCAGGCCGAGCCACCAACATACCAGAAGCAGTCGCTCAAGTGGTGGGAGCGGCAGTCATAAGCGCAATCGGCATGACTCTGGGACGTCCAGGAGAAACGTCACGAGTGCATCTGAGGAGCCTCCGAGATCGGTACCCCTGATTGACAGCGGTGGTGAGTGATCTACGTGAATGTCACCCTTATGGTAATGGGGTTCCATATTTTCTGTTTGATCACTGGGGGCGAGGAAGGCCAGCAGCAAAACCAAAAATAGAGAATGCGCCCTATGTAAAAACCCGCTGGCAGATCAGTGGCAGAAAGATCTCTGCGCTGACTGTATTAACAGGACTATACAGGAGGAGACCCCTGATTTGGTGACTAGTCTGAAGGAGTTAATACATCAGGAGGTGAAAGGTTCCCTAAAGGCGGCCCTTAAAAAGAAAAGAAACCGTAAAAGGAGCTCCGATTCAGAGGCCTCGCCAAAGCAGAAGGGGCGGGATAGATCTTTGTCCACCTCCTCTTCCTCCACGCAGTCCTCAGAATCCTCCTCGGACAGCGATATAGGCGGCCGTCCATGTTTTCCAACGGAGGACGTAGAAAAACTGGTCAAGGCCATTAGAGCTACAATGGGGCCTTAAAGAAGAAAAAACTCCCAAATCATTAGAGGATGTAATGTTTGGAGGACTGGAGGAAAAGCGAAAGCGTACCTTCCCTGTAAATGATAAAATAAAAGCGCTAATTGACAGGGAATGGAAAAAGACAGAGCGGTCAGGGGGCTTACCTTCCACATCAAAGAGGAGGTACCCCTTTGACCAGAAGGACTCAGAAACCTGGGAAAAAGTCCCAAAAATTGATGGGGCTGTAGCCAGATCCTCAAAAAAGGTATCCCTACCATTAGAAGATTCTGGCGTGTTGAAAGACCCGCTTGATAAGAAGGCAGATGGGTTTCTGAAGCACATCTGGGAAGCTTCAGCAGGGGGATTGAAGCCAGCAATAGCCGGTACCTGTACCGCTCGTGCCCTCATGGTCTGGCTGCAACAAATAGAGGACCAGATCAAGGATAGCGTTCCTAGAGACGAAATTCTAGCTAATCTGACACTGGTGCACGGAGCAGCGGCTTTCCTGGCCGATTCCTCTGCAGACTCCGCAAGATTGACAGCTAGAGCAGCAAGCCTGTCAAATGCGGCAAGACGAGCCCTGTGGCTTAAAGGGTGTCCCGGAAATTTACCCTCTAAGCACAAGTTATGTTCCATTCCATGCGATGGCCAATTCCTCTTCGGGAAAAAACTAGAAGAGATTTTGGAGCATGCGGGGGATAGGAAGAAAAGCTTTCCCCGATTTCCGGGAGAACCTAAGAAGCAGCCCTTTCGGAGGAGGAGATTTAACAGGGGTCGTCCCCCGGGAGATAGAAAAAGCTGGGACTTTAAAGAAAAAAGAGGATCGGGCTATATGTTTAAAGGGCCCTCCACTTCCTCCAAAAAATCTCCCCAATGACATTGGGCCGGAGGTAGGGGGAAGGCTTTCTCTCTTCCTTTCCGCCTGGGCAAATATCTCCCCCAGTACATGGGTCCTAAATATAATCAAGGACGGCTTAAAAATAAAATTCATCCGACCACCCAGGCATACCTTCATAATAACACCCAGAAGGAAAGCCCAAGAGCAACAGCTGGCCCTGGAGACGGAAGTCTTGGGACTAGTGAAAAAACAAGTCCTACAGGAAGTCCCAGCGCAAGAAGAAGGAAGGGGGTTCTACTCCCCCCTCTTCTTAATACAAAAACCAGATGGCTCTTGGAGAACCATTGTCAACCTGAGGAGACTCAATCAGTGGATAGACAATTGCTCCTTCAAAATGGAGTCAATCAACACGGCCACAAAGATCCTGTTCCAGCATTGCCTCATGGCAGTGATAGACTTAAAAGATGCCTACTATCACATCCCAATCCATCGGGAGTATCAGAGATATTTGAGAGTAGCGCTCTATATCCAGGGGCAGGTGAGACACTACCAGTACGCAGCCCTTCCGTTTGGCCTGTCTACAGCCCCCAGGGTATTCACCAAAGTGATGGCCGAAGTAATGTCCTTTCTGCGATCCAGGGACATAGTGATCGTCCCATACTTAGACGACTTTCTGGTAATAGGGAGGTCGGAATCCCACTGCACACTTCAAGTGAAGGAAGTAATAGCAACTCTAGTAGGACTAGGATGGATAGTAAACATCCCCAAGTCAAGGATAACCCCAGTAAAAGAGCAATCCTTCCTAGGGTTGATATTGGACTCCGAGCAACAACGCTGCCTCCTACCAGAGAGGAAAGTGACCAAGATAAGAGGCCTAGCTCGCACAGCAATACAAAGGCCAAATATGACACTGAGGAACGCAATGTCCCTTTTAGGCTCACTGACATCATGTATACCCGCAGCAACATGGGCGCAGTACCACTTAAGGCAACTACAGTGGGAAGTCCTGTCTGCGCAGAAACAATTAAAAGGGCATTTGGAAGGCAAACTATGTCTCTCAGTGGCTGTAAGAGATTCCCTGCTCTGGTGGACTTTAGAAAAGAATCTAACAGCTGGTGTCCCGTGGCAAAAACCAGTCGAGGACATCATTACGACAGACGCGAGTGCCACAGGGTGGGGAGCACATCTGAGATCCCATACAATACAGGGGACCTGGTCCTCACTAGAAAGCGATCAGAATTCAAATGTAAAAGAACTATGGGCAGTGGAAAAAGCCGTGAAACATTTCCTTCCCTTACTTCAGGGCCGCCACACCCGGGTCATGACGGACAATCAGGCAGTAGTAGCCTACATCAATCATCAGGGGGGAACGAGATCTCGGGGCCTCATGCAAATATCAGATCTACTCTTCCAGCTAGCAGAACAACATCTGTTATCCATCACAGCATTGCACATAAAGGGGGCAGAAAATATACAAGCAGACTTCCTGAGTCGCAGGCATCTAAGACAAGGGGAATGGTCCCTAAACTCCCGAGTCTTCCAACAAATAGTTCAGGCCTGGGGCAGACCAGAAATAGACCTGTTCGCTACCACACACAACCGGAAGGTCAGGAAGTTCTGCTCGCTAAATCCAAGGGAAAGCCCCTTCGCAGTAGATGCCCTACAAATACCCTGGAAGTTCATCCTGGCCTATGCATTCCCCCCGATAACAATGATCCCAGTAGTAGTCAGGAAAATCAGGAAGGATTGGGCAAGAATAATTCTTATAGCTCCCTTTTGGCCGAGAAGGCCTTGGTTCTCCCTTCTGGGGCTCATGTCAGTGACAGATCCATGGTTACTACCAGAGATTCCAGACCTGCTTTCCCAGGGACCAGTGGTCCACTCTCAGGTGAAGGGCTTCCATCTAGCAGCCTGGAATTTGAGGGCGCTACTGAGTCGCCAGGGTTTCTCTCCAGGGTTAGTCTCCACCCTGTTGAAAAGTAGGAAACCAATAACATCCCAAATCTACGGTAGAACGTGGAAAAAGTTCCTAGACTTCCTGGGGGAACCTTTAGGGGATGTTGCTCCAGTGGGACCTATCCTAGAGTTCTTACAGTCGGGGCTGCAACTAGGGTTAGCCACTAACACACTCAAAGTCCAAGTCTCAGCTTTGGGGGCCCTATATAACTGCAATTTAGCAGCCAATAGGTGGGTGTCCCGGTTCATTAAGTCCTGTGGCAGGTCAAGGCCGGTCATTATCCCAAAGATACCACCCTGGGACCTGAACCTAGTTTTGGAGGCTTTAACCAAAGACCCCTTCGAACCACTACTAGAGCTGTCACCAAAGCTACTTACACTTAAAACGGTCTTACTGGTAGCCTTAACGTCAGCCCGAAGAGTCAGCGACCTACAAGCTCTGTCTATAATATCCTCCTTATACACAGATCTTGGATGACCGAGTGGTTCTAAGACCAGACCCGGCCTATCTCCCCAAGGTAGTCCAAAAGTTTCATAGGACTCAGGAGATCTCCTTGCCGTCGTTCTGTAACAATCCCAGAAACCCGGGGGAGCAAAAGTTCCATACATTAGATGTAAGAAGAGCCATAATACAATATATGTCAATAACTAGTCAGTGGAGGAAAGATCAGTCCCTTTTTGTAGCCTTTCAGGGTAGTAGAAAAGGGCACAGGGTAGCTAAGAGTACCATTGCCAGATGGATCAGGGAGGCCATTATGTTATCCTACTCCGCAAGTGGCGCTCCGGTTCCAGAAGGCATCAAGGCTCACTCCACCAGAGCCGTGGCTACCTCCTGGGCAGAGAAGGCTGAGGTATCGATTGAGCAAATTTGTAAAGCCGCTACTTGGTCCTCACCTTCCACCTTTTTTAAACACTACCGACTTGATCTGTCTTCCTCTACTGACCTAACCTTTGGTAGAAGGGTGCTGCAAGCGGTGGTCCCTCCCTAAGGTGTCTTATTCTACAAAAGTCTCTCATGTGTGCCCTCATGGGAGACGGGAAAACACCAAGGTTACTTACCGGTAGCCGGTTTTTCCGGAGCCCATGACGGCACCTGTATATTCCCCCCCTTTTCACTCCTTTGGTGTGCACTATAGTTTGGGTGTTTCTTTAGTTAGATATAATGTGGTGATAGTTTTACCATGTGTACTAACCCGGGGGGCCTCTCATGCTCTGTAAACCAACTGAAGCGAGGGAGAGGTACCGCCCTTTTATCTTCAGTAGGGTTCCTGTCCTGACTGGGCGGATCCCCTCTCTCATGTGTGCCGTCATGGGCTCCGGAAAAACCGGCTACCGGTAAGTAACCTTGGTGTTTTTCATATATTTTCTATCCTCAAAGGACCACTAAAACATCTTGAATTGTATTCCTCTGTTCCATATTAATACATTATATCTGTTGCTCATCTTTCCTGTAACTGGGTTTGGTATATTAGCCCCAGTTACAAGGCAATTTCACCTTGATGATTGAGTCTACTCGGACATATCAGCTCCTGTTGTCTTCCGACACCCTGCGATCAAATGACCACACAGCTCCGGAGGACAAAGTACTGACTGCTCCCAAATCTGTATACAAAAGCGCTGGTTCAGCACATATGTATGTTTATACAGCGATGTAGACAGTAAACATAGTAATATATCATGTTTATTTTCTTTTCTGTGGAGTCAGGCTGTGTGTGACAGAAACTTCCCTTCCGCACAGACGCAACATCTTGTGTTAGCTACCTTGTTGTTTTGGAACGTCAGAGCAGGGTAAAGTGTGGACCGCCTGGAGGTATAAAATCAGTGGGCAGTACAGAAGTGAAGGGTGCGGGACACTTAGACGGGTTTAAAAAGCACCAAAATTAGCAGTTTTCTCTATCTAAAAGTTAGACACCGATAGCAATTCAACGTTATTGTTACCATTTACAAAATGTTTTTCAAGTACTAGTAGTTTATTCAAACGTTTTTCAGGACCTTGATTTGACATCTACACAAAACTTTGTGGCAGTGCTTATTTTCTCTGCCAACGTTTCATATGTCAGTAAACTGGGTGCCGCTTTTCATGATCTCGCGGAGCTGCGTATTCACAATATGTCTATTGCCAGCATTCCAGGGCAGGTAGTTTGCTATGCCATGGAGTACCAACATAGACACCGGATCAAGATTCTGTAAAAGGTTCAAATATACATGATTATGGAGTAGAGCCACTTTCGGCTGGAAAAGCACTACGTCCCATTTGTAACAAATCAGCAGCCATCTCTTAGCATTTACTCTTTTAGGATCAACCTTTTTAGCAAATTAACAAGCAAGATTCTCTAAATATCGATGTTCAAAAAGTCCTCTACCAATGCAAAGTGAATGGAAAGTTTGCTTGCGATTCTACAATGCTTGTGAGAATTATGTTGTATAGCAGAGATTATACGGCAACTTATTCATCCTTCTTTCTTTTTTTTTTCTTTAGGGAGGTCATAGAAAAGAAGCCTGAAAAGTTCAAGATTGCTTGCCTGAATGATATTAAAAACCTGTTTGGTCAACATCAACAGCCCTTTTATGCTGCTTTTGGAAACCGTCCTAATGTAAGTTCTATACTTAAAGGTTGAACTTGATTGTCCTAGGTCTTTTTTCAACCTATGTAACAAATATACTAGTTATTTTCTCTCTGTGCCTGTGGAGCCTCTTTCATTTTTTTCTATACTAGTCATTAAAGGGCATAATCATTTTAAAAAGTTTTTGGCTATTGGCTCATGTACCTGCAAAAAAAAAAAAAAAAAGATTGCCTTTACTTACCGTTTCCCAGGTCCAATGCTGAGTCTCCGATGTTTCTCCAGTCTGTTTGTCTGCAGCAGTGGCGTCACTGACAGCTCTGCAGTCAATCGCTGAGCTCAGCAGCTCTGCTGGTTGTAGACCACATAAGCCACGGGTGTCTCGGCAACTAATGCTATTGACACATTGAGGCCATACTGGTCTGCCATAGTTATCGGTTGTGAAGGTACCCTTTTTTGTGGCGATTTTCATGCTGACTTGGGGGTTCATCTATGGGATTGCTGACCGGAGCATCACTACTTTTACTTATTTGCAGTTTATGTTCCCTCCTTACACACGTCTTCACAGCCTGCCTTATGTGTCTTGCATCAGTGCATCTTCAGGAGTTGCAACCTTCTTTTTGAAACTTGTGCTCTCTTTAAAGGGCTATAATGTCTAGCAATGCTACAGAAGAGCTGGCAGAGGAAAAGAATTGTTGAACCTTGAAGTTGGTCCGTATAGCAATGCTGTGTAATATTCTCCATATCGGTGTTTACTTTAATCCCCTTTCTGACCACTGACAGGATAGTACGTCAGCGGTCAGAGTCCCCTGCTTTGAGGTGGGCTCCAGCGGTGAGCCCACCTCAAAACCACGACATGTCAGCTGTTATAAACAGCTGACATGTGCCCGCAATAGGCATGAGTGGAATCGCGATCCGCTCGCGCCTATTAACTAGTTAAATCCCGCTGTCAAACGCTAACAGTGGTCATTTAACTACCGCTTCCGGCCGATGGGCCGGAAGTGAGCGCATCGCCGACCCCTGTCACGTGATCAGGGGTCGGCAACGTGTTGACTTGACAACCAGAGGTCTCATAGCAGCGGTGGTCGGCGTTCATAGCAATGCAGTAAATCTGCTACATATGGGCGATCTGCTCATCGCCCATATGTAGCAGAACCGATCAAGTGTGGCATGCTTCTAGCCTCCTATTTATGCCAAAAGTAAAAAAAAAAAAAAAAAAAAAAAAGTGTTTAAAATTAAAAAAAAAAAAAAAAAAAACAAAGTTCAAATCACCCCCCAATAACAAAAATACACATTAGGTATCGCCACATTCAGAATCGCCCAATCTAGCAATAAAAAAAAAAAAAGATTCACCTGATCGCTAAAATGGCGTAGCGAGAAAAGAAATTCAAAACGCCAGAATTAGGTTTTTTGGTTGCCGTGACCTTGCATTAAAATGCAATAATGGGCGATCAAAAGAACATATCTGCACAAAAGTGGTATCATTGAAAACTTCAGCCCGGCACGCAAAAAATAAGCCCTCACCCGACCCGAGATGCTATATGCAATGGGTCTTGGAAAATTGTGCTTTTTTTTTTTTTTTTTAGTAAACTTTGAATTTTTTTTTCACCACTTAGATAAAAAAGCATAGACATGTTTGATGTCTATGAACTCGTAATGACCTGGAGAATGATAATGCCAGGGCCGTTTTAGCATATAGTGAACCTAGCAAAAAAAGCAAGTGTGAGATTGCACTTTTTTTTGCAATTTCACCGCACTTACAAGTACAACCTGTCCCACAAAAAATATGCTCTCACATGGCCGTATTGACGAAAAAATAAAAAAGTTATGGCTCTGGAATGAAGGGAAGCGAAAAACAAGAAAAGCTCTGGTCATTATGGGGTTATTGAAGTAATAATGCAGCCTGTTATACGCTATCCCCCGAATTGCAAACCCAAGCCCCACAGTAAAGCTTTAAGCCTGTGACTCCCAAAGTCACAATTGGCTGCACTCAAACCAGTGTAAAATGCCGTTCAGAGTGTGTAGTCTATAAAATGATAGATAAATTCATCACATAAGAAATATCACTAATTAACCCCTTCATGACCAAGCCTATTTTGACCTTAATGACCAGGCCATTTTTTGCAATTCTGACCAGTGTCCCTTTATGAGGTAATAACTCAGGAACGCTTCAACGGATCCTAGCGATTCTGAGATTGTTTTTCATGACATATTGGGCTTCATGTTAGTGGTAAATTTAGGTTGATAATTTTTGCGTTTATTTGTCAAAAAATCAGAAATTTGGCGAAAATTTAGAAAACTTTGCAATTTTCAAATTTTGAATTTTTATTCTGTTAAACCAGAGAGTTATGTGACACAAAATAGTTACTAAATAACATTTCCCACATGTCTACTTTACATCAGCACAATTTTGGAAACAAAATATTTTTTTGTTAGGAAGTTATAAGGGTTAAAAGTTGACCAGCGATTTCTCATTTTTACAATAAAATTTACAAAATCATTTTTTTTTAGGGACCACTTCACATTTGAAGTCACTTTGAGGGGTCTATATGGCAGAAAATACCCAAAAGTTACACCATTCTCAAAACTGCACCCCTCAAGCTACTCAAAACTACATTCAAGAAGATTATTAACCCTTCAGGTGTTTCACAGGAACTAAAGCAATGTGGAAAGAAAAAATGGACATTTTAATTTTTCCAACAAAAATTTTGTTTTAGCATCAATTTTTTCATTTTCACATGGGAAACCGGATAAAATGGATCCTAAAATTTGTTGGGCAATTTCTCCTGAGTACAACGATACCTCATATGTGGTCATAAACCACTGTTTGGGCGCACGGCACGGCTCAGAAGGAAAGGAGCGCCATTTGACTTTTTGAATGGAAAATATGCTGGAATATTTAGCGGTTGCCATGTCGTGTTTGGAGAGCCCCTGTGTGCATAAACATTGGAGCGCCTCCACAAGTGACCCCATTTTGGAAACTAGACCCCCCCCCAAGGAACTTATCTAGATGCATAGTGATCACTTTGAACCCCCAGGTACTTCACAAATTGATCTGTAAAAAAAAAAATACTTTTTTTTCACAAAAATTTTCTTTTAGCCTCAGTTTTTTCATTTTCACATGGGCAACAGGATAAAATGGATCCTAAAATTTAAGCAATTTCTCCTGAGTGCACAGATACCTCATATATGGTCATAAACCACTGTTTGGGTGCACGGCAGGGCCCGGAAGGGAAGGAGCACCATTTGACTTTTTGAATGGAAAATTGGCTCCAATCGTTATCGGACACCATGTCACATTTGGAGAGCCCCTGTGCACCTAAACATTGGAGCTCCCCCACAAGTGACCCCATTTTGGAAACTAGACCCCCTAAGGAACTTATCTAGATGTGTAGGGAGCACTTTGAACCCCCAAGTGCTTCACAAAAGTTTATAACACAGAGCAGTGAAAATAAAAAATAATTTTTTTTCCTCAAAAATGATATTTAGCACACTAGTTTTAATTTTCACAAGGCTAACAGGAGAAATTGGACCACAAATCTTGTTGTCCAGTTTGTCCTGAGTACGCTGGTACCCCATATGTGAGGGGGAACCACTGTTTGGGCACACGGCAGAGCTCAGAAGGGAAGGAGCGCCATTTGACTTTTTGAAATGCAAATTACTTCCAATCGTTAGAGAACACCATGTCGTGTTTGGAGAGCCCCTGTGTGCCTAAACATTGGAGCTCCCCACAAATGACCCCATTTTGAAAACTAGACCCCCTAAGGAACTTATCTAGATGTGTGGTGAGCACCTTGAACCCTCAAGTGCTTCACAAAAGTTTGATGCAGAGCCGTGAAAATAAAAAAAAAATTTTTTCCCTCAAAAAATAATTTTTAGTGCGCAATTTTTTTTTTCACAGGGGTAGCAGGATAAATTGGACCCCAAAAGTTGTTGTCCAGTTTGTCCTGAGTACGCTAATACCCCATATGTGGGGGATGACCACTGTTTGGGTACACGTCGGGGCTCGGAAGGGAAGTAGTGACATTATGAAATGCTGACTTTGATGGAATGGTCTGCGGGCATCATGTTACATTTGCAGAACTCCTGATGTACCTAAACTGTGGAACCCCCCCCACAAGTGACCCCATTTTGGAAACTAGACCCCCCAAGGAACTTATCTAGATGTGTGGTGAGCACCTTGAACCCCCAAGTGCTTCACAGAAGTTTATAACGCAGAGACATGAAAATAAAAAAAAAAATTTTTCCTCAAAAAAATGATTTTTAGCCAGCAATTTTTTTTTCACAAGGGTAGCAGGATAAATTGGACCCCAAAAGTTGTTGTACAGTTTGTCCTGAGTACGCTGGTGCCCCATATATGGGGGGGAACTATTGTTTGGGCACACGTAAGGGCTCGGAATGGAAGTAGTGGCGTTTTGAAATGCAGACTTTGATGGAATGGTCTGCGGTCGTCATTACGTTTGCAGAGCCCCTGATGTGCCTAAACAATAGAAACCCCCCACAAGTGACCCCATTTTGGAAACTAGACCTCCCAAGTAACTTATCTAGATGCCTGGTGAGCACTTTGGACCCCCAAGTGCTTCACAGAAGTTTATAACGCAGAGACGTGAAAATATAAATAAAAAATTTTTTCCACAAAAATATTTTTTTAGCCCACAATTTTTTATTTTCCCAAGGGTACCAGGAGAAATTAGACCCCCAAAGTTGTTGTGCAATTTTTCCTGAGTACGCTGATACCCCATATGTTGGGGTAAACCACTGTTTGGGCACACGTCGGGGCTGGGAAGGGAGGAAGCAACTTTTTGAACGCAGAATTGGCTGGAATCAATGGTTGCACCATGTCGTGTTTGGAGACCCCCTGATGTGCCTAAACAGTGGAAACCCCTCAATTCTAACTCCAGCCCTAACCCCAACACATCCCTAACCACAGCCCTAACCCCAACACATCCCTAACCCTAATTCCAACCCTAACCATAACCCTAACCCCAACATACCCCTATCCCTCTTTCCAACCCTAACCCTCTTTCCAACCCTAATTCTCTTTCCAACCCTAACCCTCTTTCCAACCCTAACCCTCTTTCCAACCCTAACCCTCTTTCCAACCCTAACCCTCTTTCCAACCCTAACCCTAATGGAAAAATAAAAATATTTTCTTTATTTTATTAGTTCTGCCTACCTATGGGGGTGATAATCGGGGGGTTTATTTACTTTTTCTTTCATTTTGATCACTGTGAGAGTGATCAAAATGAAAGAATGGAATCTGCAGCCGGCAGATTCGGGCGGGCGCATGCGCCCGCCATTTTCCAAGACGGCGGCGCCCATCATCCGGACCCGAGGGACACCGGGAGGGACGGGGGGGGGTCTCAGGAGGTACCGGGGGGGGGTGAGGGGTGGATCGGAGGCTGGCGGGGAGCAGAGGGAATGGGAGGGGGGCAGATGATGACAGCGGCGGCAGATCGCCGCTGTCATTCAGTTGCGGGGGGGCGATCGCCGGTGGGGGGGTGGAATCGGTGTCTCCAGCCATGTCCGATGCTACAGCAGCGTCGGACATGGCTGGATTGTAATATTTCATCAATTTCCATGATGAAATATTACTATCGCTCTGATTGGCTGTTTCACTTTTAACAGCCAATCAGAGCGATCGTAGCCACGTGGGGGCGAAGCCACGCCCCCTGTGGTGAATTACAAAGCCCCCTGTATCTGCGGGTCGGGTGACCTTTCAGTGACCCCGGTCACCCGACCCGCAGGGGGGCTTTAAAGTCATGACGCCGCATAGGCGTCACTGGTCAGATTTGAACCAGGTTTCATGAAGCCTATGTGGCGTCATTGGTCGTGAAGGGGTTAAAAAGTGATACCGGTGTTCATTGGACACCAACAATCGCAGCAGTCACTATACATACCAGCAAAAATAAATACCCTTGGATATAAGCGCTGATGATTTTTTTGAGCCAAGGTTCTTTTTGCTGGTCTGTATAGTGACTGTGGGATCTGCTTTTAATTACTCCTGATATATTTGTGGTGTTAGTGTATATTTGCAGTGACGGCGCACTTAATAGTTTATTGCTTTTGCAGTTCTGAATGTTCAGCAAATTTATTTCTTTCATGCTTCCATGTCCGTATAAAGCATGGCCGCTTCATAGCTCGTATAGTGAATGTAGCTTGTGTGCTGGAGTTATGTCCTTTTCATTTAAAGTGTGATTAAAAAAATTGTTCCCCAAGCTGCAATGGTATAAAACCCACTGAAATGTTGGTTGTGTTTTAGGGAGGTGTTTATGACAAATGTGCAGTGTGGTGTATAGAATCCATGTGTGCGCGTTCAATACATGAACTGCTGTGTATATGTACGTGTCATTCTCCAAGTATACATGTTATCACCACCCATGCATGTATTCCAAATAAATGATAAAAATAGATATTAAAGTTATATTGCCAGAGACTACGAGAAGAGACTTACAAGCTGGGCTTTATTTCTTCTTGTACTATCTCAAACAAAAGTGGAACGAAGCCAAAGGTTATCAGACACAAGGGATCCCCTTGGAAGTTTACGTAGTCTTCAGCGTCTTCCCATTTCCCCATGACTCTGTTTCATGAGGCCCACGGCATGGGAGTAGACGTTATGGCTCTGGCTCGCTCTCCAGCTTCTGTGTTGAAATGTTTATATCTGGATGCTCTTTAAAATACTTTCCTTCATCGCTGACTATTAACTCTGCCTGTGCTTCTCACTATATGGAATGGCAGTTTAATCTAATTCTCCTCTGTGACTTTGAATTGGAATGTTTTAGGAGCTGATTATAATATACGGTGTATATGTCTTACAGGATGTTTTTGCTTACATGCAAATTGGAGTCCAAGATTGTCGAATATTTACTGTCAATCCGAAAGGTGAATTAATACAAGAGAGGACCAAAGGAAACAAGACATCGTAAGTCTCTCCTCTTGGGCGGCTACTAGATGTGTATTGTATGTCGTAGCATTGGAGTTGAGACTTTAAATTGATCTACTGACCAGATCGCAAAACCAGGCAGCCACATTTTCTGGCTCTTGCCTGTTCTCAGAATTTGCTGAACCACATTGGACGGATGGTGCTAATTGTAGGACTATTGCAGAAGGTCTTCCCAGTGTTGAGGCTTTATGGGGCTTATATTGCTATGCATTTATCCTGGATTTAGGTTGAAGAATTTTCCTAAATTTAGAGAAAATTGTTGCAACAAACTGTAGCCGAGATGCTGATTAATAATAAAATAAATTCCTTTTTTTATTTATTTTGTACTGTATGGGACTTATTTCTGTATTTTATCAAATTTTGTATTTTCTTCATAAATCAGTCACTCAGGAGGATCACAATGATCACTCATAAATTAAATGCTCCTCCACTGCACCATTAAGGTACATAATCTAGCGGCTTCTTCTAGATGTTGATGGCTGCACATTGATGGATCAGCAACAATGAACATAGTTAAATTGATACATGTATTTAATCTAGTTCAAAGCAGTCCTCCCAGAGGTAAAGGAGTACTCGTATCTTGGATATTTGGTGAATATCCATAGGGTATGATAGATGCCGGTTCCATCTTTAGAACGTGGGCTGGTTTTGTTCCACCTGCAATGGAGAGAGGCCTCGCGCGCTGCAGCCCTCTCCGTTCATTTTCTCAGCAGGTATCGTGTTTTTTGTCATCAGACATTTATAGCATACCTTGTGATTGTGCCGTAAGTATCCAAGATGGGGATAATCTTATAACCGGACATGATGGAGTCCATCTTGCTTGCAATATAACTTGTCCAATGGATATTTGAGCTTGAACATTTCTTTGACCATTTGCTTTCTCCCCGTGTCCAGGTACACCCGACTTAGTGAGCTGGTCGAACATGTGTTTCCTCTGCTGGACAAAGAGCAGAACTGTGCTTTCTCTTGCCCGGAATTTAGTTCTTTTTGCTACTGGAGAGACCCATTGCCTGAATTGGACATGGCAGACTTGACGTAAATCAGTCCTGAGTATGCCTGGGACTGTTAGTGGACGTGAAATCATTTCGGTCGGCAGTCGCTTACCCAGAGTATTATTGTCTGTTGTCTCTAATGCCTTTATCTCACTTTGTCTTACAGTCGATTAGTAATTTGTAGCCAGTAAAGATATTGTATCCTATCAATATATTCAGGGAAAATGTTAGAAAAAAAATCTAGTTTTATTACAATATCTTAATTCACTGTAATTTCACGTTGTTCCTGTGAAAGAAGCATTGCACATTTTATCTTGTGTTTAAAGCATACCTTAAAGTGTAATTGTCTTTCTCGATCATGTTGTGCCTCTTTGAAATTTTTTTTTTTTTTCATCTTTAAAGCCATTGGGGTGTAGCGTCTATTGCAGGGCAATACGCTTCAGGACCCACAAGCGATGGAGACTTTAAGTACGTAGTGGAAATAGCACGGTGTGCATTTATTATTTCCTAGAAAATACTTAGTTTTTCAACATTTGTGAAATGCTTCATCCAAATATGTATAACAGTGCAATTATTTATTTTACCTGCATTTCAAGCCACTAACACATACAATGTTTATGAAATGTGTGCAATTTTGATTTAGGACTGTCATTTGAAGCAAAAACGCTTTTTTTTTTTTTTTTTTTGTTTTGTTTTTCATAAACGTTAAATGTTATGGTTTCGAGTTAACATTTCATCCTCATGGTACCAAACTTTCACCCTGTTGTACTAAATGAAGAAAAGTCTGCCGGGAGTCATTTGTGCAGAAATGAGTTCACATACCATTAGTATCAGGCAGTAACTCTCCTTCAGCTTTGTCCACTTTTGAACACTCTCTCTTCTTAATATTATTGTGTTACAGGCACTTTCACAAACAAAAGATTTACAATTGTTTTTTAATAGGAAATGTTCTATCTTTGAAATTATGCTTGCATGTTAGTACACTGCAGTGCAGGCAGCTTGACTATTTCCATCCTTATTCTAAGGGGTCGCTCACACAAGCATATAACACAGCCGAGTGCTATACAATGTTTTATCTCATAGCACTCGGACCAGTGTTCTTCTATGGGGCAGCTCAGATCTGCGATTATATTCTTATGCCGATTTAGCTTGAGAAAACGATTGCACCATGCTGCGATTGCATCCGTGAATCTTGTCATACTCACCCATACAAGTCTATGGGTGCATATGAAACAGCGGACTGCTCTCTTGATGCCAATCAAGGCAGTCCGATTACTGCAGATGTCGGCGATGGAGAAATTACTTTCTTAGTCTCCTCTGCACCTGTGCTGCGATTCGCTCATGCGAGATGATCGGAGCACAGTGCACTGTCACGTGGCTCAAACTTGACAGAGTTTGGGCAAAGTGGCATTTGCATAGTCGGCCCTGATTCTCTTGCACGAGAAACATTGCTTGTGTGACCCTGGCTTTAGAAGCCGGAAAGCTTTCTAAATGGAAGGTGGACAGCACTAGATCAAGCAGCATGCGCTGTAGCGTATTACATGCAAGCTCTGTGAGAAATGGTTGATTTGTAATGGGGAGATGAAGTCTTTTATTTGTACTAATGCATGTAATAGTGTTCAAAGGTGTACAATGCCTTAAATGAACCAGCTGTAGCAAAACAACACACTGAGCCAGTAACACTAAGAATTGTGTAGTAGTATATGAAGTAACCAATGGCAACCCATCAGCTACTGCGTTTCATTTGTCTGGTGCAAGTTCGACAGTGGCCGTAAGTGTCTGATCAGTTGCTGTGATTTAGTGATCCCCTTCCAGCCATATTGGTAAGTGACCCTCTATGATTACTCCTTTGTTTAGGTACTGCCTGTTTTACTGTGGAAAATAATTATATTTGATATTCTGAAGTAGACCCATCCATTTTGACTTGCCTGTTGGGAAAAAAAAAATATTTTTATATTACTTAAAAGAAATGTATAGGAGAGTTAGAATAAATCTGCAAATATAAAAGTTGCAGAGTGGCAGCAATATGACCAATGGGAAATTTTGGATTAAGATAAAAGAAAGCAGTTTGGAAGGTTCTGTATCATAATTACAGGGTACAAGCCGACATTGCCTGACTAACCTACACTTCACTGGTGCTGGCTGTGGTTATTTGCAGAAAGTATGTAATAAATCTTCCCCACAGCCAGCAAGAACTCATCGTGCACAATTATTTTCTTTCTAAATGTCTTACCTTCACATGAGGTATGAGTCTACTAGTCTACTTTTATGAAGTGAAAAATTGTGAAAAGAATTTAATTGTGGTAGGTATTCTGTTCAATTCAATCCAATTAAAGTGTTAAAATATTTTATATATTTGATTTGTGTATTGTGCTTCATTGTGTGTGTACTAGATGTGTCGTATGTAGCTTAGATAAAAACTATAAGCATGGAGGCATACAACACTACACAAATTCCAATACAGATATAGCAATTAACACATTGGAAAGTTTTTTTGTTTGTGTTTTTGGGCAAAACTGCAGCATTACCAGCAAAATTGTGTTGCCAATTAACACTTGATTTGAAAAATAGGCCCAGCACATGTGGCAGCACAGCTGCGTTATACCCTTTTATAAAGCTGGCCTCATAAGTCTGTGTTTCACCCACTGTGTACAAACCACAAATTCTATACTGGCCGGTTTGGAAACTGCGGTCCATAATTTGATCTGGAAACTTCACTTGTGAAGCCAGCCTAAGTCCCTCCACCTAATTAAGACATCCATGAAATATGGTCCATGTCATGTATAGACTGTGTGTCTAGGTCTCATATCTCAAACTCCACATAGTCCTATATTCCTGAAAGGCTGCTGATCTCTGGTCGGAAGACCCACGGCCAGCCTGTAAATTACTGCCCATACATGGACTGATTCACTGATATCTGAATTTGGCTTAATACATATGGTGCATGTAGTTTTAATATTTACTCATGTTTATTCGAATTGAACTTAATTCGCCAAGTAGTCACCCAACACTCGCTCCAATGAGCCAGATTAACGAAACCTGTCTAATTTTTTAGACAGTAAAATCTTAGACTAGATACTCTTTGATCAACCTTGGCATTTAAGTAGTTCATGATGCTGGATGATAAGTTTGGTGTATTTTTAAACTGTCTAGTGTAAACTTATACCATATATTAGTTGTCTTACTTTGGTCAACTAACTTGCCTCAAATTATGGCCCAATTTTAGTGCAAGGGATTGTGATTTAGAACTTGCTTCTTTAACCACCCACATTCCTATAGGCCACAATCCCTTCTCAAGCATGTCTAAAAGGAAAAAAGTGTCTTACTTCATGCAATGAACAGCCGCCACAACCATATATTTTAATAATTTATAAATATAGAAAAATTCAAAGTAGATGACAATCCCTTAGTATATGACACCATCCACCTCCGTTCTCACCATACTGGAATCTGTGCCGGTTGTTTTTGTATCTAACGTTTAAAGAGGCTATGCGAGAATGCAGTCCCTCACTATGCAATTCATAAAAGGTTGGTAAGGTTTTGTCCTGAGGAAGAGGTCCTGCATAACCTTGAAACGCGTTGACTATTAACCTGTTTAAAAAAAACGGAGGGCACAGCCTTAATCATACGGGTTCACCAAAGATGTACTCAAAAAATGAATGTGCAGAGCAAAGAAGAAAGAAGTACATCCACACCACAACATGGGAACGCCAACAAATAAGCAAAAATGTGCAAATTTTTATTTGCATGTACACAAAGTGGCAAAAAGACATAAAAACAATTAAAAACACACTGGCAATCGTCACAATCATTAATTACGGACATAGTGACTCTCCCACAACAAAACACCCCTATCTCATAGTTTTAGTGTGAATGTATAGCAGGCCACATAGAATGCAATAACTGGAACACCCAGTGTATAAGCAATAACCATAAACAATCAAAGAAGCCTTAAAATGTAAACCAGCACATTAGTCACAGCACCATGTAGAAGGATAAGCTGACACATCCCTGGATACCAGCCCCCAAAGAAACTGGAAAATCAGATATCAGACTTAACAGGTGGAAGTCTGAAACCTCCCCTGTGCACTTCCCAATTTAGGGGTTTTCAGACTTCCAGGGCTGGTATCCAGGGATGTGTCAGCTTATCCTTCTACATGGTGCTGTGACTAATGTGCTGCTTTACATCTTAAGGCTTCTTTGATTGTTGCTGCTTTGTGTACATGTTACAAATAAAAATTTGCACATTTTTTTGCTTATTCGTTGGAGTTCCCATGTTGTGGATGTACTTCTTTCTTCTTTGCTCTGCACGACTATTAACCTGTTTAAAATAAAGTTTTGAAGAATATCATCTGCCGTCCATCTTTATCAGCAGGTAAGATTTGGACACATGCACCCGGTTTCACCATTATCCTCGGAATTTGGACTGGTCTCCTACAGCAGCTGATCCATGCTGTTTTAACATGTTGCTTAGTTGCAACACAATAAGGTGAGCTGACACTTGGATGTCATTGAACCAAAGAAAAGACCAATGATCACAAGCTTTCCTCGGGTCCAACAAGAATGAGCCCAGAAAGTTTCTGGAGTGACTGTAAAAACAAGAGAAAGAGACATACTATGCACCAGGGATCCCCAATATGTCCAAATTGTGCAATTCTTTATTCAGTTGATCACAGAAAATACCACAAGTTAATAAAAACAAAAGCAAGGACACATTGTGTTTCCAGCCGTTCAGTGTTCAGAGGGATTGTAACATCAGTTGGGGGGGCTTTGTGTCCTTGTTTTTATTAACTTGTGTGTAATTTCTGTGATCAACTGAATAAAGAATTTCACAATTTGGACATATTGGTGATCTCTGGTGCATAGTATGTCTTTCTCTTGTTTTTACAGATCTCTTTTGACATACTCCAGGCTTGTATCCCATTGTTTATATGGATCTGATGGTGCCCTCCACCCCCTCTTTTTTTCCAATTTCTGGAGTGACTGTTACAGGTTCCTGATTTGAACCAAATCTTTGGATTTGAAGAAGACATCTGGATACAGCAGGCAAATCTCAGACTATTAGTGGAATGGAAGCCATTGCCCATGAGGAATTAAGATATCTCAGGAACTATGCCAGAAACGTGTCTGGCTAGACATTTTGTTTGCAGCAGGTTAAAACTGCTAATTGTGCTCTATTAAGTACTAAAGATGCTTGCTATATAGGAGCTAAATAATTCAGAAACTACAATTGTCATAAAAAGGCATTTTGTGTTGAATTTCAAGAAAACCATTTGTTATTTTAATGTTGAGCTATTTACAGTTTGTAAATTTTGCTAACAAGCCTAATTTGCAATGGGGGTTGAATAACTTTGAGAGCAACTGTATATGAAAGAACGGGAATAATACTGTTTACTGTTCAGATATCCTTATTAATTTTTTAGATATGTATATAGTTTTCATTTTAGAATAGTCTAATATGGAGTTGATTTTATGGTATTTAAGAAAACCATTGCAATTTATGCAGGGTTGATAATTGAAGAGAGGCCTACATTTTTGTAGAATCAGTACCAGATGTAAATTGCTGATTCTTGGAAGGTCAACCAGTATTCTTTTATACTTTGCTTGCTGAGCATATAGAAATGACAGTGTTTCCTAGAATCTAGAGCATACGCTTGGGAAGAGTTATAGGAAAACTGCCCCCCACAAAGAGAAAAAGCTGTAAAGAAGTCATAGTGAGATAGTGGAAAGAAAGAGCACAACTGGTCAATGTAGAAAGGAAATCGTACAGCTTTCTAATGAGAAGAACATTGTTATAGGTGAAAAAGACAAAATAAAAATATAAGAAAACGAATACTAAAATTACTTTACAAACATTCCTCAACATTGAAAAACTGGAAGCATGAAAATCACTATTGATAGACATGGGAATGATGTGCAACTGAAGAAATAATGAAAACAAAAGAAGTTCAAAACACAATTTATTCAGTATCAAGTCATATTTTATTCCGTATTCATGCCTTAGCATCTTATCAATGAAGTTATTAATGGTTATCTGAGGAATGTTCTGCTGCACTGGATGCACTTGGGCACACAAGGTCCGCTGTTGGCAGCTTCTTTTACAATTAATGACCAATTATATCCCAAATGTGCTCAATGTGAGAAAAGTCTCCTAAACACTAGAAAATTTGGATATTTCATTGATTCCATGATCAAATAAATGTGACTCCGAGCTGTTAGCGTACGGAGACTGAAGATTAGAGGGGTCTAGCTACCGTACTTTTGTAATGAGAAGCAGTGAAATCCTTAAAGAACTCTTGCAGAATGTGCCATTAATGAGGAGAGACTGCCATCTGATGGCTAAGCGAAATCAAGAGAAACCAAATGGTGCTGGAAGATTTGCTGGGGGGAGCGACTTCAGGTGCTGAACCTGATCTGGAGACCCACAGGAAGGTCTTCCTGAATATAAAAGCCCTGCGCGTCATGCCACAGGAATATTTCACGCCAGACAGAGTGGAGCAGACACTTTCCATGAATGTAGCTGAGGCTAGTGTAACGTGCCTCAGCGAAAAGCCTATGACAGGAAGGTGTCAGCTATCGCCTGACAAGGCCTGGATTCAGCACAGGAGGACTCTGAGTTCTACCTACGCTAGTTGGGACCAGGAGCCGTGCCCTATGTCAGTAAAGCTCAAGAGACCGAATGTTACCCGTCAGGAACTGAAGCCTAGTCCACTCCGGTCCAATCCTGGAAGACTTCCATCAACGGTGAAGCCAAGAATATCCATGAGGAAACTGCAACAGGCAGGAAGCACCTGTGACTGCGGATGGACTGTGTGTGAGCAGGGCCATCACTTCCAACTATCCTCCACGGTACCGGGGTCTGATGGGATTAGCGTTCCAGGTTGGGAGGGGGGTGGTTGGTGTGTGGGAGGCTCAACAGGCTTTGATAGACTACGTCATATAGAGACTTGCGGCCTAGTGTAAAAATCTGGTTGCCCCGCTAGGGCCAGAATTGCAGCAAGGGAACTTACCATATATACTCGTGTATAAGCTGAGCCCTCTAATTTTGCCACAAATAAACTGGGAAAACTTATTGACTCATGGTCAATGGTGCTGCACAAGGGTCAATGGTGGCCCAACAAGATGCTCCATAAATAAATACCCCCATATGCTGCTGCTGCTGCAATAAAAAAAAAAAAAAAAAGACATCCTCGCCTCTGTCGCTGGGGGCCAGGTGCCGGTGTCACCGCTGGCTCAAGCCCCCGGCACTGGTGATATTTACCAGTCCCCGCTCCATCGCTGTGCATCGCTCTGTCTCCCAGGTCTCTGCAGTGATCAGCACAGGGCGCGCACTGACTACATCATCGCGCCCTCTGACCTCAACGTTAGGGGCAGGCAGACAAGGCAGCTGCCTAGGGTCCCCTCTCCAAGGGCCCCCAGCTAGCGGTACATCATGCAGCCGATATAGGGCCCCTTTGAAGCAGGCGCGCCAGCCTGCCTGCCTCCAGCGCTGACTCCCCCCCGCTGCTGCAATGATGAAGAGAGCATCAGCTGACGCTCCCTCTCCCATCATTCCCCGCTCTGCCTCTGACAGCGGGTGCGCGATGATGTCATCGCGCGCTCACTGTGCCTGGCAGAGCAGGAGAGGAGACGAGCCGTGAGCAGTGCGGGCACGAGGAGAGGGTGAGGAGAGTTGTTTTTTTTTAATGCAGCAGTGAGTACTGGACTGTGGGTCCATTCTGGGGGGCGTGCTGTATACCATGGGGCTGTGCTGGGGGGACTGTCCTGTATACCATGGGGCTGTGCTGGGAGGTGCTATGCTGTATACCATGGTGCTGTGCTGGGGGGCTCGGCTGGGGAAAGCTGTGCTGTATATCATGGGGCTGTGCTGGGGGGTTGTGCTGTATATCATGGGGCTGTGCTGTATACAATGGGGCTGTGCTGGGGGGTTGTGCTGTATATGATGGGGCTGTGCTGGGGGTTGTGCTGTATACAATGATGCTGTGCTGGGGAGGCTGTGCTGTATACCATGGTGCTGTGCTGGGGAGGCTGTGCTGTATACCATGGTAATATGCTGGGGGCTGTGCTGTATACCATGGTGCTGTGCTGGGGGGGCTGTGTTGTATACCATGGTGCTGTGCTGGGGGGGCTGTGTTGTATACCATGGTGCTGTGCTGGGGGGGCTGTGCTGTATACCATGGTGCTGTGCTGGGGAGGGGAGGCTGTGCTGTATACCATGGTGCTGGGGGAGGGAGGGCTGTGCTGTATGCCATGTGGGCTGTGCTATATACCATGTGGTGCTGTATATACCATGTGGGGCTGTGCTGTATAACATGTGGGCTGTGCTATATACCATGGGGGTACATTATGTATTAAATTCTATGGGGGAGGCTGTTATATAATATGGGGGCTACATTATATTCTATGGGGAGGTGGGCTGTATTATATTCTATTCAGGACTACATTATATTCTATGGGGGCTGTATTATATTCTATGACGGTGATTACATCATACTCTGAGAGGGCTACATTATACTATATGAGGAGGCTACCTTGTATTCTATGGGGGGCTAGATTATATTGTATGGGGGCTGTAATATACTTTGAGGGGACTACATTATATTCTATTAGGGCTGCATTATACAGTAATATATGAGGAGGGATACACTATTCTATGGAGGGGCTACATTATACTATATAAGGGGCTGCATTATATTCTATGGGGGGCTGCATTATACTCTGAGGGAGCTGCCATAAATTCTCTGGAGGCGCTGCATTATATTCTTTGGGGGGTTACATTAGATTCTGTGGGGTGGCTGCATTATATTCTACTGTATGGATGGTTACATTATATTGTATGGCTGGGCTGCATTATACTCTGGGGTACCTGCATTATGCTCTATGGGGTGGCTGCATTATACTTTATGTGGGCTGCATTATACTGTATCGAGCACTATGGGGAAACATACTATGTGAAGAACTATGGGGTGCATTATACTATGGGAAATTAATTGTACTACATGGATAACCGGTGGTGTATTATACTATATGGAGCACTATGAGGAGTGTATTATACTATATGGAGGACTAAGCAGTGTATTTTAATATATGGAGGACTATGAGGAGTGTATTATACTATATGGAGGACTGAGGAGTGTATTATACTAAATGGAGGCCTATGGGGCACATTATATTTTACGGAGGACTATGAGGCGTAAGCTGTAGATGTGCTACTGATAACATGACACTGTATGGTGATCCGTTAGTGATTCTTCTGTCCCCATCATTCTTTCTCAGATGGTAGAAAGAGGCCGGTAAACCAGTGTTAAACGACTTCAATATTGTAGATCACACTCATTTAGCGGCCTGAACTCAGCACATGTAAATACAATTGAAATGCTTCTGTGTGATGTGCAATATGTTAGAATTTGGGGCCCCATTCTAAACTTTGCCTAGGGCCCCACTTTGCCTAAGGCCCCTCTTTGCCTAAAACCTGCCCTGCGGAGGACAGAGCGATGAACGGCGGTGGAACGGGGACAGGTGAATATTGCTCTGCTCCCTGTCATACTCGCCCCCTCCTGGCGCACGGTCTCTTCAGCCCCTGCTTCTCCCATGGTCTTGGCGCCCCAGCTGTTCCTGCATTCAGAGGTCACGTGGTACTGCTCATTAAAGTCATGAATATGCGCATAATCAATGCACATAAAAATGTTGAAAGCAAAAAAGGCACAGAAACCAAACACATCAACTTGTGGAAATGATAAACTAGAATAATGTACCTAACATCATTCATGGTACCTAAAATAGCATCTTACATACAGAAATATTTCTATGACAGTCTACGAGTGCCAGGTAAATTAGACAAAGGAATTACAAAATAAATCACTTTTTATTGTATATACATCAAATACATAAATAGTTATAAATAAAAGTGGTTACTATGGCTGGAAAACTGAAACATCAACAGGGAAAGACATTGGAGTATGTACACATGTAGACCGGGCCAGCTCCAGGTTTTCATGGGGTCCCAGGCAAAATAGTCACAGTGGGTCTTGCTGTATTCTGAGAACTATAACTTTTATTTTTCCACTGACAAAGCTGTATGACTGCTTGTTTTTTTTGTGGGATAAGATGACGTTTTCATCAATGCTATTTTCATTTACATTTGTCTTTTTGATCGCGTTTTATTCCACTTTTATTAAGCAGTATGATGAAAAAGCATTGTTTTTACCCCTTTTTTTATTTTTTTACAGTATTGACTGAAGGGGTTATCTAGTGTGACAGTTTAATGGGGCAGTTCGATCCGGACACGTTGATACCAAGCGTACTTTTGTTTATTTTAAATTTTTTAAATGAAAGTACAAATTTATGGGTACAATATTTTTATTTTATTTTGTGATTTAAAAAAAAAAAAACTGCTTTTTTTTTTTTTTTTTTTTTTTACTTTTTATTACTTTTTACTTAGTCCTTCTATGGGACCTTCACTTTCATGTTCCTGATTGCTGTTGTAAATCATCAGTGCTGCACTGACACAAACCCCTTAGATCATGGTCTAAGGGACTGGCCGAAGCCTGGTGACCTGGATGTCGTCATAGTAACATAGTTATTAAGGTTGAATGGAGACTTTAAGTCCATCTAGTTCAACCCATATCCTATCCTAACTTGCCCTAACATGTTGATCCAGGTCATGATGACCTCGTCCCTCTGACTGCCTTATAAATGTTATCATCGATATCATGGGTGCTGCGAAAGCACCCGGCCGCCAGCCCTGTTGGTGCATTGTTGCTGCTATGGTGGTTAGAGCACATTTAACTGCTACTCCTTTAAGGCAATAAATGTTAGGACCTCCTGAGAGGTTTGCTGTGACGTGGCAGTGGACTTTATACAGTCTGATGAGAATGTTAAAGAACCTCATGTTCAGTAATGTATATTTTTGCCTAGCGGCATTAGATCAATGTATGATTTGTTGGAGGTGTTATCCATGCTCTTTTTTTTTTTTTTTTTTTTTTTTTAGCATATTGCATGCTCTGTCCCCTTTCTTGGACCAGTACTCCTCCCATTTGGCACAGGTGATTTTAAATTAACAGGATACTGCAAAAGGGGTCCAGCCTATTTTTGCTCCCATTTGAGAGCTTGAGGAAGGTGAGTTTCAATATTCCTTTCATTTGGTGTTGACGCACTGTGGCGGTCTGCAGTCATGGGTACTCAGTCTTGCAGCAAGGGCGCTGTGAGGCACCAGACCACCTGCCCTGCTGGTGTATTGTCGGTGCGACGGTGGTTGGCGCACAACGCTGCTCTTTATTTAGCATATTGCATTTACAAGCTGTGATACTTACAAAAGGGCTACTAGGCACTAACCATGCAGGGCGCCCAAACTTTTACATTGGCCCATTTTCCTCTTTGTAATTTTTAAAATGTAAAAGATGAAAATGTATGTATTTTTTTGCCTAAAATACAACGTAAATGTGTTATTTTTAACTTTAGACCTTTTGGAGATCATTTCATCTTCAACTTGCTTAACTATTCACAATAACTTTTACATGTCACTGTATTTGGACCTTAGCTCTTTTCTTTACAGTGGCTTGTGAAAGTATTCACCCCCTTGGCTTTTTATCTATTTTGTTACATTACAACCTGTATATAAATATTTTTGTAGTGTGATTTGTTTGTGACGTATCAGCTCTAAATAGTTAGTGAAGAGAGAAAAATATAGGCATAAATTAAAACTATGGGATTATATAATTAAAAATTGGCATGTGCTAATAAATATATTTACCCTGTTTGTGATGAAGCCCCTTCAAATCTCTGGTGCAAGCAAGTCCACCTGTGTGCAATCTAAGGGTCATATGGTCAGTCAGAATATACATACCTTTTCTGAAAGGCCATAGAGGCTGCAACACCATTAAGCAAGAGGCACCACTAACCAAACAACACCATGAAGACCAAGGAGATCTCCAAACAAGTCAGGGACAAAGTTGTTGAGAAATACAAGTCAGGGTTCGGTTATAAAAAGAAAAAAAAATCCCAAAAATATTCCCTGGAGCACCAGCAAATCTATTATCAAATGTAAAGAAAATTGTACCACAACAAACCTGCCAAGAGAGGGTCATTCACCAAAACTCTTAGCCTGGACAAGGAGGGCATTAATCAGAAAGGCAGCACAGATACCAAAGGTAACCTTGAAGGAGCTTAAGGGTTCTCAAGTAGAGACTGGAGTATCCATCCATACCACCATAATAAGCTGTACACTCCATAGAGGTGGCCTTTATAGAATAGTGGGCAAAAAAAAGCCTTTACAGTTGTGCTCAAAAGTTTACATACCCCGGCAGAATCTTTGCTTTCTTGGCCTTTTTTCAGAAAATATGAATTATAACACCAAAACTTTTTCGCTTATCAACCTGTTAATTGGCATGGACAAAGACCTCTATATCGATGCAAGTCAATAACCAGAGGGGTGCAAACGGCAGAAATGAGCACACAGCTTGCGTGCTTTCTGGAGCAGCTCCCCCAGGCCAGGATAGTGGTGAAGAAAACGCTGTACCACCAGGTTAAGGATGTGAGCCATGCAAGACACGTGTGTGAGCTTGCCTCACCGTAGGGTCGCCATCAGGTTAGCACCATTATCTGACATGGCATTCCCTGGATGCTGATTCATTTGAGACAGTCATTGATCAAACTCAGCCTGGAGAGCTGTCCACAACTCTTCAGCTGTATGACTGCGATCTCCAAGGCATATCAATAATAATACTGCCTGATTGTGGTGAGCCCTGGTTGCACAGTACGGAGGTGGTCGGGATTTGCTCTGCACTGTTGGAATGTGTGTTTTGTTAAGGCAGAGGTTGAGGGTGCCGTCGGAGGCCCTAGAGGAGAGAGAGGAGGAGGCAGAAGCAGTGGAGGAAATGTTAAATGTAGAGGTTTGTCCTGCAAGCCTTAGGGATTCCAAGACTTGTGGAGCAGTGTCTATCCCCACAGCCACCAGAGTCACCCAGTGCTCAGTCAGAGAGATGTAACGTCCTTGGCCATGCTTACTCGTCGAAGTGTGTGGTGAAATGCACCCTTGCAAACAGATTTAGTCAAGAAACGGGTGATGATGTCTGCAAAATGCTGGTGTAGTTCAGATACAGCTTTCTTATGACTGGGCAATTGGTACTGGGGGACTGCGAGGACCATCAGCTTTTAGAAACAATCTGTATCTAGCAGGCAGAAAGGCAGCATTTCCGTGGCCAACAGAGTGGAGACAGTGGAGTTCAACCTCTTGGCTTTCTCATGCATAGGAGGAAACATTCTTTTATGTGACCACAACTGCGGAACCATGGGCTGGCTGCAGTGTTGAGAGAAGTTGGAGTATGGTGAACCGGACAAACTGCTGGACCATGAGAGAGATGCAGGCAGAAATGTTATGGTAGATTAAGAAACTTGTGTGCTTGTTATCTGAGATTGGTCAAAAACAGTAGGCATGTCCGCTTCCATTACAGCTGATGGTGTTCTCTCGGTCAGTGTGACTAGAGCGGGTTTAGAATCGTAGAGTTGGAAGGGACCTCCTCGGCCATCTGGTCCAACCCCCTGCTCAAAGCAGGATTCGCTAAATCATCCCAGACGGATATCTGCCCAGCCTCTGTTTGAAGACTTCTATTGAAGGAGAACTCACCACCTCTCGTGGCAGCCTGGTGCACTCATTGATCACTCTGTCAAAAAGTTTTTTCAATATCTAATCTGTGTCTCCTCCCATTCATTTTCATCCCATTGCTTCTAGTCTTTCCTTGTGCAAATGAGAATAAAGATGATCATTCTGCAATGTGACAGCCCTTGAGATATTTGAAGACAGTTATTAAGTCTCCTCTCAGTCTTCTCTTTTGCAAGCTAAACATTCCCAAATCCTGCAACCTTTCCTCATAAGACAGGGTTTGCAGACCGGTCACCATTCTGGTCGCTCTTTTCTGAACTTGCTCTAGTTTGTTGATGTCTTTTTTAAAATGTGGCGCCCAAAACTGGACACAGTATTCCAGATGAGGTCTGACCAAAGAGGAGAAGAGGGCAATAATGACTTCACGTGATAGACTGTATGCTTCTGTTTAGAGGTTCTGCGGTCGAAGACCTGCTTCTCAATAGTTGGCACTAGAGTTGAGCGAAGCGGGTCGGTCAAATTCATAAGTCCGCCGACTTTCGCTAAAGTCAGGTTTCATGAAACGAAACCCGACCATAGCATGAGGTCGGCGACCAGAACGCCAAAGTCACGTTTCAAATTATGCTTCCAGCGCCCTTTTTCAGCCAATGATGGAGGACGCACACTGTGGGCAACGCGATGACATGGGCAGCAGTCACCACCATCTTTGAGAAGGGCATGCAAGTGATTGGCTTGCTTTGTGTGGCGTCACAGGGGCTATAAAAGGGCGTGCACGCCGACCGCCATCTTACTTCTGCCAATCTTAGCATAGGGAGAGGTTGCTGCTGATTCTGAATAAGGGAGAGCGTTAGGCAGGGAAGAAGAAAAAAAAACTGCTTCTGCTGGTAGCGATTTTCACTGTACAACACAACAGTTTGTGTGCAGTGACAGGGGAGGATATATTTTTGTGCATCAGCTCTGTTGGTTATTAGGCAGCCTTATAAGGCTCCCTGATGGCTGCATTGCTGTTTGCACACTGCTGTGCAATCTGCTTTTTTAAAAGCAAAAATACTTTTCTTCCTCTTTTCTGCACAGTTACCAAGCGTTCATTTTTCCACACTTTTGTGTGCAGCAGTCCTGCTTATTAGGCTGCCTGCTGCCATACTTGGACTGAGAGCATCATTGTCAGCCTCCTAAAATCTCTAGGGAGATTCAAATTCTCCCCAATACGATATACACCTTGTACCTGGTCATACACCAGCCAATTTCAGCCTGTTAAATTGAGGTGTAATCTATAGTGGGCCTGAGATAATAGTTCAGCCTCCTAAAATCTCTAGGGAGATTCAAATTCTCCCCCATACTATATACACCTTGTACCTTGTCATACACCAGCCTATTTCAGCCTGTTAAATTGAGGTGTAATCTATAGTGGGCCTGAGATAATAGTTCAGCCTCCTAAAATCTCTAGGGAGATTCAAATTCTCCCCAATACTATATAAACCTTGTATCTTGTTTTACAGTACCATATAGCTGGTGGTATTTTGGGTACATTTTCCAAAAAATGAGGAAGTATGGTGGAAGTGGGCGGGGGTTGCCAGCTGGTACTGATGGTGGTGGTGGTGGTGCATCTGCTGGTAGTGGCAAAAGCACATTAGCACCTAAGGCAGGAGGTGTTGAGCCTGCATCATCGTCTGGCTCCACAAGGCCTTGAAGGCTCCCTTTTCTGGGAGTAGGTAAACCGCTTTTAAAGCCAGAGCTTCAGGAACAAGTTTTGGCTTAGATTGCTGACACAGCCTCCAGCTCTATCGCCTCCTCTTCTGAAGTTTCAAAAAATAAAAGCACTGAGTCGTCAGTGGAGGCTCCTGGTCAGGAACAACACCTTTCCTTGTGTCATTCACCCCTACCAAAAGTGAAGGATGCGGCAGGCCACACTACAGATTACTCCATGGAGCTCTTTTCACATACCATGCCTGGGTTATCAAGTCAAATCGTGAATTCCCCTGTCCAAGATGAATCTGACATGGAGTGCACTGATGCACAGCCACTGCTAGATTTTTCTGCTGGTACATTCACTCAGAGCACTACATTGTCCTCGCAGTGTACTGAGCCAGAATCTGACCCTGATGAAACTCAGGTTCCCCTTCCCGCATACTATACCACCTTACACGGTGACAAAGAGGAAGGTGCAGATGAAAGTGCAGGTTTCTTGAGCAGGTGGGGGGGCATACTCATGGGCGATGGCACAGGGCCCCTCATAGTACGCAAAAGTGTCTCTGCCTGTGGGAGGGCCCACCCGCCGTCAGACACACCGCCGTACTATGAGGGGCCCTGTGCCAGTGCCGTCGCCAATGAGTGGGCCCCCCTGCTTGCTCAGGATCACAGCACTTGCAAAGTTGAAATACTTACCTCTCCCTGCTCCACCGCTGTCACGTCTTCCAAGTTTCCTGACAGTGACATTCTGGTCAGAGAGCGCGATGACATCACGTCTGTATGCCCTCTGCCTAAACAGTCCAAGTGCATAGAGATGGAAGATGGGGACGACGAGGAGTCCAGAGTACAGGGATTCCCTAGCAAGGAGACTTATTTAATTGTTTTAAAGGTTGGGAGCAATATACTCTGGAGAATGATATATGGGGCCCACCATACACTGAAGCATTCCAAAGGTGGACATCAGACACTGGAGCAGCATTTACAGGGCCTATTATACACTGGAGCATTAGAAATGGGGTCCATTATATGTGGAGCATTATTTGGGCCCACAAGACACTGGAGCATCATCCATGGGGCCCATCATATACTGGAGCATTGTAAATGGGGCAGATTATATATGGAGCATTATTTGGACCAATCGTACACTAGAGCATCATCCATGAGGCCGATCATATGCTGGAGCTTTCCAATTGGGGGACATCAGACACTGGAGCACGATTTACAGGGCCCATTATACACTGGAGCATTAGAAATGGGGCCCATTATATATGGAGCATTATTTGGGCCCATAACACAGTGGAGCTTCATCCATGGGGACCAACATATACTGTAGCATTATGTGGAGCTCATCATATACTGTATCTAACATTATATGGGACCAATGATTCTGTATGGAGAAATATATGGGCCTCATTACTCTGTATGGTGCACTATGCGGTGGCCATAATACTGTATGGAGTAATATACTGTCCGTTTTTGGAGGTATGGGAGAATTTAAAGTGGATATTAGTCATGTGATGTAAGAAGTGATGTATTTTTCATTGTACTATACCGCTATTTCTCTGCCGTATCAGAGGATCATGAATTGTGGCATGTGTTAAAGGAGCCCAGTGACACTTTGGCCCTGGGCCCATGAAAATCTTGAGCCAGCCCTACCCCCCACCCCACAACTTTAGCCAAATAACCCCCAGTTTTCAATGCCTAACTATTAGTATAAAGTAAATTTAAGGTTGACAAGCTTAAGTAATAAGAATTATTGCTTTTGGCATTAAAATGGGCACTGTAGGTGTTTCCTGTCCTCCACTCACTGCCAACTATTCTTCCCCATTGACTTACATTGGGTTTCGTGTTTCAGTCGACTTTCAGCCTTCGACTTTTCACGATAATCGGCCGATTGCATTTGACCCTACTTTTGCGAAAGTAAGGTTTCATGAAACCCGACTCGACCCGAAAAAAGGCAAAGTCGGTCATCTCTAGTTGGCACGGTAACAATGGAGGAGGAAGAAGCAGCAGATGTGATTGATGGGGCACCTGATGCTTGCTGAGGTCAACTCGTCCGCATGTGAAGGTTCCTACATGTAGTAGTCAAATTATTGCACTTTTTACCTCAACTCAGTTGTTTTTGCAAAGTTGACAGATTATTTGAGTTGGCTCATCCTTTGCAGTGTTGAAAAAGGCCCAGGCTAGGCAACCCTTGCCACTCCTGCGAGCTACAGACCCACGGATGCTGCTGGTCACAGGCACAGTTGTGGCTGAGGATGTATTGCTCGTCGTGGCTGTATCACTACGTGTCTGCGACATACGTCGCAACGTAACCTCGTTTTCCTCAGATGACCTACTCAGCTGTGTGCCTCCTATGTTCATGCCAACTGTGATCTAACACCTCCTCATCATCATCCTCTGTGTTATCACTTTCCTCACCCTCGGAGTCACACTCCTCCTCCTGCCCTGACAGCACAGTACAGTCCGTGTGAACCTCAGATATGAGTCTCATCAGGATCACCTCCCCCCAGGGTTTAATGTCTGATGACGAGGGTCAGGATGCTGTTTGGACCCTACTTCGTTCTGCCCCGGATCCAAGCTAAATAATTTTGGGCATCGGTGCAGATTTCCTCCTCTTGACTCTGTGAAGCTTTTAAGTACACTTCTGATGACCAAGGCATAGAATGTGAGCAGTTCTTCAGACTCCCCTATCTGTGGTTCCCTACAGTCAGTTGCTCTTTCTGGGCATCATCGACAAGGTGTACCACTGTGTGTCTGCCAAAGAAAGGTAGTGGAGGAGCCTGTCCAGTAACAAAAGTTGTCGATTGTTTTTGCATATGACATGACATTAGTTCACTAGTGCTTTCACAAACATTACCACCTACCCCACGTACACCTTGAACACCAAGCCTAATTCCCCTACCACCATGGCCTTGCTTTTTCCCAGTCATGTTGCTCAGATAGTGTGTTAGAAACAGTGGCGTAACTAAAAGTTATGGGCCCCGGTACGAACTTTCAACTGGGGCCCCCCCAATGCCAAAATAAACACATCTCCGCTCCGCACACCTCGTACACGCGCGGCTCCGCTCCGTACACCTCGTACACTCGCGGCTCCGCTCCGTACACCTTGTACACGCTCCACTCCATACACCTCATATACGCGTGGCTCCCCTCCGTACATGCTCCGCTCTGTACACCTTGTACACACGCAGCGCCGCTCTGTACACTTCATACGCACGCGGCTTCTCTCCGTACACCTCATACACATGTGGCTATGCTTCGTACACACACAGCTGCGCTCCATACACTTCGTACACACTGCTCTGCTCCGTACACCTCGTACACACACGGCTCCGCTCCGTATACCTCGTACACACACGGCTCCGCTCCGTACACCTCGTACACACACGGCTCCGCTCCGTACACCTCGTACACACACGGCTGCGCTCCATACTCCTCGTACATACATGGCTACACTCCGTACACCTCGTACACACACATCTCTGCTCTGTACACCTTGTACACACACAGCTCTGCTACATCCACCCTGTAAACCCCTTCTGACCCCACACATAAACTCACCCTCATCCAGCAGTGCACCATGACAACCAGCACAGCAGAGTCCTGCACACACGGAGGCTCCTGATCATGTGACCCCCTGACTCCTCCCCTCCTGTGAAAAAATATTATTTAGAATGCTATACTTGTGCACGGAGCACAATAGAAGCAGTGAACAACACACCTGTAGGACATGTGCCTTGCTGGCTTTGTCTGTGGACCTCAGTAATGGCAAAAAAGTAAGGTAAATTTAACAGCCACACTGGACACTAGCTAGCTATACTATCTGACTGATCTATAACCGCCTAACTAACTAGCTAAAATATTGCTGTTAACCCTCCGTCAGGAACAATATTCGCACTAACTCGTAATGGAACAATGTGCCTGTCAAGCGCAGGCTAGAAAAATGCCTAGAATATCTAATTTTCTCAATTTCAGTGATCTAAAAGTGATCAGAGACCTTCATAGGGATGTAATAAAAGAGACTACACATTATCAGGTGCAAAACAAACCCATTTACTCAACATAAAAGTAATAACTTTAATATACACAAATTTCAAAACTCCCACCAAATAGCCCCCAATTATATCAAGTAACGGTTATTAAAAAGAGAAAATTTTGGCACAAAAACATTTTCTAGGCACCTAGAATAATATTACACAAAGAATTAATCTGAATTAGATCCTGAAGGTTCCCCAGAAAAAACACATTTGCAAAGCAAAGAGCAAGAATTGCAATACATTTTTGCATGTGTCAGGCAGATTGCATGATGACATTTGAGACATTCATAATTAGAAAGCCTTCTGTTCCCGCTTTCCATGGTGCAGGTGGTGCATCTCCTTCTTTTGGGAGGTGGTACAAGTGTTGGATTTTCATATATAAGCTCCTGCAAGGTATAATAATCCAAAAAATGCACGCAGTTCGATTTCATCCGTGGGCTTCAGGATTCTGTCACAGATGAATTTGTGCTTTATACTGTCTATATATTGATTAGTGTATATGACAATAGAGTCCAGAATGTCATCTGTGAAAAAAGTATTCCAGCATTCTGCTGCATTTTTTGCATTACGTGCTGTTCCCATAACTGCAGGAAGGTGAGTGATAATGTTATGAGGTTCCATACGTTTTTTTATGGGTGGATTCTTGCTCCATTTGTTTGTTTTTTTTTATCTTTTCCCATATAATAAGATTCTATATCTTCTTCCTCCTCATCACTGTCACCATCTTGCTCTGTTTCAGAATTTAGTTCACAGACTTCCACCTCATCATGAGAATCAATCTCACTTTCTTCAAAATCCTCATTCATTGTGGGGTCTGCATCATCATCATCATAATCTAACAGCATGTTTCCCACTTCCTCAACATGATGGGGTTTTGAAAGATCATACATTTTCTTCTTCATTTCAGAAGATAATCTGAAGCAAGAGAGAGAATATGCATTAGGGAACAATGTGCCTGAGAAGCACACTTTCATTTGTAAGAAAATCTGCCTTATTTATATGAAATATCCACAAACCTTTCTCTATCCATTCATGAAACAAGCTAAATAAACAATAGTAATGACTAAAAACATTACATACCAACCTTATAATGTGTGACGTGTTTGGGACCAATGAGCCTGAGAAGCCAGCACAGCTATATCTTCCTTCCTGAAGCTCTGCAGACCAACTGTGGTATCAGGTTTCACACAGCAGCTAGAGCCAGGAGACTATCTAGAGGGAGGGGGTTTCCTGAAAATCTGGTGAGAAAGGAGAAATGAAAGTAGAAGAGCTGCGCCTGTCAGATCCATTGTTCCTGACGGAGGGTTAACAGTGCCAGCATCAGGAGTAGCCTCTCTACGCTGTTACAGTGTCAAAATGGTGCCAAAACAAGATGTCCGCTATTCATATGGAGAGGGATTTCAGCAGCCAATGACACAAGCAGTTGTGTCAGGACATTGTGGGTGTTTCCTGTGCCTTGATTGGCTAGCTGCAATGTGCACACATAAAGTTAGGGGAAAAAAATGACTGTTTACAAGAACACCGCTCCTCTGAACTCTGCAAACCCCCTCCCCTCATCAAACACGTGCCAAACGCTCATGATACACCACCATTATCGTTGCTAAAATGCTGAAAATACTTTTGTGGCAACGCAAATATTTTCCTGCACTTTTACCGAATGTTACCGTTTTTTCCGATTTTATAAAATTTTGCTTGTGTTTCTGATCATGAATCCGAATGTGCCATATTCGTGCCAAATTTATGTTTGGCGATCGTTTTACGAACAAATTCGCTCATCACTAGTTGTGAGGTAGCAAAGCATGAAAAATGCCAGGGGAGGTGAATACTTTACAAGCCACTGTATGTGTCAAATTGCTTTTAGGACGGTCAAAATCGCCTAGCAATCTGCAGTATTCTATCCAGTATAATAAACTGAAAAATCTACAGTATGTATTGGCTGCTACTAATCTCTATATTGTGCAATATTTTGTTTTCTCTGGCTAGGCGTCAAATTATTTATAAAAGGCACCAGTCATTGGAAAGCCAAAAATAAAGAACATTAATATGAATTCTGTAAAATGCCAAACTTGAACTTCTTGGAAAACAAAACTAACTTCTGTTTACAGGGGTGTGTTTTTACTTTTAATGTGATCTTACATAGAAAATCATGCATTGTCATTTTAGTCAAAATGTTTGGTGAGGTATTGTCAAGTATACAAACTTAGTGGAAATCACCAATCCTATTAAACCCACAGATTAGAGACCTCCATATACATTAGACTTTTCTTCCAAACCTGCTGATATCAAGAGGTTCAGTCGATCATGTATGGACGAAGTGTGTATGGAGGCAACGACCAACTGATGCTCAGAGAAGATGTTGATCATGGATGTCCAATTGTGGACTGCTTTTCACATTGTTCTCCTAGGGATTAGCTGCCAGAAGAGGTGTCTGTTGGCGGTTTCTCATATAGCACACAAGAGTATTTGGCATAACAAGCGCTACTGTCTACGGAAGAGATGGCCAAGATGGCTGTTGGGTAAACAATTGGCCAGAGCATCATTTGACCAACAGCCATCTAAGGCCTGTTTCACACTTCCGTTTTTTCAAATCCGTCAAAATCCGTTGTTTTCCGTAAAAAAACGGATCCGCCATTTTTTGCAGGATCCGTTTTTTTTGTCCCATAGACTTCCATTACGGTTACCGCGGATCCGTCAAAAAAACGGATCCGTTTTTAAAAAAACGGATCCGTTTGCATCAGTTTCCGTCAAAAAAACGGAAACGGATCCGTTTGGCGGACACAAAAACGGAAGTGTGAAACAGGCCTAAGGCTGGTTTCACATTAGCGCTTTTTAAGCGCACGCACGGCCGGGGGTAGCTCCGCCCCCGAGCCGGCTCTCTGCCCGGCGTGCCCGCCCCTTGCTTGTAGCGCCGCCTCCTAGCGGACAGCGGCGCCTGCGATCGGCACACCCTATCTTTAGCATAGGGTGCGCAGGCCGTGCGCTAGTTGCGCTTTGACCTGCGCTGCGCACTTTTGACGGTGCGCCGTGCGCGCCAAAATCGAACTTTTCGGATTTTGGCGCGCACGGCGCACCGTCAAAAGTGCGCAGCACAAGTCAAAGCGCAACTAGCGCACGGCCTGCGCACGATCTGCGCACCCTATGCTAAAGATAGGGTGCGCCGATCGCAGGCGCCGCTGTCCGCTAGGAGGCGGCGCTACAAGCAAGGGGCGGGCACGCCGGGCAGAGAGCCGGCTCAGGGGCAGAGCTACCCCCAGCTGTGCGTGCTCTTAAAAAGAGCTAATGTGAAACCAGCCTAATGTGTATGGCCAACTTGAATGGGTTGTCCCATGAAAAAGTACACTTTAATCAATAGGTCTTGAAATAAAGATAAATTTCACAATTGGATATGTAGGGGGAAGGGGAATGTTAACAAAATGTTCCTGTGCTAAGAAAATCTTATAAATGTGCCCCTGCTGTGTACTGTGTAATGGCTATGTCTGACCATGCAGTAACATAGTCTGATCATACCACAGCACCTGGGCAGGGGAGGAGGCAAAAGAGAGTACACAGACAGGACAGCATGGGATCGCAGTTGCTGGTTTCTGTTTCCCTGCCCATTTAAAAACTTGTTTTGTCTTCCAGAAAGAATAATTTATGATCCCATGCTATAATATCCACATACTCTGTTACTTTGCTTTATCTCCTGTTCAGGAACTGTGATATATCTGACCATGGTCCTGCATGCTCAGACACGTCCATTACACAGTACATAGGAGGGGCACATTTATAAGGTTACTAGCTAAAGAGCCCAGCGTTGCCCGGGCATAGTAACTAACTGTGGTTAGTTATAACAAATTATAATGATTATCCTCCATCCCATAGTTTAGTGCCCATATACCCATCATACACATCCTCCATCCCATAGTCCTGTGCCCATATACCCATCATACATATCCTCCATCCCATAGTCCCGTGCCCATATACCCATCATACATATCCTCCATCCCATAGTCACATGCCCATATACCCATCATACATATCCACCATCCCATAGTCCCGTGCTCATATACCCATCATACATATCCACCATCCCATAGTCCCGTGCCCATATACCCATCATACATATCCTTCATCTTATAGTCCCATGCCCATATACCCATCATACATATCCTCCATCCCATAGTCCCGTGCCCATATACCCATCATACATATCCTCCATCCCATAGTCCCATGCCCATATACCCGTCATACATATCCTCCATCCCATAGTCCCGTACCCATATACCCATCATACATATCCACCATCCCATAGTCCCGTGCCCATATACCCAGCATACATAGCCTCCAGCCCAATGTCCCGTGTCCATATAACCATCACACATCCTCCATCCCATAGTTCCATGCTTGTATACCCATTAAGACATCGTCGCCATGGCAACCATTCTGACATCATCTAAGCTAGAGAAACATAAGGGATGGAGGGCACAGCTAGTAATAACACGGGTTCACCACGGATGTACAAGAAGCCATTGTATGAAAGAAAAGAAAAAGGATACATCCAAAAAAGTGAACTCCAGTACAAAATATCAAAGTGAAAAAATGTATAAATTTTATTGACAACATGTACACAAACAGCGAGATAAAAACACTTAAAAACACACAAAGAGCATGTCACAGTCATGTAATACTGAAAAAGTGACTGTCCCACAAGAGATACCCCTATGAGGCAACAATTTAATTAAAGTATAGATTTAGCAGGCAACTGGCCAAAAAGCCAAATATGAAATATCTATGACGCTCAACATATAGATTATATGTAATAGAAAAGCCTCTATAATATCCTCTATAAGTGATTTTTTTTATCATCAGGAACAAGCGATCCAGAAAGCATACAAGAAGGGGCCAGCGGAAACGTCCAAAACCTCAGAAAGAGGGGACGACGACATCAGGTCTGGTCACCGACATACAAGAGGCAGCTGAGGCAGCCCAAGCAGAAATAGGAACATTTATAGATGTGGCAAGTATGGATCTTGAGTGTCACAAGGTGGGTACTGATAACACGACTATTATTGATGGAAACCTACAAATAATCAATCTATCTAGTTATGTTTTGTCGGACATAGAGGTATCTGTCTTATCAAAAGGTCTTTCCTTTGCCCCTATGGGAGCTTTGGATAAATTTATTTTAACTAAAGACTTGTACCTTTTTTGTAGGCAGCTTTCTTTTAAAATGTTGTATCATCAACCGTCCATACTTGATTCTTTGCCGCAGAACGAGAGACAAGCCTTTATTGACCTTTTGGATTTGTTAGAAGAAAATGAGAACCCAAAAAAAGTATCTGACAAACTGTGGCATTTGCCTTCACAAGCTACGCCATCTTTTGCCTTGTTTCCCACCATTCAAATTTTCTATAATCTTGTTAGCAAGGACATTGCCAAATTGAACACTACCAGCTCACAAGGTGAGAATTTTGGTAAAAAGGAAAGATTAGCGGTTAAAAAGCTTAAAGATAATCCCTCCTTTGTTATCAAAAAAGCGGATAAAGGTGGGAATATAGTGTTATGGCCTATAGACATGTATTTGATGGAGGCTAAACGCCAGCTTAATAACATCTCTTGTTATCAGGTCTTGCCCTCTGACCCTACGAGTGTTTTCAAGAAAAAACTTGATCGGCTCCTTCTGTCTGCCAGACATAATGATATCTTGAGTAAAAAGGAACACACTTTTTTAACCACGCATTATCCTGTTGTCCCCACGCTATATCTCCTTCCCAAGGTGCACAAATCAACCTTGGAGCCACCAGGTAGGCCTATTGTGGCTGGCATTGGTAGTTTGTTTGAGCGTCCTTGTATCTATCTGGATCATTTTCTGCAACCATTTGTCTCTTCTTTAGGTTCCTTTGTGCAGGATTCTTCTCATTTAATTCGGCAACTTCAGGTCTTATCAATACCACAGAATACTATTCTTGTTACAATGGATGTGGAATCCCTTTACACCTGCATTGGACATTCTTTGGGGATTGAAGCAGTTACATACTTCTTCAATCAGCATTTTACAGGTGATCGTCGTCATCATTCTTTTCTATTGGATTTACTGCACTTTGTGCTTTCCAATAATTATTTCATTTTTGATCGTGTTTTTTACAAACAAATTTCTGGTACTGCCATGGGGGCACGCTGTGCACCCTCTTACGCCAACCTCTTTTTGGGGTGGTGGGAGGAGACACAGGTGCGCCCCATGGCACTTTTTCAAAATCATGTTTTTCATTGGTTTAGATATATCGATGACATTCTCATCCTTTGGACTGGCTCAAGGGCTGACTGTTTGTCTTTTGTGGACTCTCTCAATACTAACTCTCTCAATATATCTTTAACAGCTCTTATGTCAGAGGTGTCAGTCGAGTTTCTGGATTTGGAAATTACGAAAGTCGGTACTGAAATTAGGACCATGCTTTTTCGCAAATCAACTGCGGCGAACAGTCTCCTTCATTTTTCAAGTTTCCATCCCTGGCACTTAAGGAAGAATATACCAAAGGGACAATTCTTACGGGTGAGGCGTAATTGTAGTAGTGATCAAGATTTTCGCAATGAATCTAGGAAATTGTCTTGCCGTTTTAAGGACAGGGGATACCCACGTCGGGTTATTTCCAAAGCCTTCCAGGATTCGCTTGGGGGTGATAGGCTCTCTCTCTTACAACCCAAATCTCGGGGCATGGATAGGACTATTAATTTGATTACGCCGTACAATAATCAATGGCGTGAGATTCATAATATGTTAGCTAAACATTGGGGGATTTTACTTAACGAACCCAAATTAAAACCATTCCTGTCTGATAAACCGAAAATGGTAGCTAAGAGAGCAAAGAATCTTAAGGATTCACTCACTACCAGCCATTTCAAGAGACCCACTATCAGAATTGGCACACGCCACTGACTAAATGGTTCTTACCCTTGTGGGAATTGTACTATCTGTCCATTCATGATTGCCTCAGACTCGGTGACCCTTTCTGTCTTTCCAGGAGAAATCAAGTTGAAACATTATTCCAACTGTAAATCTAAGAATGTGATCTATGCTCTTATTTGTCCTTGTCCGAAGATCTATGTGGGCCAGACGGGCCAAGAACTAAGACGCAGAATACAGCAGCATGTGTCTAACATCAATAAAGCCAAGATAGATCGTGAAAAGGGTAAGCCAATCTCCTCGGTGGCAAATCATTTCCTTGATTGTCATGCTAGCAGATGTCTTAACTTGCAAGTTCTAGTGTTGGACCAGATTTCGGGCAGTATACGTGGCGGTAACCTTACCAAGGAACTACTCCGAAGAGAGGCTAGATGGATCTACAATTTGAGAAGTTCAGCCCCAGAAGGTCTCAATGAGGAACTTCTGTTTACTGGGTTCTATGGTTAAATCCATGTTGTTTTTTCCCCCCTTCTTTTGCAGGGCTATCTCGATTACTGATCCTTCTGCTGCCATCCCGGGATCTTTATTCTGCGCTGTGATGGTTTTTTCCAGTTAAGGATTTTTCCTTTGGGATACTGAATCTGGATTTATCCCTTTGGCCATCGGTTAGTCCCTTACCTTTGAACTTGGCAGACTTCATCGTTGGATAGCCACAACTATGGGCTTGCTTGTTCCTGCTAAATCCATGTTGGACATCGACTGACTCTCCTACATCTGTGGGCCCTCTGTGGACTTTATTTGGAATTTAATCCAATTTCCTACCAAGATATGACCTTTTTTCATTTTGAATTGTTCCGTTTTGTCGAGGATTTCAGGATATTCATGTCTCATATTTTATTGGGTCTTGATTTCCGTTCCTTCATTTGGCACGGTTCTGTTGACCCTAATACTTTGTTAGTTCTATTTTTTTTATATATATATATATATATATATATTCTTTGAGACTATCAGGCTCAGGGTTATTTTTGATATCCCATTATTCACAGCACCATGTCTCTAGATAGTGAATATAGATCCAACATTAATATTCCTATCTGCTTTTCTCTATTTGTGCACTTGGTGCACAATTAACAGCAGTGTTTATATCTGTGTATGTTTATGTGGATGATTGACATTTTTGTATTCCCTGTTTTCCAGCCTTTACACGTGTCAGTTGCGGTTTTACCATGCTTTGGACAGTAACAACTTTTTTTCCCCACCTGGATATACATAGGGTGGTTGATTGGCACATGATGCATGCGTATGAATTCTCTAAAATATCGTCCATAATTTGCAGCCTGTTTTTGATGGGGCACATGTAGTGGAAACTTCAAGGTCTATATGGCACGTGGAGATCTGTCTTTTTTCTTAAAATTCTTTAAAATAATTTATCCTTTCCCTATCCCCTCCCCCCCCCCTTACATCTGTTCTAAAACAAGTAATTGTTGCCGTACTCTAATTGCGCATTCATTTTGTGTTATTTTGTTTTTATTATTTTTTGTTTATACCGTTTATCATTGACCTTATCTAAACAACAAATAGACAGGATGGCGGCCGCCATATTGCGCCTGCGTATTAGCTTCTTATTTTGCCCGCATTTCATGTTACCAACTTTATTAAAACAAGGGATAGACAAGATGGCCGCCGTTACCTCGCGCCTGCGCAGTACCATCTAATCGCGCTTTCATTAGGTGTCAGCAACTTTATTCCTACACTGAGAACGCTGACAAGATGGCCGCCGCGACGCCGCCTCTCTTTGCTTCATAGGTTTGTAACTTTGATTGCTCATTAATTAGTCCTTTGTTTGTGTATATAATAACGACAATGTATGCACACCACTAGCGCTTCATCCTCCCTTGAGAAAGCCACACGCACGTGGCGATACGCGTGGGGTGCGGTTCCCTCTCTGATTTACCCCGCAGACCACTGGCTTCACCTGTTATTGGGGTATTTTTATCCTTTTTGATTGCTCTTTGTCAGCACTTCACTTTGGAATATGGAAAGGTTTCCAATTTTTTCTTTCTTTGACCTAAAGGGTTATCAATCCCTGTACAGCCTGAATACATTCTTTTGGCTGTTTTGAATTGCTGGATACCTTTGCTGCATGGTGCTGTGTTTAATGTTTTGCCCTTATTTGGAGCTTTTCTATTACATATAATCTATATGTTGAGCGTCATAGATATTTCATATTTGGCTTTTTGGCCAGTTGCCTGCTAAATCTATACTTTAATTAAATTGTTGCCTCATAGGGGTATCTTTGTGGGACAGTCACTTTTTCAGTATTACATGACTGTGACATGCTCTTTGTGTGTTTTTAAGTGTTTTTATCTCGCTGTTTGTGTACATGTTGTCAATAAAATTTATACATTTTTTCACTTTGATATTTTGTACTGGAGTTCCCTTTTTTGGATGTATCCTTTTTCTTTTCTTTAATTCTGACATCATCGTCGCCATGGCAACCTATTATGACGTCATTGTCACCATGGCAACCATTATGACCTAACTGTCACCATTGCAACCTATTATGACATCATCTGCGCCATGGCAACCTTTGACATCATCGTCACCATGGCAACCATTATGACATCATCCTCAACACACACATACACTCTTTTTTTATATATAGATCTCCGCAAAGGAACATTTTTTTTTAACACATCCAATTGTGGAACTTAGTTTTATTCTAAGACCTATTAATTAAAATATACTTTGCTTGTGGGACAACCCCTTTACGTTTTTGTACAGCATAGGACCCCTGGATGAAACTTTGCTTTAGTTAAAGTGTACCCTTCACCCTGGACTGTTTATATCTAGCCAATTGCAGTTAGATGCTTCTTTCCGGTCTTCTGCCTAATGTCCTCGAGGTTTCCAAGAAATGTTTCCTCTTAATATGTTGATAGGAATAAATCAAAATGAACAAGTGTATTTGTTATTAAAAATAGGACTTTAATTAGAGTTCAATCCAAAGAAAAAATGGTGAAATATTTTAACTTAAAAAAAATGGTATGCTAAGACCAAGAAAACACGGGTTTTTCAGACTCCTTTTATAGAGATTCAATGGCAGGTACAGCTACAGAAGCATGTCCATGTATACTCTCCCTGGCATCTATCCTCAAGTTATCGTAAATCCTTATCTTTAGTTGCACCGTTGAGCTACAGTTTTTTGGTGGATGAAGTGGTTTTGTATCTGCAAGCTTTCATTGTAACGCGGTCATTACACTGTTACATGTGTGAAAACCTTAAAAAAAAATTGTGGGAAGCTGTAAATATTTCCAACTTGATAGCATAATGGGAACTTGTGGTTTATATTTAGTACATGAAGATTTCGCTTATGAGGGTATTTCTTCCACAATCAGTAAATTGAGCCACAAATATATTAAAATAGAACGTGAAGGATGAGACGTGAGCCACACAACATCTGACCTGGAATCATTGCATTTCATCTTAGCTTCATATTTTCCAAGGTGCTTTTTCCAAACTATAGCAATGAGTGAGCAGAACTATGGAGATACTAGTAAACTGGGAGGAAAGTAATCTGTAAAGTAAGAAGAGTAGTATTATCCTGTGGGCTTACATGACTGAGCTGTTCATATATTGAGAGACCTTAGCTAGGCCAAAGAGGTCAAGATAATTGACCTGTAGCTCTGCATCTATTTAAAGGGAATATCCAGAACTTCAATAAAAAAAAGTGCCTAAACACTAATAGACAGGTAGTTGCTACCGGCACAGAGTGATCATACACACCTCCATCTGACGATTCAGCTGCTTCTGCTGACTTCTTGCCAACATAGCAGAGGCTTCTATTCTGCTTTGTTGTCATGGTGGAACTGCCAATGTCAAGTTGACAACTGGCCCCTCGCTGCCTAATTGGAGGAGCTGCCTGTCAATCAGAATGACATCAAAGTTGTGCCTCGTTGATAGAGCACAGCGTAAAAGAAGTCACAGCCGCTCTGTCGACATGACATCAACAGAAGCAGCTGAATCGCTGGCAGGAGCAGTCTATGAGCACTCTGTGCCTGCAAGGAATGGCACCAAGCAGGAAAGGCAAGTAGGTACTGTAGCAACTACAAGTCCGGGATATCCCCTTTAAGTTATCACTCCTATATGTAAATGGAGAGATTCCAATAAGTATATGTATGGAAAAGACTATGCCTACAGTTTCCTAATATATTAAGACATTACATTCGAATCAATTTAATCTTGACCTATTAATGTTACATAAAAAATGAATAAGCGATTTCTCAAGCTTGCCTACAGTCTATTAAGAAAGAAATTACAATTGTGTTAAAGGACCACTGGGCAGAGAAATAATGTGAAAGAACAGAAATACTTCCAGTTAGGACACCAAATACCAGTAACTTCAATCTACATTTCACAAAAACATATTGAGCAATGAAATATTCTAATTGAAAAGGCAGTCACATTCTCCATATATCACTTGTACAATTCATATTTAGTAATTTATAATTGCGCAAAGTCCAACATGCTCACATCTGGTTTTGCTACAAAGAAGAATAAAAATTCCTAGCTGTCAAATAAAGTTGAAAATTTTAAGGAAAGAGATCCATCAAAATTCTGAGAAGGTTGAATAGAACCCTTTTTCATAATATTTTGGCACAGATTTTCTGAGAAAAAATTATTTGCTCCATGTGTAGGGAAGTGGACTGACCTATGGACCTGTCTGCAGCAGGAAAGTAAATGTAAAATGTGCCGTAAAAGTGCTTGACAAGGACTGCTTTATATGTGTGTGGGGAGACAGCTAGAGACAGTAGAAGATGGTAAAATGCTGGGTTTGGCCACTAGGGGGAAACCAAGAACGGCAGGAAAAGAAGACAGTGTAGTACTGTAGTTTGGACACAAGATGGAAGCAGGGAGCAGTGAGGAAAGGGCTTAACATCATCTTAAGGCTACGAAACCGCAGAGTCATGGGGGGCGGAGTTACAAGGGCTCTAGAGGGGAATTCCCAGAGAGGGGAATAAATAGTGGTAGAGAGTTCCAGAAGCAGGCCAGTCAAGGAGGAGGAGCTCAGGAGAAGAAGAGACTGAAGGGAGAGACAGACAGAAGAGGAAGCTCCGGAAGGGACTGAGGAGAAAGACGGTCTGGGTGGTGGCCCTGACAGGAGAGCCGCTGACAGAGAAAGTCCCGGGGGTACCAGACGGATGGACTCGGGCAGGGGAAGTGCTGTGGCCATGGGCCTAATGGCAGCCACAGTGAAAGAACCGCGAGTGATGTCACTGTAAGAGGAAAGAAGAAAAGTGAAAGGTACCCAGGCCTGTGCGTGGAAGGTGTCATGCAGCTGCTGTTTGGTGCTGCGGTCATCAAGAGGATGGCCAATAAAGAGGACCTGTTGGAACGCACATCAGTCTCTGTTTCAAGTCTGTTCACGACAGGAAAGAGGGACCACCCCCCGGTTGGCTCAGGTACCTACACATGCTCACTAAAACAATTTGGCTTGTGTATCAGATCTACTGATTTAAATTGTATATATAACATAAAATATTCAATATCAAACAAATTATTCACATTTCTGATTTCTCATCTTGCACTTCTTATGTCACATTTCATATCTTCTAAACGTCAGCTTCTTTGGTTTTGATAAATTAAAATGTCAAGTGTTATTCTGGTCATCTATCGGTCAAATTGCAGTATCCAGTGTTGAATAGATTGTTTGTATGTTTGGTTCTATTTAGTTTCTATGTGTCTTTACCCACAAGGGTCGGTCCAGTGGATGGCACAGCAAATACCAAACATGGGAGAGGAAGGCACTAACAATAGGGAACGAGTGATGGGACAGCTCCTAACACAGCCTGTGCCTATCCCTAAGCTCCCCTAATGCCCTTTGCAGGTCCTTCCTCCGCCGCCGTCATTTGGCTGATCCCTAGATGTCACCTCACTATACCTGGCTAGTGCACTGGCCGTCAAGGACACTAACAACACCACTGCAGATAGTGAAAGCACAGGGGGTAGTGACAAGCATGAGACAGATAAAAACAAGGAACCAGAAAACTTAGCTTTCAAGCTTCGGCTGCTAGCTCCAAACAACAGCGGATATGAAACCAGGACCTCAAGCAGCTGGTACATGCTGGCATCAGAGAGCTCCCAACTTCTCGGCTGGTTTTCCAAAGTCAACTCTATTACCAACAGTCATTTGATGCGTCAGGTGACTATTTAAAGGATGGTGGGAGTAGTCACCACCCACAACAGCTGACCAGCAACACAGAAGCTGCCAGCAAGGAAACTGACATTAACCCTTGCTGGCCAAAAGTAAAAACCACATTTAAATGAAAGCAGAATCAGAGCTGTCTTGACTCCAAAAATGAGTTGTGACAATATGTTTGGTAGCATAATAGCCGGTTTACACAGGTCAATTGTGCTTATGATGCGTACTGAGCGATCTGTAATAGATCATTCAGTGCATATAGGCTGCAATTGTTCTCGGCAGCACAGGTCCAGTTTACACAGAATGATGCGCTGCAGAAAGCTATGCTTTTTTGTACAGTCCAATGAATTTTGCTCATTCGTCCACTGATTGACAGCCTGTGCAGACTGGACGATAATCACGCAACGAGTGTCCCAAAGAAGCCTCATTCACAATACTCGTGCAGCGTACGTGGACCTTAACTTTGATGTTTGATCTAGTCAAATAATCCAGAGGAAATCTGATTTTCTGAAATTAAATGTGACAAATTCTGGCATCCAATGTAAATCTGGAATTTTATATATGACTGTATTTCTTTTTGCTTCTCTTAATACAGACTTCCAGTAATATTAGCACCAAATTATGTTCCCAAATACGTTTAATAAAAACAATATGTTTGGTGAAAATTCAACATAATGCAATTATCATCTTCTTCTGAGTCACAGTGTCCAAAGAAATCCCATTAAAAGGACAATTGGATTTTTCACACAGTGAAACCACAGTTCTCAATTAGAATGAGAAGTCGCATACAGCTGAGTTTTCATTGAAAAGACATCACATAGTGGCTCCACATGAGGATTTAGGAGCACGGGGACATTATCTTTACTGTCTATTGGGACACTTTGTTTTATTGACCCCTTAGTGACAGAGCCAATTTGGTACTTAATGACCAAGCCAATTTTCACAATTCTGACCACTGTCACTTTATGAAGTTATAGCTCTAGAATAGGGATGAGCGAGTATACTCGTTAAGATTCGGTACTCGGCAAGTAATGCGGTACTCGCGGTACTCGAATCCTGGCGAGTATTTCACTACTCACCTCGCAATATTCGGCACAGCCTGGCACAGTCCCCGCACAGCCCAGCTCGGTCCCCGCACAGTCCACGTACAGCCCAGCACAGTCCCTGCACAGCCCAGCACAGTCTCGCACAGTCTCTGCACAGCCCAGCACAGTCCCACACATCCCAGCACAGTCCCACACAGCCCAGCACAGTCCCGCACAGCCCAGTACAGGAAAGCACAGCCTGGCACAGTCCCTGCACAGCCCAGCACAGTACTGCACAGCCCAGCACGGTCCCAGCACAATTCCGCATAGCCCAGCACAGTCCCGCACAGCCCAGCACAGTCCCTGCACAGTCTCCACACAGCCCAGCACAGGAAAGCACAGTCCCGCACAGCCCATTACTCGCATTTCCCATAGACTTACTTTAGACTCGCTACTCATTACGAGTACCCGAGTATTAGGAGGTACTCGTAACGAGTACAGCGAGTCCGAGTATTTCACTACTCGCTCATCTCTACTCTGGAACTCTTCAACGTATCCCATTGATTCTGAGAATGTTTTTTCATGACATATTGTACTTTATGTTAATAGTAAAAATTCTTCGATATAACTTGCGTTTATTTATGAAAAAAATGGAAATTTTGCAAAAATTTTGAACATTTTGCAATTTATTAAATTTTTGATTTTGTACCCTTAAATGAAAGAGAGGTGTAACACAAAATAGTTAATAAATTACATTTCCCACATGTCAACTTTACATAAGTACAATTTTGGAAATATAATTTTTTTGTTAGAATGTTATAAGGGTTAAAAGTTGACCAGCGATCTCTCATTTTTCCAACAAAATTTACAAAACACATTTTTTAGGGACCACTTCACATTTGAAGTGAGTTTGGGGGGTCAATAAAACAGAAAATACCCATAAGTGACACCATTCTAAAAACTGCACCACTCAAGGTGCTCAAAACCACATTCAAGAAGTTTATTAACTCTTCAGGTACTTCACGAGAACAAAAGCAATGTGAAAGGAAAAAATTAAGATTTTACTTTTTTCACAAAAAATTTACTTTGGAACCAATTTTTTTTATTTTCACAAGAGTATCAGGAGAAAATGGACCAAAAAATTTGCTGTGAAATTTCTCCTGAGTACGCCGATACCCCGTATGTGGGGGTTTGAATTTTTGAACTCAAAATTGGCTGGAATCAATGGTGGGGACCATGTCACGTTTGGAGACTCCCTGATGTACCTAAACAGTGGAACCCCCCAATACTAACTAACCAACCCTAACCCCAACACACCCCTAACCTAATCCCAACCCTAACCATAACCCTAACCACAACCCTAACACAACCTTAACCCTAGCCTCAACCCTATCCCTAGCCTCAACCCTAACCCTAGCCCCAACCCTAACCCTAGTTCTAGCCCCAACCATAACCCTAACCTCAACCATAACCCTAACCCCAACCCTAAGCCCAGCCCCAACCCTAACCCTAGCCCCAACCCTAACCCTAGCCCCAACCCTAACTGTTATGATTGAGTCACCGTAGGAGGCAAAAACAGAAATGCTAGCTAAGTCCAGAAAAACAGAGAAGTTGGCAGCTATCGGATTGCAGACCCCTGAACTTATCAACACAACTAGCAGTAGCCGTGGGGGGTTCCTACGATGCCCTAGACCCCTCGATCACAGCCGGAGAATTAAATAGGCCTAAAGAAAGAAAGGGGAAATCTAAACTGCCCCAGAGCAGACCCCAAAGCAATAGGCAGCCCCCAACATATAATGACGGTGAAGCAAGATGAAAACACTAACACAGACAGAAAGATAGACTGAGCAAAGACGGGGCCCAAGCTAACTACATAGGAAAGGACAGGAAGGATGCTGTCTGCAATCCGTGAAAAACCCTATGAAAATAAGAGCCAACAGACTGACAGTGAAAAAGGCCCTGAAGACGCTAGGCTTCAAAAAGCTATGTCAGTACTCAGGAATATTCTGAAGACAGAGCAACAGACAAAAGGATATTCAGCTCACCCCAGCAGGGAATGGCAGAATCCAGAAAAGCAAGGAAAACAAAAACAAAACACAAATGCAACAGGCAAAGCAAAAAACTTAGCTTTAGGGGAGCAGGAATCAGACTGGTGTCCTAGAAGTCCACAGAGAAATCACCCGCAGGGCAGAAGGGCGTCGGCAGCCTTATATCCAGTCCGTGACTCCACTCAGCCAGTCATCCTCATTAGACTCAGGTGCCTGATAATCAGGCTCATTACCTTCCTTTACCAGAATAGGGAGTTCACAAGACCTCAGTGATGAAGGGGAAAATGAACTCACAACAGTACCTCCCCCTTGAGGAGGGGTCTCCGAACCCTCAACCACGCCACCAGGGCGATCAGGGTGAGCCCGATAAAAGGCACGCACCAATCTTTTGGCATGAATATCAGAGGCAGAGACCCAGGAATTATCCTCCTGACCATAACCCTTCCACTTAACCAAATACTGGAGTCTCTGTCTAGCCAAATGGGAATCCAGTATTTTCTCTACCTCATATTCCATGTTACCTTCAACCAATACAGGGTCTGGAGGTGCCACCCCAGGAACAACTGGTTCAACAAACCTCTTCAACAAGGACTTATGGAACACATTATGGATTTTAAATGTGACAGGAAGAGCCAAACGAAAAGAGACCGGATTAATAATCTCCAAAATCTTGTAAGGTCCAATAAATCTAGGCTTAAACTTAGGAGAAGCCACCTTCATAGCAATATTTTTTGATGATAACCACACCATATCACCAATCTTAAACTGGGGACCAATGGTCCTATGTCGATTGGAAAACCGCTGGGCCTTTTCCTGGGAGAGAGATAACTTATCCACCACTTGGTCCCAGATCTGGTGCATTCTCTCCACCACAGTGTCAACACCTGGGCAGGCAGATGGCTCCACCTGCCCTGAAGAAAATCGAGGATGAAACCCAAAGTTACAAAAAAAAGGTGACATCAAAGTGGCAGAACTAGCTCTATTATTTAAAGCAAATTCGGCCAACGGCAAAAATGAAACCCAATCATCCTGATCAGCGGAAATAAAACATCTCAAATACGATTCCAAGGTCTGGTTTGTTCTCTCTGTCTGCCCATTGGTCTGGGGGTGAAAAGCAGAGGAGAAGGACAACTGAATTCCCAGCTTGGAACAGAAAGTCCTCCAAAATCTAGACACAAACTGAACTCCTCTGTCAGATACAATGTTCTCAGGAATCCCGTGTAAGCGAACCACCTGTTGCAAAAACAGGTGCACCAACTCAGAGGAAGATGGCAACTTAGGGAGTGGTACAAGATGAACCATCTTAGAGAACCTATCACAAATCACCCAAATAACAGTCATGCTTTGAGAGACCGGCATATCAGAGATGAAATCCATTGAAATATGGGTCCATGGCCTCCTGGGGACCGGTAAAGGCATCAACAACCCACTAGAGCGAGAACAAGATTTAGACCGGGAGCAAGTCCCACAGGACTGCACAAAATTCCTGACATCATGAGACAAGGTGGGCCAACAAAAAGAGCGACTCACCAGATCTCTAGTACCAAAAATACCTGGATGACCAGCCAATGCAGAGCAATGAACTTCAGACATCACTCTCTTCTTCCACTGGTCAGGAACATACAACTTTCCACTGGGACAACGCTCAGGTTTGTCCTCCTGGAACTCTTGCAGCGCAAGTCTCAAATCGGGCGAGATGGCAGAAAGAACTACCCCTTCGCCTAAGATGGTAGCAGGCTTGGTCACCACAGGAGAATCAGCAAAGAAACTCCTAGAGAGGGCATCTGCCTTGACATTCTTAGTTCCAGGAAGAAAAGAGACCACAAGGCCCACCTAGCCTGTCTAGGGTTCAAGCGTTAGCCGACTCTAGGTAAATCAAATTCTTGTGGTCAGTGAGGACCACAACTTGATGTTTAGCTCCCTCCAACCAATGTCTCCACTCCTCAAATGCCCATTTCATGGCCAACAGTTCCCGATTCCCCACATCATAGTTACGTTCAGATGGAGGGAACTTTCGGGAAAAGAAAGCACAGGGATTCATTTTAGATGTTACAGGATCCTTTTGGGACAAAACAGCTCCTGCACCAATCTCAGAAGCATCCACCTCTACCTGGAACGGGAGTGAAACATCAGGTTGCCGCAAAACCGGGGCGGAGGTAAATCTTCGCTTCAGCTCCTGAAAGGAAGCAACAGCCTCCGGAGACCAATTCAACACATCAGCACCCTTCTTAGTCAGATCAGTCAATGGCTTGGCAATACTAGAAAATTTTGCTATAAATTTCTGATAAAAATTAGCAAAACCCAAAAACTTCTGGAGGGCCTTCAAAGAAGTGGGCTGAACCCAATCATAAATGGCCTGTACCTTGGCCGGGTCCATTTCAATAGTTGACGGAGACAAAATAAATCCCAAAAATGAAATCCTCTGTACTCCAAAAAGGCATTTCGATCCTTTGACATACAGGGAATTCTCCCTCAAGATCAGGAACACAGTCCGAATATGTTCCACATGAGAATCCCAATCCTTGGAGAAGATCAAAATATCATCCAGATAGATAATCAAAAATTTATCGACAAAGTCTCGGAAAATATCGTTCATGAAGCACTGGAAGACAGAAGGGGCATTAGTGAGCCCAAAAGGCATCACCAGGTACTCAAAATGTCCCTCCGGAGTATTAAACGCCGTCTTCCATTCATCCCCCTGCTTAATGCAGATAAGATTATACGCCCCCCTGAGGTCAAGCTTGGTAAACCAGCAAGCACTTTTAAGATAAACAGCAAAAAAGTGGGTTAAATACCCACAAATTCTCACGATACAAGGTATCGAATCAGCAATCGAGAAATAACATAAAACATAACTTTTAATAATAAATGTAAAAGCTACCGAAGATAGTAGTGCAAGTAAATCACTAAATCAAAAACCACAAAAAATAAAGGAGGTAACTGTATGAGTCTCTATGACAGATTACTACCAATATATACATGTGGCTATTCCAAGTCCAAAATTTTTGAGAGATTGGACCAGAAAAATACTTGGACTAAACCAGTGCAAAAAAGGCCAAGGGGTCCCTTCACTGAATTAAAAAATAGGAGCACTAAAATGCCCCCTCCCATTGGAGATGTGTCTGCTATAGATATTTTTGAAAATTTGGTTACAGAAGATCTGAAATCCTTACAAGGAAAGAAGATCTTTTCTAGATATAATTGTACGAAAACAGAAATGGCAGTTATCAATAAGCTTGAGCAGGATGACCCATTGTCATTAAACCCTCAGATAAGGGTGGCAATGTGGTCATCCTTGACTCTACACAATATTCTAAAATGTGTGAGACCCTCCTTGAGGACAGAGTGAGTTATGAGATTTTGGATCATAACCCTACCTCTGATTATTTGTCTGAACTCAAAAGTATCCTGGATGAGGGTTTATCCATGAGAGTTATTGACAAATCTGAATTTGATTTTTTAATGCCTAAAGATTCAATAGTTGCTACCTTTTACTGCCTGCCGAAATTACACAAGGGTCTTTCCCCTTTAAAAGGGAGACCTATTGTGTCAGGTATTGGCAGTATTAGCCACAACATTGGCATTTATTTAGACCGTGTCTTGAAACCTTTTGTTGCCTCATTACGATCCTTCGTGCAGGATACCCCTGACCTTCTTCGGAGAATAGAGGGATTATGTGTTGATCCCGAAGTTAATTTGGGCAGTATTGATGTGGAGGCGCTTTACACCTCCATACCTCACGATAAGGGGCTTGAAGCTGTGTTATATTTTCTTAACACTAGAGGATGTCAGTATCGGACCCACAGCGAATTCGTCATCAAGCTACTTCGTTTCTGTCTCACTAAGAATTTTTTCTTGTTTGATCACAAGATCTACCACCAGCTCAGGGGCACCGCTATGGGGAGTCCATGTGCCCTGGCGTATGCAAATTTGTTCCTGGGCTGGTGGGAGGAGACCCAGGTCTTTAGGAGTGGCATGGATGTTATGGAACGAATTGAGCTGTGGGTTCGATATATTGATGACATCCTGATTTTGTGGAAGGGTTCGAAGGATAGTTTTTCTGCTTTTGTTGACACTCTGAATCATAATGATTGTGGTTTATTTTTTACTTCTGTGATTGACCCGTTTTCATTGTCCTTTCTTGATATATTGATTGAGAGGAAAAATGATGGTACTATTACCACCTGTACTTACAGGAAACCCACGGCTACTAATTCTTTATTGAGGTGGGACAGCAGCCACCCTATACATCTTAAACGTGGAGTACCCAAGGGTCAATATCTCAGGATACGTAGAAATTGCTCTACAGATGAATCTTTTGAGAGACAGGCGAGAGAACTTAGAGACAGATTTTTGGATAGGGGTTATCCACTTGATGTTTTAAAACGTGCCTACAAACATGCTAAGGGTAAAAGTAGAATGGAACTCCTTAGACCCAGACCCAGAGTTGAAAATAAAGGTGAAATGAGGTTGATTACCACTTTTGATAATGGAGCAAGTGCTGTACGTGCTATCCTGGCCAAACATTGGCCCGTGTTATTAATGGATAAGGATGTTGGAGGTGTACTTTCGACACGACCTTTAATCACGTACAAGAAAGGCCGTTCCTTAAGGGATCGGCTGGTCAACAGTCATTTCACCAGACCTTCCCGTACCACTTGGTTGCCTACTAACGTGAATGGTTGCTTCAGATGTGGCCACTGCGTTGCTTGTTCCCACATTTCTCCTGGTGCTGGTTTTACCAGTAATGTTACAGGACAGGCATATCAAATTAGGGAATTTATCAACTGTAGCAGCAAGGGAGTCATTTACAAGGCCACTTGTACATGCGGCATAGAATATGTGGGTAAAACCATTAGAGAATTCAAACGAAGGATTGGGGAACATATTGGAGACATTATCCATAAGAGAGATACCCCTATTTCACGTCATATTAATCAGTGCCAAGGAGGGAATGTTAATTCCATTCAATTTCTGGGGATTGAAAGGGTAAAAAAACCACCAAGAGGTGGTAATTGGGATCGCATCATTCTACAAAAAGAGACCAAGTGGATTTTTTGTTTGAATACCATGACCCCAAGAGGGCTTAATGATCAACTCAATTTTGGCTGCTACATCTAGGGTTGATATATGTGTTTAATATTTCCTTTGTATATACTGTAAAATACCTCTTTTTTATATGTTTACGCTACCTTTTATTCTGAGTTTGAATTTTTTGTCATTTTCCATCTTGCTTTATTTTATTTTTGATTCTGGTAATGCTCTCTTCAGGCCTCTGATTGGATTAATATTTTTGGTAATCTTTTCATGATTGAGGCCTCTTGGAGATGTATGATCTGTCTATTCGCTTATAATATTGGCTTATGGACTGTTTTAAGTGCGCATGACGATATTGCCTTCTAGCAGCATTGCGACCTTTGTCGCATGCATTACTTCCGTTATGTTAGCGCTGCTTTAACATGAGTGCGCATGACCGGAAGTGTGGCGGCCATTTTTTCTGCTGGCACCGATGAGTGCGCATGGCCGGAAGTGCGGCGGCCATTTTGCTTTTGGGCGGTATGACGCAACCGGAAACAGGGCGGCCTTTGCCGTGGGATACGCCGGCGTTTACACACTTGCATGGTTTGGAGGGTGGGCGTTTTCTATTGATACACTCATCATGTGCCTGCGTCCCACAGGGACCAATGGTGGACGGCGTGCGTTCCAAGTCATCTCAGGTGGATGTGTTCTATTTGATTGGCAGTTTATTTAAGTGCCCTCCTCATTAGTCTGCCTCACTCCATTTTCATCTTAGGAGGCAGCCTGTATACTCTGTCATGATGCCCAGTTTGTGCTATGTCCCCTGAAGAGTCATTTAGTGACGAAACGCGTGGGATGCACAGGGACTTTGTAGGGCTATGGTTTATAGGGATTAGATGTGGACTGCCCTTGTCAGGGCGGGAGTCATGGGTGTCAGTTATAGTTCAAACAGGGCTTGTATAGGGTGAACCCCCCTTTTTTCCTGACCTGATATGACTCTGATGGGACATCTGATCCTGGACATCCTCCATCTTCATGTGGTGAGATCTTTCCTTTTCACATTTCTTTGTTGATGGGTTTATTGTTATGTCCTTATTATATACATGAATAGGCATATTCCTTGATGACCTTTACAGGGTAGAGGCCTCTTTAGTTCCTCTGATAAGGAAACTGTTCATTTTTTACTTGGCCTTTTTTGCACTGGTTTAGTCCAAGTATTTTTCTGGTCCAATCTCTCAAAAATTTTGGACTTGGAATAGCCACATGTATATATTGGTAGTAATCTGTCATAGAGACTCATACAGTTACCTCCTTTATTTTTTGTGGTTTTTGATTTAGTGATTTACTTGCACTACTATCTTCGGTAGCTTTTACATTTATTATTAAAAGTTATGTTTTATGTTATTTCTCGATTGCTGATTCAAAACCAGCAAGCACCTCTAACTCTAGAGAATAGATCCGAAATCAGGGGTAACGGATACTGATATTTAATAGTAATTTTATTGAGGGCACGATAATCAATACAAAGCCTTAAGGAACCATCCTTTTTGGCCACAAAAAAAAAACGGCACCTAAGGGTGAAGAGGATGGTCTAATATGACCCTTCTCCAACGCTTCCTTAACCCCTTACCTACAAAGGACGTAATATTCCGTCCATGTGACCATGGACCTAACTACCATGGACGGAATATTACGTCCCAGCGATCAGCGGCGCCCACGTGGTGAGCGCCGCTGATCGCGGCCGGGTATCCGCTAATTATCATAGCTGACACCCGGCACAATGTGTCAGGGGCGGTCATGGACCACCCCCGACACGTTAACCCCTTGCACACCGCGATCAAATGCGATCGCGGTGTACCGGGGGTTAAAGGGAAGCATCGGCAGGGAGGGGGCTCCCTCCGTGCTTCCCTGAGCCACCCACGGCAGCGCAATGTGCAGCGCTGCTGCGGGGGACTCCTTTCCTCCAGGCCCCCGAATCCAAGATGGCGACGGGGGCCTTCGGGGGCCTGCAGAAAGCTGGCTTCCTCAGTGCCTGCAAAGCGCAGGCATGAGGAAGCCTTCTGCAGTGCCTGTGTCAGATCGCTGATCTGTCACAGTGATCTGTGAAGTGACAGATCAGCGATCTGTCACAGGACAGTGATGTCCCACCTGGGACAAGGTAATAAAGTAAAAAAAAAAAAAAAGTGTTAAAAATAATTTTAAAAAAAATCGCTAAATAAATTAGTAAAAAAAAAAAAATATTCCCCAATAAATCCATTTTTTCAAAATAAAAAAAACCAAAAACAATAAAAGTACACATATTTGGTATCGCGGCGTCCGTAATGACCTGCCCTATAAAACTGTCCCATTAGTTAACCCCTTTAGCGAACCCCTTAAAAAATAAAAATAAAAAACGAAGCAAAAAATAATGATTTATCATACCACCGAACAAAAAGTGCAATAACGCGCGATCAAAAAGACGCATAAAAATATCCATGGTACCGCTGAAAACATCATCTTGTCCTGCAAAAAACGAGCCACCATACAGCATCATCCGCAAAAAAATAAAAAAGTTATAGCTCGCAAAATAAAGCGATACAAAAATAATTATTTTTTATATAAAATTGTTTTCATTGCAAAAAAACGACAAAACATAAAAAAAGACCTAAATGAGGTATCGCTGTAACCGTACTGACCCGAAGAATAAAAACGCTTTATCAATTTTACCGCACGCGGAACGGTGTGAACGTACCCCCCCCAAAAGAAATTCATGAAACGCTGGTTTTTGTTCATTCTGCGTCCCAAAAATCGAAATAAAAAGCGATCAAAAAATGTCACGTGCCCTAAAATGGTACCAATGAAAACGCCAACTCGTCCCGCAAAAAATAAGACCTCACATGACTTGGTGGGTCAAAATGCGGAAAAATTATAGCTCACAATATGTGGTGATGCAAAAACTATTTTTACAATAAAAAGCGTCTTTTAGCGTGCGACAGCCGCCAAACATAAAAACCGCCATAAATCGTAAATCAAACCCCCCGATATCACCCCCTTAGTTAGGGAAAAATAATAAAACTAAAAGAAAATGTATTTATTTCCATTTTCCCGCTAGGGTTAGGGTAGGGTTAGGGTTAGGGTTAGGGCTAGGGCTAGGGTTAGGGCTAGGGTTAGGGCTAGGGCTCAGATTAGGGTTAGGGCTCAGATTAGGGTTAGGGGTGTGTTGAGGTTAGGGTTGGAGTTATAATTGGGGGGTTTCCACTGTTTGGGCACATCAGGTGCTCTCCAAAGGCAACATGGCGTCTGATCTCAATTCCAGCCAATTCTGCGTTGAAAAAGTCAAATGGTGCTCCTTCCCTTCCAAGCTCTGCCATGCGCCCAAACAGTGTTTTACCCCCACATGTAGGGTATCAGCCTACTCAGGACAAATTACAAAACAACTTTTGGGGTCCAATTTCTCCTGTTACCCTTAGGAAAATAAAAAATTGGGGGCAAAAATATAATTTTGCGGAAAAAAATGTTTTTTTTATTTTCACGCCCAGGCGTTATAAACTTCTGTGAAGCACTTGGGGTTTCAAAGTGCTCTCCACACATCTAGATAAGCTCCGTGGGGGGTCTAGTTTCCAAAATGGGGTCACTTGTGGGGAGTTTCAATAGTTTAGGTACATCAGGGGCTCTCCAAACGCACATGACACCCGCAGATCAATCCATCAAAGTCTGCATTCCAAAACGTCACTACTTCCCTTCCGAGCCCCGACGTGTGCCCATACAGTAGTTTTCTCCCACATATGAGGTATCAGCGTACTCAGGACAAATTGGACAACAACTTTTGGGGTCCAATTTCTCCTGTTACCCTTGGGAAAATAAAAAAAATGGGGACTAAAAGATGATGTTTGTTGAAAAAATACGATATTTTTATTTTCACGCCCGGTCGTTATAAACTTCTGTGAAGCACTGGGGGGTTCAAAGTGCTCACCACACATCTAGATAAGTTCATTAGGGGTCTAGTTTCCAAAATGGGGTCACTTGTGGGGGGTTTCCACTGTTTAGGTACATCAGGGGCTCTCCAAAAGCAACATGACACCCGCAGACCATGCCATCAAAGTCTGCATTCCAAAACGTCACTACTTCCCTTCCGAGCCCTGATGTGTGCCCATACAGTAGTTTTCTCCCACATATGAGGTATCAGCGTACTCAGGACAAATTGGGTAACAACTTTTGGGGTCCAATTTCTCCTGTTACCCTTGGGAAAATAAAAAAATTGGGGACTAATTGATCATGTTTGTGGAAAAAATACGATTTTTTTATTTTCATGCCTGGGCATTATAAACTTCTGTGAAGCCCTTGGGGGTTCAAAGTGCTCACCACACATCTAGATAAGTTCCTTGGGGGGTCTAGTTTCCAATATGGTGTCATTTGTGGGGTGTTTCTACTGTTTTGGTACATCAGGGGCTTTCCTAACGCGACATGGTGTCCGATCTCAATTCCAGCCAAAAACGTCAAATGGCGCTGCTTCCCTTCCGAGCTCTGCCATGCGCCCAAATAGTGGTTTACACCCACATGTGGGGTATCAGCGTACTCAGGATAAATTGCACAATATCTTTTAGGGTCCTGTTACTTTTGGAAAAATAAGAATTGAGGGTGAAAAGATCATTTTTTTGGAAAAAATATGATTTTTTAATTGTACTGCTGTACGTTATAAACTTCTGTGAAGCCCTTGGGGGTTCAAAGTTCTCACCACACATCTAGATAAGTTCCTTGGGGGGTCTAGATTCCAAAATGGTGTCATTTGTGGGGGGGTTTCCACTGTTTTGGTACATCAGGGGTTTTCCAATCGCAACATGGTGTCCGATCTCAAATCTAGCCAAAAACGTCAAATGGCGCTGCTTCCCTTCCGAGCTCTGCTATGCGCCCAAATAGTCATTAACACCCACATATGGGGTATCAGCGTACTCAGGACAAATTGCACAATAACTTTTAGGGTCCTGTTACCCTTGGAAAAATAAAAATTGGGGGTGAAAAGATCATTTTTGTGGAAAAAATATGATTTTTTAATTGTACCGCTGTACGTTATAAACTTCTGTGAAGCCCTTGTGGGTTCAAAGTTCTCACCACATACAGTGGGGAAAAAAAGTATTTAGTCAGTCAGCAATAGTGCAAGTTCCACCACTTAAAAAGATGAGAGGCGTCTGTAATTTACATCATAGGTGGACCTCAACTATGGGAGACAAACTGAGAAAAAAAAATCCAGAAAATCACATTGTCTGTTTTTTTTTCATTTTATTTGCATATTATGGTGGAAAATAAGTATTTGGTCAGAAACAAGCAATCAAGATTTCTGGCTCTCACAGACCTGTAACTTCTTCTTTAAGAGTCTCCTCTTTCCTCCACTCATTACCTGTAGTAATGGCACCTGTTTAAACTTGTTATCAGTATAAAAAGACACCTGTGCACACCCTCAAACAGTCTGACTCCAAACTCCACTATGGTGAAGACCAAAGAGCTGTCAAAGGACACCAGAAACAAAATTTTAGCCCTGCACCAGGCTGGGAAGACTGAATCTGCAATAGCCAACCAGCTTGGAGTGAAGAAATCAACTGTGGGAGCAATAATTAGAAAATGGAAGACATACAAGACCACTGATAATCTCCCTCGATCTGGTGCTCCACGCGAAATCCCACCCCGTGGGGTCAGAATGATCACAAGAACGGTGAGCAAAAATCCCAGAACCACGCGGGGGGACCCTAGTGAATGAACTGCAGAGAGCTGGGACCAATGTAACAAGGCCTACCATAAGTAACACACTACGCCACCATGGACTCAGATCCTGCAGTGCCAGACGTGTCCCACTGCTTAAGCCTGTACATGTCCGGGCCCGTCTGAAGTTTGCTAGAGAGCATTTGGATGATCCAGAGGAGTTTTGGGAGAATATCCTATGGTCTGATGAAACTAAACTGGAACTGTTTGGTAGAAACACAACTTGTCGTGTTTGGAGGAAAAAGAATACTGAGTTGCATCCATCAAACACCATACCTACTGTAAAGCATGGTGGTGGAAACATCATGCTTTGGGGCTGTTTCTCTGCAAAGGGGCCAGGACGACTGATCCGGGTACATGAAAGAATGAATGGGGCCATGTATCGTGAGATTTTGAGTGCAAACCTCCTTCCATCAGCAAGGGCATTGAAGATGAAACATGGCTGGGTCTTTCAACATGACAATGATCCAAAGCACACCGCCAGGGCAACGAAGGCGTGGCTTCGTAAGAAGCATTTCAAGGTCCTGGAGTGGCCTAGCCAGTCTCCAGATCTCAACCCTATAGAAAACCTTTGGAGGGAGTTGAAAGTCCGTGTTGCCAAGCGAAAAGCCAAAAACATCACTGCTCTAGAGGAGATCTGCATGGAGGAATGGGCCAACATACCAACAACAGTGTGTAGCAACCTTGTGAAGACTTACAGAAAACGTTTGACCTCTGTCATTGCCAACAAAGGATATATCACAAAGTATTGAGATGAAATTTTGTTTCTGACCAAATACTTATTTTCCACCATAATATGCAAATAAAATGAAAAAAAAACAGACAATGTGATTTTCTGGATTTTTTTTTTCTCAGTTTGTCTCCCATAGTTGAGGTCTACCTATGATGTAAATTACAGACGCCTCTCATCTTTTTAAGTGGTGGAACTTGCACTATTGCTGACTGACTAAATACTTTTTTTCCCCACTGTATCTAGATAAGTTCCTTGGGGGGTCTAGTTTCCAAAATGTGGTCAGTTGGGGGGTTTCCACTGTTTAGGTACATCAGGGGCTCTCCAAACGTGACATGGCGTCCGATCTGAATTCCAGCCAATTTTGCATTGAAAAAGTCAAACGGCGCTCCTTCCCTACTGAGGTCTGCCATGCGCCAAAACAGTGGTTCCCCCCCACATATCAGGTATCAGCGTACTCAGGACAAATTGCACAATAACTTTTACAGTCCAATTTCTCCTGTTACCCTTGGTAAAATAAAGAAAATTGAACCTGAAGTATTTTTTTTGTGAAAAAAAGTTAAATGTTCATTTTTTTTTTAATATTCAAAAAATTCCTGTGACGCACCTAAAGGGTTAATAAACTTCTTGAATGTGGTTTTAAGCATCTTAAGGGGTGCAGTTTTTAGAATGGTGTCACTTTTGGGTATTTTCTATCATATAGACCCCTCAAAGTGGCTTCAAATGTGAAGTGGTCCCTAAAAATAAAATGGTGTTGCAAAAATGAGAAATCGCTGGTCAATTTTTAACCCTTATAACTTCCTAACAAAAAAAAATTTTGGTTCCAAAATTGTGCTGATGTAAAGTAAACATGTGGGAAATGTTATGTATTAAGTTTTTTGTGTGCCGTATCGCTGTGATTTAAGGGCATAAAAATTCAAAGTTGGAAAATTGCGAAATTTTCAAAATTTTTGCCAAATTTCCATTTTTTTCACAAATAAACGCAAGTTATTTGAATGCAATTTTACCACTAACATGAAGTACAATATGTCACGAGAAAACAATGTGAGAATCACCGGGATCCATGGAAGCGTTCCAGAGTTATGACCTCATAAAGGTACAGTGGTCAGAATTGTAAAAATTGGCCCGGGAGTTAACGTGCAAACCACCCTTGGTAGTGAAGGGGTTAATATAGGACCGCATAGCCTCGTGCTCGGGTACAGATAAATTGAAGAGCCGACCCTTGGGAAATTTACACCCCGGGCTTAGTTCAATTGCACAGTCATAACTCCTATGAGGAGGCAAGGACGCAGACTCATTCTCACTAAATACATCATAAAAGTCCGCCAAATAGTCAGGAACATCATGCGACTGAGGAGAGGTGGAAAACACCGGAGCCTCACTAAAGGCACACCGACAACCCCAACTCACCACAGACACAGATTTCCAATCCAAAACTGGATTATGAATTTGCAACCAGGGAAATCCCAGAACAACGGCATCATGCAGACCATGCAACACCAAAAATCTGCAATTTTCTTGATGGTCTGGGGCGACCCGCATGACCACCTGGGTCCAAAACTGAGGTTTATTTTTAGCCAAAGGAGTAGCATCAATCCCCCTCAAAGGGATAGGCGTCTGCAGAGGTGTCATCGGAAATCCACAACGTTTAGCAAAATCCAAGTCCATTAGGTTTAGCGCTGCTCCCGAATCCACAAAAGCCTTGGCGGAAAATGTGGACAGGGAGCAGATCAGAGTAATTGCCAGAAGAAACTTAGGTTGAACACCACCAACAGAAAACGTGTGTGCAAAGCGTTTCTCTTGTTTAGGACAAACAGAAATAATATGCGAGGCATCTCCACAAAAAAAACACAGCTTATTACGCCTTCTGAACTCCTGACGTTGCGCCTTAGACAAAACTCTATCACATTGCATAGGTTCAGACGTCTGTTCAACCGGTGGCAACACCTCTCGTGCAATCCTGCGTTCACGCAAACGCCGACCAACCTGAATGGCTAATGACATAGAATCGTCCAGACCAGAGGGAACAGGAAATTCCACCATAGTATCTTTTACGGCTTCTGACAAACCCTTCCGAAAGAGAGCAGCCAAGGCATTATCATTCCAGGTAGTAAGGACCGCCCACTTTCGGAACTTTTGACAGTACAACTCTGCAGAATCTCGACCCTGGTTCAATGCCAACAGGGTCTTTTCAGCCTGATCAATAGCATTAGGTTCATCATACAACAACCCCAAAGCTTGAAAGAATGCATTCACATTAGTCAGAATAGGATCATCTGGTTTCAAAGAAAACGCCCAATCCTGGGGATCGCCACGCAGCAAAGAGATGACGATTTTAACCTGCTGCGCGGAGCTCCCTGACGAGTTAGGCTTCAAGGCAAAAAATAATTTACAATTATTTTTGAAACTCAAAAATTTAGATCGATCCCCAAAAAATACATCAGGTGTAGGGATCTTTGGTTCAACAGCATGCGAATGAGCAAGGTAGGCGGAAATTCCCCGCACTTCCGCAGCGAGCTGCTCCACACGATCAGACAATTGCTTTATCTCCATTGAGAGAAAAAAAAAAAATTCCCCCTACGACCTCAGAGATATAGAGGAAAGAATATACACACTTTTTTTTTTTTTAAGCACAATTCTTTCCTGCTATTGAGTACCCTAGGATCTGCGGTATGGCGGGTGATTCTGTTATGATTGAGTCACCGTAGGAGGCAAAAACAAAATGCTAGCTAAGTCCAGAAAACCAGAGAAGTTGGCAACTATCGGATTGCAGACCCCTGAACCTATCAACACAACTAGCAGTAGCCGTGGGGGGTTCCTACGATGCCCTAGACCCCTCGATCACAGCCGGAGAATTAAATAGACCTAAAGAAAGAAAGGGGAAATCTAAACTGCCCCAGAGCAGACCCCAAAGCAATAGGAAGCCCCCAACATATAATGATGGTGAAGCAAGATGAAAACACTAACACAGACAGAAAGATAGACTGAGCAATGACGGGGCCCAAGCTAACTACATAGGAAAGGACAGGAAGGATGCTGTCTGCAATCCATGAAAAACCCTATGAAAATAAGAGCCAACAGACTGACAGTGAAAAAGGCCCTGAAGATGCTAGGCTTCAAAAAGCTATGTCAGTACTCAGGAATATTATGAAGACAGAGCAACAGGCAAAAGGAGATTCAGCTCACCCCAGCAGGGAATGGCAGAATCCAGAAAAGCAAGGAAAACAAAAACAAAACACAAATGCAACAGGCAAAGCAAAAAACTTAGCTTTAGGGGAGCAGGAATCAGACCGGTGTCCTAGAAGTCCACAGAGAACTCACCCGCAGGGCAGAAGGGCGTCGGCAGCCTTATATCCAGTCCGTGACTCCACTCAGCCAGTCATCCTCATTAGACTCAGGTGCCTGATAATCAGGCTCATTACCTTCCTTTACCAGAATAGGGAGTTCACAAGACCTCAGTGACGAAGGGGAAAATGAACTCACAACACCTAACCCAGATGGAAATAAATACATTTTTTTTATTTTAGTATTTTTACTTAACTAAGGGGGTGATAAAGGGGGATTTGATTTACAATTTTTTTTTATTTTGATCACTGTGATAGGGTCTATCACAGTGATCAAAATGAACCAGTAGTAAAAATTTCCTATTGTTGCCAGGTGCCGTCTAGCAGATCTCTCTGCGCCTCACATTTTCTTCATGGAAGAAGATGACGACGGCCGGCGGACAGGACTAGGGTATGCAGGAGGGTCCAGGAACACCAGAGATACCAGGGGGCTTGGTGTACCCAATTTCTCTCTCCTCTGATGTGCTAGATCATATCAGAGGAGAGCAAAATTAAATGGGAAATCAGACTTTTTTTTGCGTTCACCGTTATTCTGTGGATAACAGTGATTGCAACACCGTGTCATGTGGACCCATCCTGTGTGACGCGAACCGCAGGCTGGTAACTGAAGCAACACGGCGCAGCACGTGAAGCTGTCCTGTGTGACCCGCAGGCTGGTAACTGAAGCAACACGACGCAGCACGTGAAGCTGTCCTGTGTGACCCGCAGGCCGGTAACTGTAAACAACAAGACAAGGGGGAGGGAAAACAGTTACAACGGTGGGCCCTGCAATAGGGAAAGGGGACGTGGAGACCTCCTGCACTCCCCTGAGTCAGTGTCCCTAACGTTCCCTATGCTGGTTCCGCACCGGGCGCCGCTCAGGATACCTGTCGCCCTGGCACACCCTACACCTATCCCTTGCTAGGGAGCTGGGTGGTGCATGCACTGGCCCCACCGATGTACTAATACACACAAAGGGAAAACACAAACAGGGGAACACCACTTAGCTTTACTCTGTGCACTTGCTCCCGACAACAGAGTCCACCACCAGAATGCAGCTCTCCTCCTGAAATGCTGCCACCAAGCTCTGTCAGAGCTGCAAGGAAATCCCCTCTGACTCCTTCCGCACCAGGGCTCAGACCGTGCTGCAAGGAGCGCTCTCCAGCTCCTTCCTCCACCAGGGATGGTTGGAAATGAATACTATCACCAACCCTGATTGCAACACCTGTGACTCTTTTAAGCAGAGCCAGCAATCACACCTGCAATCTAATCATGGGCACTTAACTAAAGAAACAGAGTGCAATGACGCTCACCAACACCGGGGGGCAAATTTAGAACAAAAGACACCACAGTGCAATAATCCCAATGGCCACCGGGGGCAAAAACCAAACCTAAGCACAGAAAAAAAAGGTTACCTGTGCTTTTACCTGTCCTGATCCCGCATGGATCATGACACACTGGGGACGGTAAAAACCAACCAGACGCTGGGGGCGATATAAGCTTATTTCTCAGCGCTGTTAAAAAACGGCGCTGAGAAATAAGTACCCCTACCTGCCACCATTAACGATGTATCGGAGGTCATTAAGGGGTTATATCAACACAAAAGCAAACATCAGCGATAGCAACCAATGAAGCAAATAGTATAGGTGAACATTGCTCAAAAAATATATAAGATTATCTCTCAAGTGCAAACTAATCTACAAGGAGCTGTGACATTTCATCTTTATCTCTGTCAGCCATTGTCACTAAAAAGGTAGACTGGTGTCATGGTCTTACCTTGTTTGATACTTAAGAAACCCACAAATATATGTTAAAGAACGAACCAGATCGTCCAGAAATATGGTTGGTAAGGCGGTAGTTAAATAAATTGTGTGTGATGTAAAAAAGAAAATCTCATACGATTCCTTTAAATTAAGTAAACTGGGACTGGTAAGCACAAAAAAGAGGTTTGTGACAAAAAAATACTTCAATTCCCAAAAAATTGGGACTCTGTAAAATGTAAAGAAAACAAGAATACAATGATTTGGAAATCTCTCATAGCAATATTGCATTCACAACAGAACATAGAACACATATAAAAAGTTTAAAGTTAAAAAAAAGTTTCCATTTTGTTTAAAAGAAAAAAAGTTATTCCCACCTTCAAAAATAAGTGTTGTTGGGTAGTGTTTGATCATACAAGCTATTTTGCAATGTAATGCTTATTATTTCTAGCCATGCTGACACTATTCTTTTATTTATGACTTTTTGCCTTGGAGACCGATCACCGCTAGTAGTCACCAGAACATGTGCAGTGCTAGCAAGCTCTTTTCTATTGCGCTTGTATGCACTGTTTTGAGGCTGGCCAGGATCGCTTGAGTGCCTAAATCCAGCTAGCTTCAGTGCAGTACTTACAGATTAGACAGCAACAGTGGTCGGTCTCCTAGGCAACAAGCTGTAAACAAAAGAAATGAAAGTGTCATTAGCTCAAGAATGACTGCAAATTTTAAGCAACAGATCGGAAAAGTGATGGTACTATTGGAGAATAACTATGCATCAGGATGGGAATAACTCTTTTACATATATAGAAATTAATGGCAGCAACACATCTGAAAATAGTTGAGACAGGTTCATGTGTACTATTATGTATCACTTCTCTTCTTTTTACAACAGTTTGTAAATGCCTGGGAAGTGGAGAGACCAATTGCTGAAGTTTTGGGAGATAAATTGTAAGGGCTATTTCAGCTGACATCAATATTCGCTCCCCTAAACACCTTACATAAGGGTCCCCAGGTGTGTGTGGTTGTAATTCTGCTGCGGACACCTTCAGGATCTGACAAAATTTATGTGGCACCGGACCCCTTCCAACTCACAATGAAGAAAATTTGCAAAAATAAAGTAATTTTTATTGACAGCAAAATTTATGTAAAACGAGTAGCAGGAATACAGCTTGCTGCTTTCATCTGCAGAATACAGAGGCACATTCTTAGGCCTGCTTCACACATCCGTTTGTCACCATCAGTCAAAATCCGCCGATTTGCAAATGTACGGATCCGCCATTTATCTTGGCGGATCCGTTTTTTTCCCCATTGACTTTCATTATCGGCGGATTTTGACTGAGGATCGTCCGTTGCATCCGTATTTCTGCGGATCCACCAAAATTTTGGCGTCCGCTGATATCACCGAACGGACAATGCAACTTTTTTTGGTGTCCAGATCCGTATTTTTCTCTTTTGCTACATGTTTAACCCTAAATCCAATCTGGCTGCTGGATAAAATCTCTCTCTCTCCGTTCGTTCACACTGAGTTGCCCGTTCACGCTCCACGATCCTGCGACGTAATCCCGCGAGATGCCCGTTCACGCTCCATGATCCCGCGAGATGCCCGTTCACGATCCCGCAAGATACCCGTTCCCGCTCCATGATCCCGCGACATGCCCGTTCACGCTCCACGAACCCGCTCCATGATCCCGCGATATCCCGTTCACGCTCCATGATCCCACGACATGCCCTCTCTTCCGAATACCGCTACATCGCCGGAATTTTTTTTTCTTTTTTGTTTTCAGGCGTGGTTCCTTTAAAATTACCGTATCGGCGGATCCCAGAGCACCGACGGTCCGGTAGCTCCTGTTGGTGTTTCATGGGCCACGGATCCGTTTTCCGCCATTTTGGCGTATTTTGACTGACCTGAAAAACTGAAGTGTGAAACAAGCCTTAGTGGTTATGGACAGCGGCGCAATAATTGTGATTAACATTGCGAGTAACAACAGGACAAATTGGGTAACTCCATCTTTCTGGTAATGAGCTAATGTGTTTTGCTGTGACCACTGCACTCTAGCTGCACTGTTGTGAACGGTGTTAGCCTAGTTTCACACTAGCGTTTGGAGTCGCAGCGCACGCTCGGCATGATGCTCCGCCCCGGCCGCGCCTCCTCCGGTCAGCTCCGTTTATGGGTACATGACGCTGCATGCGACCTGTGTACCCTATCTTTAGCATTGGATATGCAGGCCATGCGCAGGTATGCTTTTGCCGGCGCATGCGTCCTTTTGACGGTGCACCGGGCACACCAAAACGCAACGAACAAAACGCAATACTGAAAATAATCTCTATATAAAGACCTATATTGATATTACTGCCACATGGTCAGTGGTAAGTACCAATCCTACAGAACATATAAGAGATCACAGCACAGTTACAGATAATGACTTACAGTTGACGTTTCTTTCTGATGGAATCGTTCACTTTTCCCGTCTTTTCCATCTGGCCCAGACCGACATGACAACTTCTTCCAGCCAGGACTCAGCTGCAGAGATTACAACAAAGACACATTTCACTTCTCACATTTTCAGCACTGTCACCAATGGGACTATTCCCAACCTGCACAAACTCCTCATCCTGCTGATATCCCAATACTGATCCGCTGCGTATGTGTCCTTATTACTCCACCTGCTGTGTGGTTCTGTGTGCCCTCTAAATTTTAAAGCAACCCTCTAGAATATAGTAATGACGTGTGCAAGTGTCCTAGAAAACAGTGCCCCTACAGCAATAAGTGCCCACTTTACATTTAATAATGTCCTTATTCTCCCCCCTGTACAGCTCCCCTATACACAGTATGATTCTCTTATACATAGTCTAATGCCCCCTCACTGTATATATACTGACCCCTTAGTACCCCCCAAACTGTTTGATAGCTCCAACACTATAATCTCCACACTGTATGATGACCCCCTAGATAGCCTCCATATAGCATAATGCACCAGACAATCCTCAATATAGTATAATGCACTCCTCATAAGCCTCCATATAGTATAATGCACGCCCCATAGGCAGACTCTATATAGTATAATGCACCCCCATAGGCAGCCTCTATAGTATAATGCAGCCCCTAATATAATGAACCCCCATTGGCAGACTCTATAGTATAATGCAGCCCTTAACCCCTTACTGCCAGCTGACGGAATGACAGTATCACTCGCTTTGAGATGGGCTCCGGCGATGAGCCTAGCTCAAAGCCGCGACATGTCAGCTGTTATAAACCTGAGATCTTCTCGAGACCTCTATGGTTGTTGATGGCAGATTGCTATGAGCACCAACCTGTGGTTGGCGTTCATAGCAATGCTGCAATTCTACTACATAGAGGTGATCTATGCATTACCTCTATGTAGCAGAGGAGATCGTGCTATGGCAGCTTCTAGCCTCCTATGGAGGCTATTGAAGCATGCCAAAAGAAAAAAAATGTGTTTAAAAATTTAAAAAAAATAAAAAACATAAAAGTTTAAATCACCCCCCTTTCGCCCCAATCAAAATAAAACAATAAAAAAATCAAACCTACACATATTTGGTATTGCCGCATTCAGAATCACCTGATCTATCAATAAAAAAAAGGATTAACCTGATCGCTAAACGGCGTAGCGATAAAAAAATCAAAACACCAAAATTAATTTTTTTTTGGTCGTCGCAACAATGTATTTAAATGCAGTAACTGGCGATCAAAATAAACATTCTGCACAAAAGTTGTATCATTTAAAACGTCAGCACGGCATGCAAAAAATAAGCCCTCACTCGACCCGAGATCACGAAAAATGGAGACGCTACGTGTCTCCGAAAATGGCACAATTTTATTTATTTTTTTTAGCAAACTTTGAAATTTTTTTTCACCACTTAGATAAAAGAGAACCTAGACATGTTTGGTGTCTATGACCTCGTAATGACCTGGAGAATCATAATGGCAGATCACTTTTAGCATTTAGTGAACCTAGCAAAAAAGTCAAACAAAAAACAAGTGGGATTGCACTTTTCTTGCAATTTCACCGCACTTGTATGTTTTTTCCCGTTTTCGAGTACACTATATGTATCGAAAAAAACTCCGTCATTAAGAGGTTAATATATGGAATCCCCATAGGTAGACTTTATAGCATAATGCAGCCCTTAGTATAATGCACCCACATAGGCAGCCTCTATAGTATAATTCAGCCCCAAATATAATGCACCCCCATAGGCAGACTCTATAGTATAATGCAGCCCTTATTATAATGCACACCCATAGGCAGCCTCTATAGTATAATGCAGCCCTTAATATAATGCACACCCATAGGCAGCCCTTCATATAATGCACACCCATGGGCAGCCTCTATAGTATAATGCAGCCGCTAATATAATGCACCTCCATAGGCAGACTCTATAGTATAATGAACCACCCCATCGGCATCCTCTATAGTATAATGTAGCCCCTAATATAAAATAAATAATTACAGCGCATGCGCCGATACACTATGTCCCGGAAGTATACCTGCGTACCTGTGCATGCGCAGTAATGATTTTCGGCTTTGCCCGCAGTTGGGCATAGCATACTGCGCGTGCGCGAAGCAAGATTCCTTTGCGCACGCGCGAACGATGGAGAAGAAATCCGGAGAAGAGCGCGGACGGGGGCAACGGATAGGGTGGAGAAAAAAGAAGAAACACCGCCCATCGGACCGGACCCAGGCCATTTACATAGGCCTGCAACTTCCGGTGACAGATTCCCTTGAAGACAGCATATCTGCAAATTCGCAGACACAGTGTCTTAAAAAAAATGGCGCCGGAAATGTACCAATAAAAATGCTCGCCACCTGGGCGTAGAACGGGTTCAATAGCTAGTGTATTATATCATGTGAGGTCCTGTAGCCAGGAGCAGTCAGTGCATATAACATTGTATACATGCACGGTATGACATATCCAGTGTACACATTATTATATACCATCTGATGTCTGTACCCACAGTATAGTATGGTATATACTGTTCTGTATACTATCTGTGCTAACCGTGTGCACAGACGTCGGATGGTCAATGGAATCCTATGGTCACTGATGCGAAATTTTGACTGGGACCCCCAACAGCATGTTGATCAGATCTATGGGTCCTTGTAATAATGTCCCCATCTTGGTCCTGAAGTAATATCCCCGCTCTGGGCCCTATATGTAATAATGTCCCCTATCCTGTAATAATATCCCTACTCTGGGCCCTGTATGTAAAAATGTCCCCTGTCTTGTAATAATGTCCAAATTCTGGGTCCTGTTGTGTAATAATATTCCTGTCCTGGGCCCTATATGTAATAATGTCCCCATAATGGGCCCTGTGTGTAACAATGTCCCCCTCCTAGATCCTGTATGCAACAATGTCCCCTTCCTGGGCACTGTATGTAACAATGTCCTCCTCCTGGGCCCTGAATGTAATAATGTCCTGTCTTCAGCCCTGCATGTAATAATGTCCCTGTCCTGGGACCTGTATGTAAAAATGTCCCCGTCCTGGGCACTGCATGTATTAATGTCCCTATTCCGGGCCCTGTATGCAACAATATCCCCCTCCTGGGCACTGTATGTAATAATGTCCCCATCCTGGGCCCTGTATGTAATAATGTCACCGTCCTGGGCCCTGTATGTAATAATCTCCCCGCCCTGGGCCCTGTATGTAATAATGTTTGTGTCCTTGGCTCTGTATGTAACAATGTCCCCCTCCTGGGCCCTGTATGTAATAATTTCCTGTCCTGTGCCCTGTATGTAATAATGTCTCTGTCCTAGACCCTGTATGCAATAATGACCCTCAGTGTTGTTAACCATTTGAACAAATGATTTAGATAAGGGAACTGAAGGTAAACTAATCAAATTAGCAGATGATGCAAAGCTAGCAGGGATAGCTAATACTAGAGAAGACAGAGAAAAGATTCAGAAGGATCTAGATAAGCTTGAACAATGGGCAGCAACTAATAGAATGGCATATAACAGGGAGAAATTCAATATTCTACATCTGGGCAAGAAAAACAAAAATTACAGCTACAGAATAGGTGGAATAGAACTAAGCAACACCATGTGTGAAAAAGACTTGAGTATACTAATAGAACACAGACTGCACATGAGTCAACAGTGTGATGCAGCAGAAAAAAAGGCAAACACAGTTCTAAAATGTATTAACAGAAGCATAGAGTCTAGGTTATGTGATTATCCCCCTCTACTCCTCCTTGGTCAGGCCTCATCTGGAATATGTGTCCAGTTCTAGGCATCATATTTCAAGCAAGTTAAGAGAAGAGCTACCAGGATAATGAGCGGTCTGCAAAGTTTATCCTATGAGGAATAGTTAAAGGATCTGGAAATGTTTAGCTTGCAAAAAGGAAGGCTAAGAGGAGGCTAAATATCTGTCTAGAAATATCTGAAGGGATGTCAAAACAAAAGCACACAGTTAAACCATATGTTGAGATACATGAGTGATCATCTGCTTATATCCACTTTGCTTGAATTGTTAAACAGCAGATTTTCTGCAAAAAAAAAAAAAAAAAAAAACAGTTTAAAATAGAGCAGCGTTTACCTTACATGAGAACATGGCCTAAATGCGTAAATATGCTTTTCTGCATAGAGACACAAATCTACACAGTTATGCATATTATAAAAGCAGTATTTTATAGATGTCAGTAACAATCCATTCAATACAAGCAAAGAAATCAAACCATAGATCTTCATAAATTAAGCTACTGTATGTGTAATAATGAGAAATAACACAGGGAAAAAGTAATGAACACGGTTACTGAAATGTAATTAATACTTTGTACAAAAGCCTTTCTTGGTGATTACAGCTTCAAGACGCCTCTTGTATGGAGAAACTAATCTCATGCATTGCTCAGGTGTGATTTTAACTCTTTCTTTCAAACAAACACTCTACACATCCTGAAGGTTCCGTGGGCTCTCCCCATCCCAAGCTTCATATGTAATTGTCACACTTAACGCCCCGTCTCACATAATGAGATCGTTAGTGAGATTGCTGAAAAGTCACCGATTTTGTGACGCAACAGCGATCTCGCTATGTGTGACACATAATAATAATAATAATAATAAATTTTATTTCTATAGCGCCGACATATTCCGCAGCACTTTACATTTCAGAGGGGATTTGTACAGACAATAGACATTACAGCATAACAATAATCGCATAGATTATAGCAAATACCAAGAGGAATGAGGGCGGCGACCGGCTCCCCCGCTGGATATCGCTGATCGTGCTCGAATGTCCTGGGCCATTTTTTGGTCATTGGCGTCCCACTGGCCAGCATGCATCGCTGTGTTTGACGCCGACGAGCGACCTCGTTGGCGATGCAGAACTCAGGGATGCAGGCGTGAGTCGTCAGATAAGCTGCTGTGTGACAAGGTACCAACGATCGCCGAGGTCGTTATATGGATCGCCGTATCGTTGCTGCGTTGTTGAAGAGATCTGCCTGTTTGGCAGCTTACTAGCGACCATGTAGTAACGCACCAGCGATCATTACCAGGTCGTATCGTTGTCGGGTTCGCTGGTGTGTCGCTATGTGAATCGGGACCCTTACAGTCATGTGCCAACTAACTGCTCTCCCTAATTCTCTCAATGTTCAGGAAAAAACTGAGAGAAGCAGAAAGAAAAGCTTGTTGTCACATGACTGTAAGGCCGGGGTTACCCTTGCGACTGCAATGCGAGAAACTCACACAAGTCTCAATACTTGGTACTGCCGCCGGCCCTTGAGACCAGAGTGTGCAGCTGCGTGTATTTCTATGCAGTCCGAACCGCCGGCCGCAGTGCCGAGTATTGATGCGAAAGACTCTCACGAGTTTCTCGCATTGCACTCGCAAGTTTGACCCCCGCCTAAGTATGAAAATCTTATATGAGTCAAGTGGCTATGTGATGACTGGTGGAACCTGCAAGTAAAGCTGAATCGTGACAGTAAGTATATTACACGCTGTTAGGATTGGCATGCTACAGGGCTTCGTTTTATAATTAAAGGCCTTGTCCAGCTTTGAGTTGAAAGTCAGTAGTCACTCTAGATGACTGCAGACTTCTGACTTTTAGGATTCTACCTTGCCGATAGCAAGAGTGGATGATCATGTGAGCACAAGTATGCAATTTGTATACTTTTGGCCACATTCCAACTAGACATGCCCAGTCTCTATACTGTGCCCCCTCATCACACTCCCCCCTCCTTGGTACATTGTCTGCACCCATCCCCCCACTCACCATACTATGTCTTCACCCATCCCCTCCCTCACTCCCCATACCGTGTCAGCATACATTCTCCCTTTGCTGCCCATATTGCATCCGCACGTATTTTCCCTGCGAAGAATATGGGGGGGATTTAATGGCAGCTTACAATCCTCTTTCTGCATGTGTAGCTATAACAGGACACCTGGCTTAACAAGCCCACCAGTTAATATCCAAGCTCATACAAGATGACCACCTGTGGAGCTCACTCTATGTGACTGCTTCATTCAAACTCCCTCCAGTGTGGTAGGATTTCATAAGGAAATTTAAGGAGAATATGGAGTTATCGTATGTCCTTGCCACACACCAGTTATAATTACATTATCTCTGGAATGGGCAGAACGCATAATGACAAGTAAAAGCCAGTTAGCAAAGCTGAGTTTTGTCTCCAAGCATAACAGGGACTCGGCCAGATCCGAAGGCGCCAAAACCACCGCCTTATGACCTTCCATTGGGAATTGATGATCCTTCATAGATTTTGGGAGATTTAGCTACAAACGTCCATGGGAGGGTATAAGGCCCTTCCCGGGGGTGAAAAGACAGTAACCGACTAAGGGGTTAAAAGGGGTTAACTTCGAAAGGGGAGACCATGTTGAGTAAAGTCCTGGAAAGAATGAGAGCCAGCTGTCATGCCCCCATGCAGCCCAGCACATATGGTCATACATCAATCTTCAATTATCATCTGACCGCTTCCTGCTGGCCTCAAGGCAATTCAGGCAATCCTAGGATTTGCTAACTACTACCACCAGTTTATTACTCAATTCCCATCTCGGACCGACTACATGTTAGTGATGATCCGTAAGGGTGTCAATCCAAAGGTTTGGACTCCAGAGGCTGAGAATGCATTTATTTCCCTGAAAAAGGCCTTCTCCTCTGGTCTGAAATCAAAAAACAATTCTTCCTGGAAGTGGATGCTTCATCCTCTGGGTCAGGGGAAGTTTACCTGCAGTCTTCCTCTGGCCGAATGGTCACCTGAAGTTTCTCCTTTAAGTCCATCTCTGATCCTGATTGCAACTACTCAATTGGCGAACGAGAGTTATTAGCAATTAAGATGGCTCCAGGAGAGTGACGTTTGCTTCTTGAAAGGGCAGTCCATCCGATAGTCATATACACCAACCATAAGAACCTAGCTTACCTGCAGTCCGCACAAAGGTTGAATCCACACCAAGCTAGGTGGTCGCTGTTCTTTGCCCATTTTGACTTTGGCTTTCATTTTCGGACGGCTGACAAGAATGTCAAGGCAGATGGGCTTTTTAAGACTTTCCTGCCCGCAGACCAAGAAGAAAAACTTCAACTTATCATCGAGCCTTCCAAGATGGCTACTGTAGTTCTAGTGAACTTATCTTAGATTCCTCCAGGGAAGACTTCAGTGTTGGAATCAGATAGTTCTGCTCTGGGGGGCACTTTTCAAAGTTGACTGGTCATGCTGAGCAGAGAAAGACTTTGCAACTTCTCATTATTGGTGGTCTACCATGCAAAAGAATATTATTGAATTTGTTTCAGCCTGTCCTTCAAGTGCTCGTACCAAGACTCCCAGGCAATTCCCGTCCGGACGACTTCTACTACTTCCTGTGCCACATTGCCATGGACTTTATTAAGGACCTCCCTGTGCCCTCTGGATGCGCCATCATCTGGGTAGTGGTGGACTACTTCTCGAAGATGGCTCCCTTAACTCCACTACCTCATCTTCGTAAGCTCCTGAGCTCGCTGAGAAGTTTATTTACCACAACTTGTGCCTTCATGGGTTTCTTCTTCTCATTGTATCAGACAGGGAGTCCAATGCACTTCCTAATTCTGGAGAGCTATGTGCAAACTTTTGAACATGGTCCTGGACTTCTCTTCTGCATATCACACTCAATCAAATAGCCAGTTGGAGAATGTTAATCAGGTTCTAATTTCCTGGGGCATTTCACAAAAGAGCGCATGACGACTGGGTCAAGTTTTTGCCTTGGTCGTAGTTCTCCTATAATTATCATGTAAGCAAGTCTTCTGCAAAGTCCCCGTTCTTCATTGTCTTTGGTCAACAGCCTGATATCCCCCTTCCGGTGTTGGATGCTTCTGTGCGCATTAATACCACACTTCGGAAGGAGTCAAAATCTAGGCCATCTTGGAAATTTGAACCCTGGACTATGCACATTAAACATGGAGTACACAATGGAAAGGTATTTGCATATGAGGGTCACTGGAGCGGAATGTGATCCATAAACCCTCTTCTTTCTTCTACCTTCGAAGAAATGGAAGAATGACTTTAAATGGAAATGTTTAGGTACTTCTGTTATTTCTCCATTTTTATTTTATAACTGTTTTCCTTATTTGTATGTTGCATTATTTTTCTCTTTTTATACCTTTTCAAGTAAGCAATGTACTTTTCATAGTAAAAGCTACAACTTTAATAAGTTTGGTCCTTGAATGCGCTAAGGAATCCATAGGCTTTCAGTAAGTGTATGGCCTTTGACTGTTGGACAGTAACATATATTTCAGGGACTCAGCACCACATGTGCTTGATGAGTGGTGGCAGCGTCATGTACAAGATAAAGTGAGAGGAGATAAATTAACCCTTGCAGCCACATATGTCCTGAAATGTGTGTACGTGACAGCTGGCATAATGAGATCTTAAAGGGGTTGTCCCATCTACAATGAAAAGTCTGCAATCACTTTGTGTGACTGCAGACTTTTGAATCCCAGCAGCATACGCACTGCGTGCTGCTAGGATTCGCCGGTTTCTAAGTCAGGAACGGGAATGATGTATGCAATATGCATACTCCTGGACTGAAGCCGTCTAGTTGACATGGCCTCAATTCATACAAGTATATAGAGCGAGGCTGTGCCCACTGGATGGCCGTACCTACTGAATGGCAATGACCACTAGACGACCGTGCCCCCTAGAAACCTTCTGCCCGGGAGTATGCATATTGCATACATTACCTTCATTCCAGGATCAAAAACTAGTGAATTCTCACAATGCTGGGAGGATTCAAAAAGTCTGCAGGCACACAAAGTGACTGTAGACTTTTAATTTTAGACCAGACAACCCCTTTAAAGTACAACCATATTTAAGCTTGGACTCATTTTGCTCGATATTTTATAGTGTTCATATTGAAAAAAATTGGTAAGCACTATACAGGATCTTATTTAGCATTTTTCTTTACGAAGACCACCAGGATTCAGCTGCAGCTTACATATATATGGCTCAGCAAATAGGATATTTCTTTTCCATGTAAATAGGGCAGAGGAAATGTATTTTACTACCTATAAAGCATATTTATTGCCATTTAAACACCTCCTGAATCCTATAGATTTCCTGCTGTCCTGGACTCAAAGAATTTAAACATGCAGCCATGTATTTTTCCTAATAGGATCGTCTGTTTATGATTAATTGTTAATCTTTCAACAGTTAAATGACGGTCAAGGGAAATATATTGTAAGTACAAGTCAGCATGTTGGAAAATCTTAGTGACGGAGTACGCAATGTTTATATTCATTTCATCTAGGATCTGATGGTAAGTATTTTATACAAGTTTGTCCAAAGCCATAGAGCTAATTTTTTTATTAGGACCACTTTCAAATGATTTCATTATAGAGGCATCATAGCGTCTGTATTATGACGATAATACCATGAACTCCTGCACATCCACTAAACCGAAACTTATATCACCATAGCTTCAAAATGGTGTAAACAAAAAAACACTAAGCAAAATCATAAGTGATCAGGAACCAGCATCCACATTACGTAAATTAGTAAGTCTACGGCTGAAGATAAAGTCAACATCACTTTAAAGGGAGCCGGTCAGCAGATTTTTAGACCTTAAAGTAACGTTATCTGTGTAAAGCATCTGAAATGTTGATTATGTTTATACTTTTGTATTATAAGTCCAGTTCTCCGTTTTCTAGGAATCCATCGGTGAATGTTTATGTCAATAAGCTTGCACGTTTCGGGAGCTTGGCCTGCAATAACATCTCTCCGGTCTCTCTCCATTTTACTCCTCCCGCTACCGGCCTCTAGTTAGTGACCTGTCACTTTGCCGGCGATCTCACACTAGGGCTGTAATAACCAAGGACGTAGTAGTAGGGCTTTCAAAACGTTATTAGGAGCTTACTGTGCATGCACTGACACGAGGAATGACCGCTCCTGCACAGGATCTCAAGTGAGGGAAAGTCACAGCAAAGTGTCAATCAAAGACAGGGTGACGGTGGAGTGCAGAAAAAGTGAGAGAGGCAGGAGAGGTGTAAGTGCAGACCAAGCCTCCTGCACTTGCAAGTTCATTGGCATAAACATTTGCTAATGGATTTCTAGCTAACAGAGAAAACGACTTTTAATACAAAAATATAGACATAATCAATGGTGGCGAGCGAACGAGTATCTTGGGCGTGCTCGCATAATATATTCGAGTCCCTATAGCTGCATGTTTTGCGGCGGTGGACAGCTACAACACATGCAGGGATTTTCTATTTATTTGGCTGCATGTTTTGCGTCTGTCTACCGCAAATATTATCCGAGCACACCCAATATACTCGGGTAGCACCCGAGCACGCTCGGATAACACATGCAAAAAAAACAAAGAATGTGTGGAGAGAAAACAGCTCACCATCTTCAAAGAATCAATTACTGTGCTGTGTGGAGGTATCATGGGTGTGGTGCACAGAAAGAGAAAGCATTGAGCCAGTTCTCAGGCAAATTTATATTATCCATTTCAGAACAAATCCAGCATCTACAAAAATCAAAAATGCAAAAATTACCTTTTAATCGCTCCTATTTAAAACCATAGATGAGTGATAAAAAAAAATCCTGTGACTTACTCGTTTCAGATCTAAAAAGGACCCTTATTCATAGATGAATCATAGATGAATCACCAACAGACAAAGACTGACTTTTAATGGAAAAAGACAGAATATAAAGGGTGTGACCCAAATGAAGCAGACATTCGATGTATATGCAATCCTGAATGAGAAAATAAATATTTATTTAATTGATATCATATGACCCCCTGACGAAGGTATGCCGAAAAAAGAAATGCACATAGGGGTGGGTGCTAGTGATGAGTGAATATGCTCAGAAAATGTCTTATCCAAGCATGCTCGGGTGTTGTCCGAGTATCTTGGGTGTGCTCAAAAAATATATTCGAGTCCCTGCTGCTACAAATTTTGTGTAGGTAGACAGCCGCAACAAATGCAGTGAATGCCTGTTTGTTTGGCAATCCCCGCATGTGTTGCGGTTGTCTACCACTGCAAAATTTGCAGCCGCAGGGACTCGAATATATTATCTGAGCACGTCCAATATACTCGGATAACATGTTATCAGATCACATTCGCTCTTCACTAGTGGGCGCACATCACTACATGCTGCAGCAGCTTCAACACAAGGTATGCAATTCATTTCCCTTTCTATATCTTTAACAACCTTACTGCGCTATATTGACTCATATGAAATATAGAGACATTATTCCTCATATGCACTTTATTTAAAGTATTATCCATAGACAATATTGCTGTCATCTACAGGGTCTATCCCTATCTTCCTATGCAATCATATTTCATTGTAAATGCACTTTATTAATACGATTTACATCCTGTGGATGTATCTCCAACACTTACACATACATGTATTTGATGTGCCCCAGAGGCAGTGGGATACTAGGCGCCGGGCCCGTTAACTTAAATGGGAAATGTCACAGTGGCAGTGACCCGGTCCGTGGCCTCAGGCGGTCATGTAAAAGGGGTTGAATTGAATGGAGATAAAGTTTATGTATTGATTCGTGACGCCAGTTGGAGTGTTCGACTATAGTATAGCCGGCACTGCAGATGATCCCTGGGGGAGTAGATGGTAATGGCAGTGCAGATGTTAAACCCTCTCCAACCAGGGCTAACCCCCAGAGATTGTGGTGGAAGTAGAAGGCATGGAGTAATCAGGCAGGAGACAAGGAAAGTCACTTTATCATTTACTGTAGATCAGGTGCAGTTCAGAGGAGATATTACAACTCTCATCAGGTTCCAGTCTGCTCTGCAGAATGGGAGTTACCCTTCTCTCTGCTGTGACTTGGTGTAAGCTTCCTGCTATTCTAATCCCTTCTGGGACCAAGGCTTCCCAGAGTCTAAAACTTCCGGTATAGCTTCTACTCACTGTGTATTTCTCCTTTGGCAACTTGCAGCTTGAATCCTGTGTAAAGCAGCTCAAGTTCCCACTTGCACTATCCTTCACTGATCCTAGTTTGTTGCAGTATTTCCGAGGGAAAACACGTCACTGCTGGTTGTATAATCCCACACAGTCTCTCAGCTTACCACCCTGCTCTGAAAGCATGGAAGGTCTAGGGGCTGGTTCCCTGATGCTTCTTTAGCTGTACTTCTGGATAGAGCGCATGTCTTATCATGGCTTCCAAGACTGTTCTCCTTCTCCTCCTTCACTGAACAACAACTTTCGACTCCTCTCCCTCCCAGTTAGGGCATGTCTGCAAAGCTCTAAGCTTCAGACAAGTAAGGGAGTGAGGTGAATTGTGTGTGTATTGTGGTCTCTAGCAGAGAAAGCATAACTCCCATTGCTCACAAAACACATACAAAACAGTACATATTTAACCCTTTTGTGGCGGTAAAGACGCAGGGCGCCACATATTCATATATAGTACATTCTAGTACTCAGCGCCCCATAAGCATTTCTGGAATGTATATATACTTTTGTCTTTGGGGTCCTTGCAATCTTATCGAATACTTTTATATTTTTATTCCTTGTCTTTTTGATCATGTCTGCAGCAACATTTACAATACTCTAAGCGCTGATTTTATCATATTTTCATGTCTTTTTTTATATGTGCCACCTTTTTCATTTCATTGCATATCCACTGTATATTTTGTGCATTAAATAAAGGTAATTTTTATCATTATTTTTTATCACAATCTGTTTTTTCTTCTCTGTTTTCTGGTCATTCTGAGGGTCTTTCTCACATTCAGTCCAGGGTTTATGTGCACATAATAACCTTCATATCATTGCATAATATATACTTATACTGTATTTTCCAAATGTGTAATTAAAAAAGAACTAGTCTGAAAACTGACGGCACATCAAGAACTAGTCTGAACAAGTGCATACCAAAAAACAGCTTACATATCAAAATGAGGAAATGGTTGCACTCAATTGCATCCTCATTTTGATATGTAAGCTGTTTTTTGGTATGCACTTGTTCAGACTAGTTCTTGATGTGCCGTCAGTTTTCTGTTATTTGTATGCTAGCTTTCTGACTGAGCACTCCGCCGTTCACCATGCTGTGATTTTAATTACATCCTATCACATTTGGTTCCGACCTATAAATACATTCTTTACCAAGTCATTAGCCATAGGTAAGTGTTCACACTAGGCAGTCAGGTCAGGGACCCATTCGATGAGATCACCTTGATGTTGGTGAATGGGCTCACATTTTTTGCCCAAATTTTGTGGTAAGCATCTCATGTGTTTTTCCTAAATTTCAAAAGCCATTACGCTATTCACACTTCTTGTATTTCACATTGATATGCCTTAATGCAACTGAGTGCAACCATTTCCTCATTTTGATATGTACAGGCATATTCTAAAGACTTTAGACCACAACTTTTGGAATGATGGGCATTCCCATCATATATGGAGCATAGATCCTTCAGAAGTTTTGAATCTACAGCAGAGATTGGAGAGAAAAAAAAAGGGTGCATATAGTGCATATAAGGGTGTGATCGCCCTCTTTCTGAGCTGGGAAAGCCATCTAGTCTGGCCTATGCCATTACTAGTGGTTCAACCGCTCAGTCCTTGTTCACATTCACGTCACTTGGCAGATGAAAAGGTTTTGAATACTAGAATAGGACTGTCCCACAAGGGTTGCCGTGACGTGGCGGGATGGCTTGTACATTATTTTGATCAAAATTATGTTTACTAAATACCCTTATTATTACTACCTTTATGCATTATTTGCAGTTTATTTTTTACTTTTTATTTGTGTTTTTTGCTTTTTGTTAGCAAAGATTAGAGATAGATGTGTAGACTTTATGTAGGTCTGTTGGACATTTATACCATGAGTAATCATTTTATAATTCTTTTCTTGTGCTTTACATGCTAAAGATATTTTGTGTGCACAGAAAAAAAAGCTTTTTTCCATTGATCTTCCAAATAAACTTGTCCAATTTCCCTTTCCCACTTCCTCATGAACCACAAGAGTGATACATTTACGTTTGTGGAGAGAAAGGAGTAAATTTGGGATTCGGGATGTGCTGCTATGCTTTCATGAAGCAATAGTGAATTCAAACGGCGTTAGATAGGATCATCTGAGCACTGCTACCAGCTGGAAGATTGATAGAAAAGGATAGTAGCTGTAGCTAAGCAAACCACAATAGTTATATGTCTGGGCGGAGATTTTTTTTAATTCAGTTAAAGTCTGTAGATTAAGTGATGTTGAAAGCACATTTTGAAGTCTGGTTTTATGATTGAATATCTAAATCATGAAATTGCTGACTGTGATTCCAAATGGAAATTCCGGATTATCAAACAAAGAAATCATAGGGCTAGGTATATTGGAGTTTATTTTGACTTTCAGATAATTTGGTCCCATATTCTAAGTAAATCCCGTAATAGAAGGGTTAGACATCTTAATGGCAGTCAATGCTTTTTATTAATCCATGGCATTGAAAACTCCATGATTTTCTACATGATTTACGGTATATATCCTTTGAACTGTATCACTTATTACCTCTCCACTATAGAGGGGACTCAGTGTGATTATTGGACAGTAACGTGGTAGTTTCTTTTTTGATAACCAGTTTCCATTCTATGTCCTGACAATATAAACACATGGGCCATGCACACAGTGAACAAGATAGTAGGACAGTGTTCACACCACCAAAAGACAGAAACACAGAAAAACACAGTATAACAAACGTATAAAAATACTGTTGTGCAAAAAAGTAACAGTAAACAGCAAACTTGCTGTTTACGGTTACTTATTTTACAACAGAGTATTTTTATATGTTTGTTATACTGTGTTTTTCTGTGCTATGTCCTGACAAGTAGGCACACAGAATCTGTCTAATTACCAGCAGCTTCAGTCATTAACGGCCTGTGAGCGCCAGTGTGTTAAATGGATCAAAGCATTGTATGTACCCAATGCAACGGGGTCTTCTGTGCTGTAATACCTCTTACATTACCACCACGTGTTTCAGGAGGTCCACTCTGTTTTTCCTCACTTCTGGATAAAGGACGCTGGCTCAAAAGGCTTTGTAACTTGGGAACATATAAAAGATCACTGCTTCTCCATGTATTTCCAGTGTGACAACATTTTACTCACCGGTCTCAGAATATATATACATACAGAGGAAAGGACAATCAATATGTGGCAGGCCAGTAGATAACAGGCTCCAATTAAGACGCCAGACGTACGTTACAATAGCTGCAGGTGGCCAGCGACCCCCGATCATTTACCATGGGATTTACAAAGGTGGGGGGAGGTCAGAAGTGGGATATCTCATTTACCTCTGCCCAGGAGTCACAGTCGGTCGGTTGCTGCATTAGGGGTATGCATCTCACATTGCACCTATCATACATGCATCTCCTATTCGAGGTGATGGGGGGTTCTGTAACACGGCTCCCCCTTCTCAGCGACACGATCGGCATACACAGTCTGATCCTTAATGGATCGGCTTTGGGATAACCGAAGTCTATGGGGTTGGTACGAGTTCCGTTTGTCGACTTAGTCCATCGGCGTTACCATTTTGTTTGCCGGGTCTGTAGTGGATGGTGAAGTCTAGAAGTTGTAGGGCATTCTCCAGAGACCCGCTTAAGCCACACTAGGGGATTATGGGCCTGGGGTCGTCACAATCGGCGACATTGTAGGCGGTGTCGGCTATTTTCCTTACTACCTGGTAGGGCCCCTGCCATGCAGCTTTGAACTTTTTCTGCCTAGTTGGTTCGTACACCAGGACCTTCTGTCCTATCTCAAAGGTGCGTTCTCTGGCCCTCCGATCGTACCACACGCACTGGCGCCGTTGGGCCACCTGCATGTTCCCACGTACATCCTGAGTCAGCTCTTGTAGGCGGTCCCGGAATTCTAGCACATAAGGCACAATAGGTATCCCTTCTATGGTTCCCTCCCCTTCCCAGTGTTCTCGCACTAAGTCTAGGGGTCCCTTTACCCGCCTCCCGTATAACAGATTCTTGGGGCACCTCCCGATAGGCAAACAGGAGGTGTGGCAAGAATTTCTCCCAGTCCCTGTAGGTCCTGGTAAAAGTCCCAATGAGTTGTTTTAATGTTCCGTTAAAACGTTCACACATCCCATTGGTTTGCGGGTGGTACGGGGCACTTCTAATGGACTTTACACCACACAGCTTCCACATTTGGTTGGTCACCTCTGTTGTAAACTGGGTACCCTGGTCCGAGATAACCACCCGGGGAAATCCAACCCATGAGAAAACCTGGAGCAGGGCAGCCGCCACCGTCTCTGCCAGTATGTTAGGTAATGCAACCGCCTCTGGATACCATGTGGCATAATCTACCACTGTCAATATATACTTTTTCCCTGACGGACTGGGTTTGGTTAACGGCCCTATCAGATCGACCGCTACTTGGCTAAATAGCTCCTCCATAATGGGGAGGGGGTGTAATTTGGCCTTGCAGCGATCTCCACTCCAATGCGCTGGCAACTGTCACTGGTCTGGCAGTACTGACGAACATCATAGGTTACCCCCAGCCAAAATAAGTTTTGTGTCAGATGATGCCTGGTGCAACTGGCGCCGAGGTGCCCGGCCAAGGGTATGTCATGAGAGATTCACAGTAGCTCCTGCTTATACTTCTTGGGCACTACCAGCTGTTGTTTTATAGTGGGGCTCGTCCCTGTGTGGCGCTGCTCTGTAACCTGATAGAGGAGTCCCTGATGCCATACATACTGTTCCCCTTCCAGTACTCCTCTCCCCTCCTGTGCCTTCCCTCGATACCCCTGTAATGAGGGATCCTCAAGTACCTCCCTTTTAAACTCAGCTGGGGTGGCCCAAGAAATGTGTCTGGCTATGGGAATACGTGTAGGGCTGGGGTGTCTTGCCTGGGCCTCCTCTGAGTGTGATTCCGCCTCCGCAGCCCGAGCTTGTCTCCGTGTGGTCACAGGATAGGTCTCAGCCAAAGGGGCGACCGAGAATGCAGACAACATGGGCCCCAAGTCATTTCCCAGCAAGACGTCCGCAGGCAAATCCTCCATCAGGCCGACCTCAACAAGGCCATCCCCAACTCCCCAGTTCAGGTGAATCCTGGCAGTGGGCAGCTGATATATGGCTCCCTTGGCTACACGGACGGCCACTGTCCGGTCCGTCTTCTCTTGGTCTCGGACGAGATGAGGCTTCACAAGGGTCAAAGTTGCTCCGGAATCTCTTAGCATCTGCATACGTTTCACATTAACCCACACCGCCTGTCGATGCTGTTGTCGATTATCTGACCAGGCTGCCTGCACGGGGTCTACTTCATGCAGCACTTCCTCCATCTCTTGCATCCCCGGATTAGTCCTAGCCCCCAATGCCGGATCAGCTTCGCCTTGGTAGTAGTGTACAGCGGCCCGGTTGACGGTAGCCATTCCCGCCTTTGGCCACTGGGTACGCTGAGTCCAGTTGGGACATTGTCTTTGCAGGTGCCCCAGCTGATGGCAGGTGTAGCATCATGCCCCAGGGGGACTCTGGTAGGCCAGGGTTTTAGCCGGCCCCCCGACAATCTTCTGTGGTTTAGGGGCCTCCAGACCCATGGGAGGGCCCCTAGTGACAGTCTTTGATCCTGGCAACTGAGACCTCCTGGCATCATAATGTTCATCGGCCAGATGAGCGGCCTCAAGAGTCATTGGTCGTCTGTCCCGAAGCCATTCTTGTGTCTCGGGGTTTAGTCCAGTAAAGAATCGCTCTAACAAAAAGAGCTGGAGGACATCCTCCTTAGTGGTTGCTTGGCTCCCTTGTACCCACTGTAGCAGTGATGGCCGTAGTTTACAGGCCCATTCAGCATGGGTATCTGTTACCTGTTTTATAAGTCCGCGGAACTTTTGGCGGTATGCCTCTGGTGTCGACGCATACTGAGCCAAGATCACTTCTTTGACCCGCTCATAGTCCATGCAGTTCTCATCAGGTACCTGCGATAGGCGTCCGTTGCCCAGCCTGTCAGCTTACTGGCCAGAACCTGAACCCAATCCTCCAGCTTCACTTGATGAAGGGCACACTGCCACTCAAAGTCCTGCAGAAAGCCATCAATGTCTTCCTCTGCCTCCCCCAACTGTCGGAAGGCATTATACTGGATTTTTTTGTGGCTTACTGCTGATGGTACCTAGGCGGAGGCCAGAGCTCCCCTTGCTTGCTGACTCTCCTCTCTCCGCTCTGCCATCTCCATCTTGGCTAGCTCTATCTTGGCTAGCTCTATTTTGGTCTGCTCTGTCATCTCCATCTTGGCTAGCTCTATCCGCTCTGCCATCTTTTCCTTCAGATCAGTACGCACATCAGCCATCACCTCTCGTACGATCTCTACTGCAGGGTTTGGGCCATAGAATGCCAGTCTGCTCTTTACCTCCCTCTGGAATTCAGTCTCTTCCACGTTCACATTGGGAGGCGCTGCACTGTCGTGTTCCATGATGGCTGCTATCAAATCCGCTTTTGTTTTGTTGCTGGTGATTAACCCTCAAGCTTCCACCAGGTGTTTTAATGTATTCCTCTTTAACTTCTGGTAGTTGTTTTCCATTCAGTCCTTTACTCCTATAGGCGGGGTATCATATCCCGTCGCTGCCACCAGTTTAACGGGGTCTTCTGTGTTACCACCCCATGTTTCAGGGGTCCTCACTTCTGGATGAAGGACGCTGGCTCGAAAGGCTTTGTAACATGGGAACATATAAAAGATCACTGCTTCTCCACGTATTTCCAGTGTGACAACATTTTACTCACCGGTCTCAGAATATATATACATACAGAGGACACGACAATCAATATGTGGCGGCCCAGTAGATTTTTGTGTTCCTGGTGAAGCAATAATAATGATGATTTGTTGGTCAGATCATAAGTGTTGGTTGGCGTGTGGTTCCTCAGACACAATAACTAGACCAGCACATATTGTGAGTACAATCATATATGGATTCTTATGAAATGGGATAACTCTGGAATGTTCCTTATTATTATATTGCTCAATGTAGGTAACAATTCTGTTTCCTGTAAGAACATATGTAGTGAATTGTAGCAAACAAATGAGCAGTGTCACGTTCCAGGACACCACACAAATTCTTACATGTTTATGAATTAGAGCTCTTCATAGATTAAGACCAGTTGTGTATCTGAGGCACCGCTGAAGAAGGATGTCAGTGTGTATTTTCTTCTTTTGAGTTGATGGTATACCAAGATAGTAGATATGTTTCTTTTAACAACTACTTTTACACATTTATGTATTTTCCTGTTTTTACTTGGATAATTTGTTCTTCTTTCCAGTTTGTAATTGAAAACATGATGTAAATGTTTTATTTATAAGACTCAAGACATGATATATTACCAAGACACTAAACACAAGGGCATTTAAGGATCCTGTACACAATAACCCCCTGGCGACTTCCTAACTCTTCATGGTTAGGCTTGGTTCACGCTTGCATTGTAGGAAATTATTCTAATCTAAATCATCACTAAACAATAGAATTAATGCTTTGAGAATTTATAGCAGATTTGTCATCAAACTGTTCTGCCCTTAAACACAGCATAGTACGGGGACAGCTCTACTCTGCTATTAGCCAGAACAGCACCAAAATATTGTACCGATTGGCTAACAGAGACCAATAAAAGAATACACCTTATACACAAAGTTATAGGTTCCAACTCAGGGGTCACAGGCTTCCACTGCCACTCTAAGTCTGAGTTTAGATGAGTTTATGCAAACTTGCCCATTTTTCATTCAGAAAAAAAAGACGAGTTTTCATCAATTTTGTCATTCGTATGCAATCTGCACGGTCATTTTTTAAATCTGTATTCCATCTGTACGTCAAATTTTTACATCCGTATAGCTTATGGTTTTTTCACATACCATTGAATCAATGGTTAAATACAGTTTTCTATGTTAATAATTGTAATTGGTCTGTGAAAAACGCATGATGTCCAGATGTTAATCTACATGTGAGGGTACATCCACTGACTTACTGTATAGTGGGCAAGTCTGATCATAAATACGTATCGTAGTGAATGCTACATGTAAGAGGGGGACAGGATGGCAGTCGTAGCTGAGGACAACGGGCTCTGGTGTCCTGACCTCCTCGCACAGAAAAACCATCAGCTTCTACCGGTGTACTGTACATGATTCTGGTCCACCATCAGGGATTCCACAGCGGTGTTGCACAGCTCCTGCACTCTTAGCTCCAGTGCTCTGGGTTGAAATAAGAGACACGGATACCGGTTCTGATGCCAAACCAACGAGTTTACTTTCTTCTTCAATGGTCCCAGACAAATCAGTTACATTACAGTTCACACAGCCTTCCTCCTGCATTTTCCCTTGCTTAGTTTCTACGTCCTCACGCACAGTCCGGGGTAGTACCGCCCCATGATGTACCGGAGCATCACTCCAGTGAGACTTCAATACATAGGGGAACCCGTTCATCCGCTTCAACTCAGACTTGCAGGCCTCAGCCCTATTTAAGATCTTCCACATAGTGAATCCTCTGCGCCCTGCACGACTCTTGGACCACTCTTTCCTTTCAGTTTCCGCTGCTGTCTCAAACTGTAATTTCCACAGGTGCTCCGCTCTTATACAGCACCCGACTGCCTGTGCCCATGCTTCTTTGCTTCTCCACAATGTTACGCAGCTGCTGTGGCATCCTGGGCCTAGAGCTCTTGTGGACTTGTCGAGCGTGCTTGCCCTTCTGAACTATTCCTATCACCTACACTAACTTTCCCTAATCTATACAGAAATACAAAGGCATAATATGGCATACAACATAATATAATACATCATGGTAACACATAATGTGGCAGTACCAAGGAACAGGAGGTAATACACCGTAGTGTAGCAGTACCGAGACATCATAAAAACTGTACATTAATTTACAATACACATTACTATTAGAACTCTTTAAAAGGGAGGTAGCATTAAAGGGATATTTTACTCAATCTCTTAGGGCCCCGCTAGCGAGATCGCTGATTTTGTGACACATCAGCGATCTCGTCAGCGAGATCGCTGTGTGTGACGGGGATCAGCAACCGGCCCCCCTGCCGGTTATCGCTGATCGTGCTCGAGCAGCCTGGGATGTTTTTTGATTATTGGTCTCCCGCTGGCCAGCACGCATCGCTGCGTGTGACAGCGAGAGACCAGCGATCAGCGATGCTGGTTTCTAATGTAAACGTCGGGTATCCAGGAGCCGCAGCTCCTGGATACCCGCTGTGTACCTTGGAAACCAGCGCACGCTGGTTTCCAAGGTAAACAGCGGGTATCCAGGAGCCACGGCTCCTGGATACCCGACGTTTACATTCGAAACCAGCGTCGCTGGTCCTGATCGCTGTGGCTGTCTATGTGACAGCTCACCAGCGATCAGCCTAACGATGTCCCAGCGATCCCATCCATGTAGGATCCTTGGTGGGATCACTGGGACATCGTTATGTGTGACGGGGGATTTACATTCACACGGACCATCAATCCAAAGTTCACATTAACTATGTTGACTTTCATTAGTCCTTGTGCTGCCGATATGCTATCCTCATCTGATCAAGCCCTTAGTGATTTGATTGACAGGCTACTGTCAGAGACCAAAAAGAGTTAAAGAAAAATAGAAAAAAGTAACAAAACTAACAAAAAAAGAAACAAAGTCAGTCTGAAGTGCTGTTTTTAGCCCCACACTGGTTGAAAAACAAAATATGTCCAATATATAAAAATAATAAAAGGATAACGCAAAAAGAGGTTTTAGAGGTCCCGTGTGGTTGTAAAAAAAATTAAAAAATGATTAACAGGCACATATTTCCTACTTTTCTTTATATAGTCATCTGATATCAGCAAAAAAATGAATATTAAATTGACATAAAATGAATACCCATGTATTGCCCTGAAAAATGGAAAAGATTATTTGAATATCCGAATGAGAATTTTTTTTTTAGAGTCGTTAAAAGCGCAAGTACAACAAAACTCAAAAATGTGCCTGGTCAGGAAGGGAAAAATGGCCTGGTCTTGAACAATATTTTTTTAGCAAATGTACTCCAGTACCACTTAAAGTGATTCTTTGTTTAATAGCAGGCAAAGAACAACAAAGGGAACCTATCATGTTCAATGTTGTGTCTGACCTTTTCCCACAGCACAATATTTTATTTTCAATTAAAAAGGCTGTCTAATTGAGTGAGAGCCCTCACAGGAACCTTAAACCCAGAATGAGCATGTCATATTTCTACCTGGATCTGCTCCTGCTGCATCTACATCTGTCACCAGGTGCTGCCATTTTCATTCTGTGGGCACCACTGCAGTATAGATTCTGCATTATGAAACCACTCATTCCAAGCCACTGCAGCATGCATCGCTGACTACTTCCAAACTTGAGGTGGATATTCCAAACCATTTTTCTAGAGACCAAAATTTTTTTATTTTTAACTTTAGTTTGTTGTTGTATGTACTCCAGGTTCCAATAAAAATTGCCTGATACTGAGACCCAAGATGTGGGACTCATCATTTCCTTGATCCTACTCCTTACCCTGTGATGCTCTGTAGGGAGGTCGACCGGACCGCGAGGACCTGCATGCCGGGTCCGGAACTGAAGAGGCTGCATCCACTGTTACCGGGGGACAGCTTTGAGAAGGCGGACCTTCCCTTGCAGCCTGAGGGAAGCCTGAGTGGGAGGGACCTTCCTGCAGACCCGGAGAGGTGGGGAGAGACAGGTAGATTGCGCGCGCAGCAGCCGGCATATAAAAAGGAAAAGCGCGCAAAGACTGGGACTTTGGCGCGAGCACAGAGCAGTGTGCAGAGCATTGAGCTCGGCTGCCACTTCCCCCACCAGGTACCGGCATTGTGGCAGGGTCCGATGATCTAGAGCGGAACCGCTGTCAGGAGAGTAGCCGGGTGCAGAACAGAGCAGAGCCACTGAAGAAGGACGTGCAGTGTGTGCCGGTGACTACCAGTAAGCAAGACTCAGAGCGCTCCGTGTCTGTGAGTACTACATACGTGCCCCTTAAGAGTGACCGGGGACAGAACAGACACTTGCACCCTGACTGGGCCGTTCAACACCTGTTGAGCCATATTGGGCTCATACAAGACCGTGACCCGTATTACCGGCAGCCACTTTGGGCTTGCTTGACTGAGACTGTCAGGAGAGTTGTGCAAGAGTCATGACAGGCTTAGACAGTACCGTGGCCCGTACCCTTGTAGGCATCTGCAGTACATGGACTAGGGGCAGTGGAAGGTACCAAAGACCGACCACTGTTACCAGAAGAAGTGGTATTGTTTACTTGTTGGACCCCATTAAAAAGGACATCGTGCCAGCTGTTGTCGACGCTATTGAGTTTGCAGCAGGAGCTGCAGTTTAAGGACTTCCTGACATCCGTGCTATTGAACCGCCGTTATTTTGAACCGTTGTTCTTCACCTCAAGTTATCCTTTGTCTTTATGTACTGTTAGTCTCCCCTGTTTAACCCTCTACCTCCCTATGTGGAGTTTTCCCCTGTAAATAAACCTGTTAACCCTTGTTCTGCCTCAGTCCTGTCTCTGCATCCAGCGTTCCTGCTTGTTACCTTTACACTTGGCATAGTCGGCAGGATGCAGTCTAAGGGCACAGGGGTCGCAGACCAAGCGGTTGGGGGAGCTACAAGGGTCAGTATACCGCTGGGGACAATTTTGAGTAATCTCCCCAAGTTTACAGGGAGCAATGTTCTGTTATGGAGCTGGACTGAGCGGGTCAGGGAAATGATGAGAATGTACCCCATGACTCCTGTGTTAGCGGCAGAGGTTGCCCTGATGGCTCTAGACGGAGAGGCTAGGGATTCCATCATGCTACGACCTTCCCATGAGTGAGACACCTTTGACAAAATCCTGCAAATACTTGAAGAGACACATGGAGACCCCATGGATGTTGGAGAGTTAGGCACACACTTATTTACGCGTATTCAAAGAGAGGGGGAGACTGTGATGCAGAACATGAACGTGCTACAGGAGTTACACACTGAAATTCTTAAGACGGATGGCATAGGACCTCCTGACATAGTGCTGCGAGTTGGTGACAGACCTAAGAGATGTGCTGCTTGGGCCTGCGAGCTAATCCACGCATGACTTTTGCAGAAATTGGAGCAGAGGTGGCATAGGCGAGCAAAAGCAGGGGGTTGCATTGCAGCCTTGACAGAGATGGTCCGATGTTGCAGAGTACCCAGCCCAAACGAGGAAGAGCCGATGTGGACCCACGAATTACAGCAGGAAATACAGAAGGTATGTGAAAAAGTTGAAAAGCTGGAGGAAGCTCTGATGGCTGTCTTGGAGTCCCGTGTCATACTCCAAGGTGACGCACAGCAAAACCTAAAGGAAGTTAGGGGAGAGGCGCGGAGCATCAGAGGTACCCCAGCAGTTGTCCCAAGAATTGCTTTCAGTTCATGGAGTGAAGAGCAGATGCCAGCAAGATATGCTTCTCGTCAAGGTCGACGATCCAGACCAAAGCGCCCACCAGACAGACTCAGACGAGGGTGTTGGACATGTGAAAGAATGCGACACCTGTTCAGAAGTTGCCCTACCCAAGTCAGACGACGGGAAATGTTCACTTATCCCTCCGAAGGTCCTGTCAATTGGAGAGAATGTCGTCCCTGGGAGAAATGGTATGGCGAAAAGAGAAAAGCCACACCCAGAGCCATGACGTCGGGCTCCAAGAAGAGATGAAGAAGGGGTCGACTGTCTACGGTGAGGTGTCTGCATTGGTCAGGGGTGGAGGCGAGCCTGGTGGATCTCCAACTTGGGTCTGAAGGTTCCATCTGTGAGACTTAGCCTGAAGGAAAGGAAGGGACATCCACCCAAGACCACAGAAGTGTTTTGCTACCTTGCCTACCACAAGTTCCCGAAGGAGGGGAGAAAGTGCCACGTGTTCCTGTGACGCTCAATATTACTCTGTAAAGTCAATGGCCCCAGCAATCAAATGTCTGAATCTTGCTTTGCAGAACTTCAGATGTAAACCCTGGAAAACGCAATATCAGCATAGCATTAATACAGTTTCCTCTTCCAGACTCCCTTGACTTAGCTATGTCCCTTGCAATTTGTCTTTATAGGGAGCTGTATGAACATGAACAGGACTGCACTGCTGACTGCACCTTCAAGCTAAGACTCATGTGCAAACTACACTTACTGAGGAACCCATGCTGATTGGTAGTGACTCTGTCCCATCAACAATAGAGTCAAGCGACTAAAGCTGGAACATCATAGCTACTGTAGAGAGTCTGGTCATCAAATACGTAGCTGCCCTAGACGATTGCTGCCAGAAAAGAAGCATCAGTGATGATGCCCACCTCAGTGCTCATGTATTTCCTTAAGATTCTACAAAATTATCACTACTTTTTTTTAATCTCACCTTGAGAAATCTGTGTGACCTAAAAATTATATTAATTGCAATTAAACAGCAAATTTTGTTAATGCAAAAGTGGCAAAAAAAGCTTTGTTTACCTTTGCTAAAAATATGAAAGTCAATGCGAATAATAACTCATCTCTCCGACAGTCATCTCTCAGACAGGCTGTGGTGAAACAAATCACTAAGGAGGTGTCACTACTTATTGGTATCTTACATTTGAATTCTATGTTTTGTTCTTGAAAACCTGTCTGCAGCGGTGATCTAAGGTATACTCTGGTTCCAAAAAGATAACCCGTTATGGAATGGTTCCTGAGGGATATTTTACACTGGAACCTGTACAAATGTATTTGGAGCAAATTTATTTATTTGTGAATATTTCAGGTTCAACAGAAATAGTTGAACATTTTGTTGATGTTCTTTCTGTTTCTGAGTCTGAAAACTTTCTCCCACAAGCAGAGGTGTAGTAGGCTTTCTGGCACCGGAGGCAAGAATTCAGTTTGCCCGCCCCCCCCCCCCCCCCCCCCCCTCAAAGCACATATTCGGTTTGCACACTTAGTCATGTGACGATGAGCAGCTCACCCTAATTGAATGTTCAGTGAAAAACTGAGAGAAGCAGGAGGAGACGCTCATTGTAATGTAATAGCGTAGATATGAAAATCGCATATGAGTGAAGCGGCCATGTGATGACTTCTGGTACCAGCAAGCAGAGCTGAATCCTGACAGTGAGCATATTACATGCTGTTAGAATTGTCTGCAAGGCTTTATTTTATAATTAACCCCTTCATGACCAAGCCTATTTTGACCTTAATGACCAGGCCATTTTTTGCAATTCTAACCAGTGTCCCTTTATGAGGTAATAACTCAGGAACGCTTCAACGCATCCTAGTTATTCTGAGAATGTTTTTTTGTGACATATTGGGCTTCATGATAGTGGTAAATTTAGGTCAATAATTTTTGCTCTTATTTGTGAAAAAAAACAGAAATTTGGCGAAAATTTTGCAAATTTCGCAATTTTCACATTTTGAATTTTTTTTCTGTTAAACCAGAGCGTTATGTGACACAAAATAGTTAATAAATCACATTTCCCACATGTCTACTTTACATTAGCACAATTTTGGAAACAAAATTTTTTTGTTAGGAAGTTATAAGGGTTAAAAGTTGACCAGCGATTTCTCATTTTTACAACAAAATTTACAAAACCATTTTTTATAGGGACCACCTCACATTTGAAGTCACTTTGAGGGGTCTATATGGCAGAAAATACCCAAAAGTGACACCATTCTAAAAACTGCACCCCTCAAGATACTCAAAACTACATTCAAGAAGATTATTAACCCTTCAGGTGCTTCACAGGAACTAAAGCAACATGGAAGGAAAAAATGGACATTTTAATTTTTCCAGCAAATTTTTTTTTTTAGCATCAATTTTTTCATTTTCACATGGGCAACAGGATAAAATAGATCCTAAAATTTGTTGGGCAATTTCTCCTGAGTATACCGATACCTTATATGTGGTCATAAACCACTGTTTGTGCGCACGGCAGGGCGTGGAAGGGAAGGACCACCATTTGACTTTTTGAATGGAAAATTAGCTCCAATCGTTAGCGGTTGCCATGTCGCATTTGGAAAGCCCCTGTGAGCCTAAACATTGGAACTCCCCCACAAGTGACCCCATTTTGGAAACTAGACCCCCCAAGGAACTTATCTAGATGCATAGTTAGCACTTTGAACCCTCAGGTGCTTCACAAATTGATCTGTAAAAAAAAGAAAGTACTTTTTTTCACAAAAATTTTCTTTTAGCCTCAATTTCTTCATTTTCACATGGGTAACAGGATAAATTGGATCCTAAAATTTGTTGGGCAACTTCTCCTGAGTACACCGATACCTCTTATGTGGTCATAAACCACTGTTTGGGCGCGTGGCAGAGCCCAGAAGGGAAGGAGTGCCATTTGACTTTTGAATGGAAAATTTGCTCCAATCGTTAGCGGACACCATGTCGTGTTTGGAGAGCCCCTGTGTGCCTAAACAATGGAGTACCCCCACAAGTGACCCCATTTTGGAAACTAGACCCCCCAAGGAACTTATCTAGATGTGTGGTGAGCACTTTGAACCCCCAAGGACTTCACAGAAGTTTATAACGCCGAGCCGTGGAAATAAAAAATAATTATTTTTTCCTCAAAAAATGATTTTTTAGCCCGCAATTTTTTATTTTCACAAGGGTAACAGGAAAAATTGGACCCTAAAAATTGTTGTCCAGTTTGTCATGAGTACGCTGGTACCCCATATGAGCGGAGGAATCACTGTTTGCAGAGCCCCTGATGTGCCTAAACAGTAGAAACCCCCACAAGTGACCATATTTTGGAAACTAGACCCCCCCAAGGAACTTATCTAGATGTGTGGTGAGCACTTTGAACCCCAAAGTGCTTCACAGAAGTTTATAACGTAGAGCCGTAAAAAAAAATCATATTTTTTTTCACAAAAATGACCTTTTTGCCCCATTTTTTTATTTTACCAAGGGTAGCAAGAGGAATTGGACCCCAAAAGTTGTTGTTCAATTTGTCCTGAGTATGCTGATACCCCATATGTGGGGGTAAACCTCTGTTTGGGTGCACGGTAGAGCTCGGAAGGGAAAGAGCACCGTTTGACTTTTTCAACGCAGAATTGGCTGGAATTAAGCTTGAACACCATGTTGCTTTTGCAGAGCCCCTGATGTGCTTAAACAGTGGAAACCCCCCACAAGTGACACCATTTTGGAAACTAGACCCCCTAAGGAGCTTAGATGTGTGGTGAGCTCTTTGAACCCCCAAGTGCTTCACAGAAGTTTATAACGCAGAGCTGTGAAAATAAAAAATCTTTTTTTTCCACAAATATCATATTTTAGCCCCCAATTTTTTATTTTCCCAAGGGTATCAGGAGAAATTAGACCCCCAAAGTTGTTGTGCAATTTTTCCTGAGTACGCTGATACCCCATATGTGGCGGTAAACCACTGTTTGGATACATGTCGGGGCTCGGAAGGGAGGGAGCACTGTTTGACTTTTTCGACGCAAATTTGGCTGGAATCAATGGTGGCGCCATGTCACATTTGGAGACCACTTGGTGTGCCTAAATAGTGGAAACCCTCTCAATTCTAGCTCAACCCTAACCCCAACACACCCCTAACCCTAATCCCAACCCTAACCCCAACACACCCCTAACCCTAATCCCAACCATAACCCTAACCACAAGCCTAACCCTAATCCCTACACACCCCTAACATAGTAACATATATAACATAGTTTTGAAGGCTGAAGGAAGACCTTATGTCCATCTTGTTCAGCCTATTTTTAGTGCAGCTGTTCTGCATTGTTGATCCTGGGGAAGGCAAAAAACCCACAGAGTAGAAGCCAATTTTCTCCATAGGGAAAAAAATTCCTTCCCCTAACCTGGGTCAACCATCTACCTATAATATTATGTTATTTGTAACCTTCTATACTGCTACTCACAAGAAAAGCATCTATTCCTTTCTTAAATTCATTCAGTGAGTTGGCCATCACCACTTCCTCAGGAAGAGAATTCCAGAGCCTCACTGCTCTTACTGTGAAGAACCCTCTTCGATGCTGGTGCAGCAATTGTCTTTCTTCAAAACGAAGAGAATGCCCCCTTGTTCTTGTCACAGTCCTTGGTACAAACCGTTAATTGGAGAGATCTCTGTATTGCCCTCTGATATATTTGTACATATATATTAGGTCTCCCCTAAGTCTTCTCTTTTCTAGAGTAAATAGACCTAATTTTGATAACCTTTGTGGGTATTGTAGTGAACCAACTCCATTTATCATTTCAGTAGCCCGCCTTTGAACCCTTTCAAGTTCAGTAATGTCTTTCTTGAGCACCGGCGTACAAAATTGCACACAATACTCCAAGTGTGGTCTGACAAGTGATTTGTACAGAGGGAGAATTATGCTTTCATCTCATGTCCCCAGACCTTTTCTAATGCATCCCATGACCCTATTTGCTTTGGTGGCAGCTGCCTGACACTGGGCACTCCAATTTAGCTTCTTATTGACTAAGATGCCTAAATCTTTTTCCATGTCTGATTTCCCCAGCAGTTTCCCATTTAGTAAGTAATTGTAGCATCTGTTTCTCCTTCCCATGTGCATAACCTTACACATATCTGTGTTAAACCTCATTTGCCATTTTTCAGCCCAATGCTCCAATTTACTCAAATCTGTCTGTAGTTGCAAACTGTCCTCCTTTGTGTTAACTACCTTACATAGTTTTGTATCATCTGCAAATACTGATATTTTACTGTGTAAGCCATCCACTAGATCATTAATAAATATATGAAATAGTAGGGGGCCCAATACAGAACCCTGTGGTACCCCACTAGTAACCCTGGCCCAAACTGACTATGCACCATTAATAACCACTCTTTGTTTTCTATCACTAAGCTAGCTACCTACCCATCTACACACATTTCCCCTAGCCCAAGCTTTCTCCTCTTACTTACCAATCCTAATTCCAACCCTAACCCTAATTCCAACCCTACCCCTAATTGCAACCCTAACCCTAATACTAACCCTAGCCCTAATTGCAACCCTAACCCTAAAGGAAAAACAAAAATAAATATATTTTTTTTATTTTAGTATGTGTCACTAGCTATGGGGGTGATAAAGGGGGGCTTTATTTACTTTATTTTGTATTTTGATCACTGTGATAGTTTATCACAGTGATCAAAGTGTACCTGTAAAATGAATGAATGAATCCGCCGGCTGGCAGACTCGCGGGCGCAGTGCGCATGCGCCCGCCATTTTGTAAGATTGTGGCACTCATGGAGAGAAGACAGCGGGAGCCCGGGAGGTACCAGGCTGATAAGGTACTGGGAGGGCTATAAGGGGTGATCGGAAGGCAGGGGGAAGCGGGGACAAGCGGAGGGGGAGCAGATTATTGCAGCGGCTGCTGATCGCCACCATCAGAAGGTGGCGGCACATCGCCGCTGCCAGCCGGGTGGGGGGGGTTCGGATCACGATCTCCAGCCATGTCCGATGCTATTGCAGCATAGGCCATGGCTGGATAGTAATATTTCATCAATATGTCATTGATGAAATATTACTATCACTCTGATTGGCTGTTTCCCTTTTAACAGCCAATCAGAGCGATCGTAGCCACGTGGGGGCAAAGCCATGCCCCCTGTGGTGAAGTACAAAGCCCCCTGTATCTGCAGGTCAGGTGACCTTTCATTTACCCCGGTCACCCGACCCGCAGGGGGGCTTTAAACTCATGACACAGCATATGTGTCATTGGTCGGATTGGCACCGACTTTCATGACGCATACGCTGTCATTGGTCGGGAAGGGGTTAAAGGGCTTTTCCACGTTTGAGATTAATGTCTACAGTCACTATAGGTGGCTGCAAGCTTCTGAATTCTTATACCACATGCCCTGCACGCTTTTAGGATTCTCCCTTGAACAAGTATGTGATTTGTATACTTCTGGCCACATTCTGACTAGACGTACCCGGCCTCGCTCAATAAAGTTAGGGGTGGGGTTAGGGGTTGGGGTTGGGATTAGGGTTAGGGGTGTGTTGGGGTTAGGTTTGTGGTTAGGATTATGGTTAGGGTTGAGATTAGGGTTAGCGTTGTGATTAGGGTTATGGTTGGGATTAGGGTTAGGGGTGTGTTGGGGTTAGGGTTGTGGTTAGGATTATGGTTAGGATTGGGATTAGGGTTAGTGGTGTGTTGGGGTTAGGGTTGTGATTAGGGTTATGGATAGGGTTGGGACTAGGGTTAGGGGTGTGTTGGGGTTAGTGTTGCAGTTAGAATCAGGGGTTTCCACTGTTTAGGTATATCAGGGGGTCTCCAAACGCGCCATGGCGCCACCACTGATTCCAGCCAATTTTGCGTTCAAAAAGTCAAATGTTGCTCACTCCCTTCTGAGCTCTGCCGTGCGCCAATACCTTGGTTTACCCCCTCATATGGGGCATCAGCGACAAATTGCACAACACCTTTGGTGGTCTAATTTCTCCGTTAGCCTTGTGAAAATAAAAAACTGGGGGCTAAAAAATCATTTTTGTGGAAAAAAATGATTTTTTATTTTCACGGCTCTACGTTATAAATTTCTGTGAAGCACTTGGGGGTTCAAAGTGCTCACCACACATCTAGATAAGTTCCTTAAGGGGTCTAGTTTCCAAAATGGTGTCAATTGTCGGGGGTTCCACTGTTTAGACACATCAGGGACTCTCCAAACGTGACATGGCGTCTGATCTCAATTCCAGCCAATTCTGCATTGAAAAAGTCAAATGGCGCTCCTTCCCTTCCGGGCTCTGACGTGCGCCCAGTGGTTTACCCCCACATATTGGGTATCGGCGTATTCAGGAGAAATTGCACAACAAATTTTGTGGTTCATTTTCTCTTTTTACACTTGTGAAAATGAAAAAAAAAAGTTCTGAAGTAAAATGTTTGTAAAAAAAAAAAAAAAAAAAAAAAGGTAAATGTAAATTTTTTCCTTCCACATTGCTTCAGTTCCTGTGAAGCATGTAAAGGGATAATAAACTTCTTGAATGTTGTTTTGAGCACCTTGAGGGGTGCAGTTTTAGAATGGTGTCACTTTTAAGGTATTTTCTGTCATGTACACCCCTCAAAGTGACTTTAAATGTAATGTGGTCCCTTAAAAAATGGTTTTGTAAATTTTGTTGTAAAAATGAGAAATCACTGGTCAACTTTTAACCCTTATAAGTGCTTAACAAAAAAATAAATTTGATTCCAAAATTGTGCTGATGTAAAGTAAACATGTGGGAAATGTTATTTATTAAGTATATTGTGTGACATCTCTCTCTGATTTAAAGGCATAAATATTACAATTTTGAAAATGGCAAAATTTTAAATTTTTTTGACATATTTCCGCTTTTTCATAAATAAACGCAAGTTATATCAAAGAAATTTTACCACTAACATGAAGTATAATATGGCTCAAAGAAACAATCTCAGAATAACCGGGATCTGTTGAAGCGTTACAGAGTTATTACCTCATAAAGAGACAGTGGTCGGAATTGTAAAAATTGGCCTGGTCATTAAGCTGCTAATTGGCTCTGTCACTAAGGGGTTAATGAAACACAGCTGGACTCCAATGAAGGAGTAGAACCATCTCAAGGAGGATCACAAGGAAATGCACAGCATGTGACTTAAATATGAGTGTCTGAGCAAAGGGTCTGAATACTTATTTCAGTTTTTCTTTTTTAATAAATTTGCAAAAATTTCTATATTTGTTTTTTTTCAGTCAAGATGGGGTGCAGAGTGTACATTAATTAGAATTTTTGAATTTACCAAATGGATGCAATGAAACAAAGAGTGAAAAATTTCAAGGGGTCTGAATACTTTCCATAACTACTGTAACTCACGGCCATCGCCTTTCAGGGCTGATATACAGCATTCTATATTGCTGTATATCTGCCCCCGACCTGTAAGAGAAGAAAAACAGGTTTTATTATATTCACCTGCAGGTCAGTCGATCCAAGGGGTGTCACCCTTCTTGGTCCGGGGCCTCCCATCTTCTTACGATGCAATCCTACTGCTTTCTTGGTGTGGATGTCGCATCCCTGCATCATACACACAGGCTCCCTGGCATTGTGCTCCTGCACAGGTGTACTTATCTGCCCTGTTGAGGGCAAAGCAAAGTCCTGCATTGCACAGGCGCTCGGCCTCTCTGACCTTTCCCCGCGCCTTCACACTGCAGTATTTTGCTCTGCCCTCAATAGGGCAGATAAGTACACCTGCGCAGGAGCGCGATGCCAGGTAGCCTGTGTGGATGATGCAGGGACGCGTCATCCACATGAAGCAAGCAGGGGGGCGGCATCACAAGAAGATAGGAAGCACGGGACCAATACCTGTGACTCCCCACGGACCGGACCGCCCCGCAGGTGAGTATAATAAAAGTTATTTTTCTTCTCTTCCAGTTCAGGTTGGGGGCAGATATACAGCATTATAGAATGCTGAATATCAGCCCTGAAAGGTGATGGCCGTAACTTATATAGGTCAAAATGGGTGACATGTTCCCTTTGAACCACATAGATGCTGCATTGAAGCATACATACCTTTGGTATAACCCTTGCAGCTGCACAGAGGCCCAAGACGTAAGGGGACAATTTTAGCTGAAAAGTAGTAAGCAGATTTAGTCACAGACACAAAGAGATGCCCCTATACTGTTCTTGCACAGGGGCCCTCTTTTGTCTGTTTCAGCCACTGAAGGCTAAGTATAATAATCAAGTCAGCTGCTAAAGAAGCTATTTTAGTATAGTCTCTGTCCAGTAATGCCAAACATGATGGCTCCAATTAATCTGCTACACTAGATGCTTGTACACCATTCATGATGACATGTATGCTGGAGCACGATGCGCCAAGTTATATACATTATATTTACATGGTGGATTTTACTCTGTAGGCCTTTGCTCAGATATATGGATAGCAAACAGTCTGGAATCTGGTGCCGTGTCTCATTAGAGTACAGCTGATTTAGTTGTCTATATCAAGATGGCTGCTCTCATGAGCTCTGATTATCTCATAACATACAGTAATTCCTATAATTATAGTCATTATACTTATCAAGGTAATTTATTCCATGTGTAATTTATACAGTCTTCTTAAAGAAGCACTCCAATCAAAAATATTATCCTCTTATATATTGCAGTCATCATATTATATAGCTTTGTGTACTTACAATTTCTCATTTTGCCTTTTACCCAGTTAATTCTTCTCTTTTCTATTAGGTCTATGACATAACGTGATTAAAAACAGACTAGCTGAATCCTTCTAAGCTCTATGTAGAAACTAGAAATCGCTATTCCCTGTATGAGTCATCATTAGGACTATAATTCTACATCACTGCAATGTCCCTGGCAGGGAGCAGCTGGGTCAGGAGTTGAAGAGGGGGATGATGTATTTAGCTAGTATGTATTTAATCGCAGACATCCGAATTCTGTTTGGTGGGGGAGGGGTTCAGCCACAAGCCCCGAATGGACCCACAAACGTGAAGATAAGCGCACTGTGAAAGTTCCCTAACTCTTCAATAATGGCTCAATCACTCAAGTTTGGATCTAGATTTGATATCGAAGTCTACAAAGATGCATTTGTCTTGCATTATTTTGATGTATCACATACATTCTCCATATTTTCCGCAGTTACATCCTGGTTACTATTCCTATCTAAATTAATCTTTGTAGGAAGCAGCTGCTATACTATTTGTTGTGGAGTCATGTGCACGGGAAATTAGTTAAAAAAATTCCAAAGCCCATACGCTATTGGTGTTCAGAGACGTTCCATTATAACAGTGATCTTTCTTATACATGCAAAAGTTATGGTAACATACGGTTTGCTCTTAGCCATGTACGCAACTTGTCCAATCATTTTGGATAAAAATTGCATTTTAAACCTGTGGCAAATCACTACCTTTCTCAGACACGCTACACAAACAGCTATGTGCACAGGCATCTTAAGATGGTGCACAGAAACAAGCAGAAAGAGGGTGGATATGGAGAATATAATCTGATATTTTATTCAGCTTTGTCAACCTGTCACAAAATTTTGCCATTTTTAATTATTAATAGACTTTCAAGTTGGAACTACACTATATGGCTAAAAGTATTGGCACACCTACAGGAGCTTAATTGACATCCCATGCTAAATCCATGGGCATTTATATGGAGTTCTTTCACTCTGCAGCTGTAACAGCTTCCACTTTTCTGGGAATGGGTTCTGCAAGATTTTGAAGTGTGGTTGGGGGGGAATATTTGACCATTCATCCTGCAGAACCTTTGCTAAGTCAGACCCAGATGTTGCATGAGAGGGCCTAGCTCACAATCACCATTAAGATCATTTCAAAAGTGTTTAAGGCTGTGTGCACACGCTGCAGATTCTGCTGCGGATTCATCAGCGCGGATTTTGCAAAATCTGCGGTTTATCTGCGGATTGGCCTGCGGTTGTGCCCTGCGGTGTTTCATCTCCATGACATGCAATTCTTTCTGCGGATTTGAAACCACAGCAAAATCCACGCGTAAAATTCTGCACCGTCTGCACAGCGGTTTTTAATTCCCATAGGGAATAATGGTACTGTACACCGCAGCAGAAACTGCTGCGGATCCACTGCGGATCCGCAGCAGAATCCGCAGCGTGTACACACACCCTTATGGGATAGAGGTCAGGGCTCTTTGTGGGTCAGTCAAGTTCTTCCAGACCAAACTCACCTCAACCATACCTCACAATTGTGCTGAAATAGTAAAAGGCCTTTTCTAAACTGTTCTCACAAAGTTATAAGCAAACAATAGTCCAGAATGTGTTGGTTCACTAAAGCATTAACCCCTTCATGACCCAGCCAATTTTGGCCTTAATGACCTGGTCATTTTTTGCAATTCTGACCAGTGTCCCTTTGAGGTAATAACTCAGGAACACTTCAACGCGTCCTAACGATTATGAGACTGTTTTTTCGTGACATATTGGGCTTCATGCTAGTGGTAAATTTAGGTCGATAATTTTTGCGTTTATTTGTGAAAAAAACAGAAATTTGTCGAAAATTTTGAAAATTTCACAATTTTCAAATATTGAATTTTTATTCTGTTAAACCAGAGAGTTATGTGACACAAAATAGTTAATAAATAACATTTCCCACATGTCTACTTTACATCAGCACAATTTTGGAAACAAAATTTTTTTTGTTAGGAAGTTATAAGGGTTAAAAGTTGACCAGCGATTTCTCATTTTTAAAAAACTTACAAACCCATTTTTTTAGGGACCACCTATTTGAAGTCACTTTGAGGGGTCTATATGGCAGAAAAAAAACAAAAGTGACACCATTCTAAAAAGTGCACCCCTCAAGCTACTCAAAACTACATTCAAGAAGATTATTAACCCTTCAGGTGCTTCACAGGAACTAAAGCAAAGTGGAAAGAAAAAATGGACATTTTAATTTTTCCAACAAAAATTTTATTTTAGCATCAATTTTTTCATTTTGACATGGGCAACAGGATAAAATGGATCCTAAGATTTGTTGGGCAATTTCTCCTGAGTACACTGATAACTCATATGTGGTCATAAACCACTGTTTGGGTGCACGGCAGGGCTCAGAAGGGGAGGAGTGCCATTTGACTTTTTGAATGGAAAATACAGTATGCTGGAATATTTAGCGGTTGCCATGTCATGTTTGGAGAGTCCCTGTGTACCTAAACATTGGCGCTCACCCACAAGTGACCCCATTTTGGAAACTAGACCCCCAAAGGAACTTATCTAGATGCATAGTGAGCACTTTGAACCCCCAGGTGATTCACAAAATAATCAGTAAAAAAGTACTTTTTTTCACAAAAATTCTCTTTCAGCCTCAGTTTTTTCATTTTCACAAGAGCAAAAGGATAAAATGGATCCTAAAATTTGTTGGGAAATTTCTCCTGAGTACACAGATACTTCATATGTGGTCATAAACCACTGTTTGAGCGCACGGCAGGGCCCGGAAGGGAAGGAGCTCCATTTGACTTTTTGAATGGAAAATTAGCTCCAATCGTTAGCGGACACCATGTCACGTTTGGGAGAGCCCCTGTGTGCCTAAACAATTGAGTACCCCCACAAGTGACCCCATTTTGGAAACTATACCCCTTAAGGAACTTATATAGATGTGTGGTGAGCACTTTGAACCCCCAAGTGCTTCACAGACGAATATAACGCAGAGCAGTGAAAATAAAAAATATTTTTTTTTCCTCAAAAATGATTTTTTTAGCCCGATATTTTCTATTTTCACAAGGCTAACAGGAGAAATTGGACTACAAAAGTTGTTGTGCAATTTGTCCTGAGTACACCGATACCCCATATGTGGGGGGGAACCACTGTTTGGGCGCATGGGAGAGCTCGGAAGGGAAGCGCCATTTTGGAATGCAGACTTTGATGGAATGTTCTGCGGGCGTCATGTTGCATTTGCAGAGCCCCTGATGTGCCTAAACAGGAGAAACCCACCCCAAGTGGCTCCATTTTGGAAACTAGACCCGCCAAAGAGCTTATCTAGATGTGTAGTGAGCACTTTGAACCTCCAGGTGCTTCACAGACGTTTATAATGCAGAGCTGTGAAAATAAAAAATCATTTTTTTTCCTCAAAAAATTATTTTTTAGCCCGCAATTTTTTATTTTCACAAGGGTAACAGGAGAAATTGGACCCCAAATATTGTTGTAAAGTTTGTCCTGAGTAAGCTGGTACCCCATATGTGGGGGGGAACCACTGTTCGGGCACATGTCGGGGATTGGAAGGGAAGTAGTAGCATTTTGAAATGCAGACTTTGATGGAATGGTCTGCGGGCGTCGTTACGTTTGCAGAGCCCCTGAGGTGCCTAAACAGCTAAACAGTAGAAACCCCCAACAATTGACACCATTTTGGAAACTAGACCTGCCAAGGAATTTATCTAGATGTCTGGTGAGCACTTTGAACCCCCAAGTGCTTCACAGAGGTTTATAATGCAGAGCTGTGAAAATAAAAAATCATTTTTTTCCACAAAAATGATTTTTTAGCCCCCAATTTTTTATTTTCCCAAGGGTAACAGGAGACATTAGACCTCCAAAGTTGTTGTGCAATATTTCCTGAGTATGCTGATACCCAACATGTTGGGGTAAACCACTTTTTGGGCACATGTCAGGGCTTGGAATGGAGGGAGCACTGTTTGACTTTTTGAACGCATAATTGGCTGGAATCAATGGTTGCACCATGTCACGTTTGGAGACCCCCTGATGTGCCTAAAAAGTGGAAACCCCTCAATTCTAACTCCAACCCTGACCCCAACACATCCCTAACCCTAATCCCAACCCTAATTCTAACCCTAATTCTAACCCTAACATAAAAATAAAAATATTTTATTTATTTTTGATTTGTCCCTACCTATGGGGGTCATAAGGGTGGGGATGATTTACTTTTTTTATTTTGATCACTGTGATAGGATCTATCACTGTGATCAAAATAAATGAATGGAATCTGCCACTTGCAGATTCGACGGGCGCATTACGCATGTGCCCGCCATTTTGGAAGATGGCGGCGCCCATCACCGATGGCTGCGGGACACCTGGAGCTACAGCAGGACTCGGAGGGTACCGGGGGGGTGACTGGAAAGCGGGGGGAGCAGAGGGAAGGGGAGGGGGAGCAGATCGTAACGGTGGCGGCAGATCGCTGCCGTCAGTCAATCGCCCACTCCAGCCAGTGGGGAGGTCTGATCGCGGTCTCCAGCCATGTCCAATGCTACTGCAGCATCGCCCATGGCTGGATTGTAATATTTCATTGATGAAATATTACTATCGCTCTGATTAGCTGTTTCTCTTTCAACAGCCAATCAGAGCGATCATAGCCACGGGGGGCAAAGCCACCCCTCCTGGGGTGAATCAGAAAGGGTCCTGTATCTGCGGGTTGGGTGACCTTTCAGTGACCCAGGTCACCCAGCCCGCAGGAACGTGATTTATACCATGACGCCTATGTAGGCGTCATGGGTCATAATGGCACAGGTTTTCATGACGCCAACGTAGGCATCATGGGTCGGGAAGGGGTTAAAGAGGTTGTCCAGTACTTTTACATTGATCCTATCCTTTAAAATAGGTCATTAATGTCTGATCAGCCTGGGTTGGTCCAACACCCGACACCCCGCCGATCACCTGTCATCGATGTCGGTGGCCGCTGGCCAAAAGTACTCACTTGTCGAGCTGCTCAGTCTTTTAGTAGTGGCCGAGACTTGGTACTGCATATCCATCTCCTATACAAATTAATAGGAGGCGGATGTGTAGCACCCTGTAGCGGCCACTATCAGAAGACGTCCAGCTCCGCAAGTGCGTAGTTCCGGCCGGAGGCCACCACCGACACCAATAACAGCTGATCAGCAGGGGTGCCAGGTGTTGGCCTCGACCCATCAATCATTGATGACCTAGTCTCAGTCAATGAGTCATTTACAATGCTCTGGAGGAATTTTGGTCCACTCATCTTTGCAGAATTATACTGGAGAGTTTCAGAGCATGAACCACCTTTCTAAAACCATCCCAGAGCATATCAATCGGATTAAGGCAAGGACTTTGCCTAGGCCACTCAAAAGTCTTAATTTTGCTTTTCTTAAGCCCTTCACAGGTGTACTGGCTGGTGTGTTTTAGATCATTGTTCTGCCGCATGACCCAAGTGTGCTACAGCTTGAGGTCACGAACAGATGGCCGGACATTCTCCTTCAGAATTTTTTGTATAGTTGTGCTCAAAAGTTTACATACCCTAGCAGAATTTTTGCTTTCTTGGCCTTTTTTCAGAGAATATGAATAACACCAAAACAATTTCTCCACTCATGGTTAGTGGTTGAGTGAAGCTATTTATTGTCAATCTACTGTGTTTTCTCTTTTTAAATCATAATGACAACCCAAAACATCCAAATGACCCTGCTCAAAAGTTCACATACCCTGGTGATTTTGGCCTGATAACATGCACAGAAGTTGACACAAATGGGTTTGAATGGCTATTAACGGTAACATCCTCACCTGTGACCTGTTTGCTTGTAATCAGTGTGTGTACATAAAAGCTGAGTGAGTTTCTGGGATCCAGACTCTTGCATCTGTCATCCAGCCACTGACGTTTCTGGATTGTGAGTCATGGGGAAAGCAAAAGAATTGTCAACAGATCTAGGGGAAAAGATAGTTGAACTGTATAAAGCAGGAAAGGCATACAAAAAGATATCCAAGGAATTGATAATGCCAGTCAGCAGCGTTCAAACTGTGATTAACAAATGGAAAATCAGGGGCTCTGTAAAAACAAAACCACAGTCAGGTAGACCAACAAAAATTTTGTCCACAACTGCCAGGAAAATTATTCAGGATGCAAAGAAAAACCCACAAACAACATAAGCTAAAATATTGGAGTCTCTGAAAACTACCGGTGTGGCTGTTTCAAGATGCACAATTAAGAAGGCACTTGAAAAAAATGGGCTGCATGGTTGAGTCGCCAGAAGAAAGCCATTATTGTGCAAATGCCACAAAGTATCTCACCTACAATATGCCAAACAGCACAGAGACAAGCCTCAAAACTTCTGGAACAAGGTAATTTGGAGTGATGAGACCAAAATACAACTTTTTGTCTACAACCATAAACGTTACATTAGGAGAGAGGTCAACATGGCCTATGATGAAAGGAACACCATTCTTACTGTAAAGCACTTAGGTGGATCGCTGATGTTTTGGAGATGTGTGAGCTACAAAGGCACAGGAAACTTGTTCAAAGTTGAAGGAAAGATGAATGCAGCATGTTATCAGCAAATACTAGAGGCAAATTTGCAATCATCAACCCAGAAGCTGCACATGGAACGTACTTGGACGTTCCACCATGACAACAATCCAAAACATAAGGCCAAGTCAACCCATCATTGGCAACAGCAGAACAAAGTGAAGGTTCTGGAGTGGCCATCTCAGTCTCCTGACCTCAATATTATTGAGCCACTCTTAGGAGATCTCAAGCATGCAGTTCATCCTAGACAACCCAGGAATTTACAGGAATTGGAAGCTTTTTGCCAAGAAGAGTGGGCAGCTTTACCATCTTTGAAAATAAAGAACCTTATCCACAACTACCACAAAAGACTTCAAGCTGTCATTGATGTTAGAAGTAACAATTCATGGTATTAAGAAATGGGGTATGTGAACTTTTGATCAGGGTCATTTGGATGTTTTGGGTTGTCATTATGATTTAACCCCTTAATGTCCAATGACAGACACAGTCCATCATCAGACATCTCCCCTGCTTTGATGAGGGCTCCGGTGCTGACCCCACATCAAAGCCGGGACATGTCAGCTGTTATGAACAGCTGACATGTGCCCGCAATAGGCGCGAGCGGAATCGCCGTCCGTCCGCGCCTATTAACTAGTTAAATCCCGCTGTCAAAGCTGATAGCGGGCATTTAAATAGCATTTCCGGCCGCCGGCCGTCATGTTGCCTGGACAACCAGAGGTCTCTATGAGACCTCTATGGTTGTTCCAGGTATATGGCTTTCAGCGCCACCCGGTGGTGGCGCTGAAAGCACAGCAGTAAATCTGCTACATATGGGCGATCTGCTCATCACCCATATGTAGCAGAGCCGATCGGGTTGCACATGCTTCTAGCCTCCAATGGAGGCTATTGAAGCATGTCAAAAGTTAAAAAAAATGTTTAAAAATAAAAAAATTAAAAAAACCTAAAAGTTTAAATCACCCCCTTTTGCCCCAATCAAAATAAAACAGTAAAAAAAAATCCCACATACACATATTAGGTATTTCCACATTCAGAATCGCCCGATCTATCAATAAAAAAAGCATTAACCCAATCGCTAAACGGCGTAGCGAGAAAAAAATTCAAAAATTACTTTTTTTGGTCGCCAAGAGATTGCATTAAAATGCAATAACGGGCGATCAAAAGAACGTATCTGCACAAAAATGGTATCATTAAAAACGTCAGCCCGGCACGGAAAAAATAAGCCCTCACTCGACCCCAGATCATGAAAAATGGAGACTCTATGGGTCTCGGAATATTGCGCAAATTTTTTTTTTTTTTTTTTTTTAGCAAAATATGGAATTTTTTTTCACCACTTAGATAAAAGAGGACATAGACATGTTTGGTGTCTATGAACTCGTAATGACGTGGAGAATCATAATGGCAGTTCAGATTTAGCATCTAGTGAACCTAGCAAAAAAGCCAAGCAAAAAACAAGTGTGGGATTGCACTTTTTTGGCAATTTCACCGCACTTGGAATTTTTTTCCCGCTTTTGAGTACACGACATGGTAAGACCAATGGTGTCATTTAAAAGTACAACTCATCCCGCAAAAAAAATAAGCCCTCACATGGCCATATAGATGGAAAAACAAAAAAGTTATGGCTCTGGTAAGAAGGGGAGGGAAAAATGAAAATTCAAAACCAAAAATACTCCTGGTCGTTAAGGGGTTAAAGAAAAAGAAAACCCAGTAGTTTGACAATAAATGGTTTCACCCAACCACTAACCATGAGTGGAGACAAAGTTTTGGTGTTATCATTCATAGTCTCTGAAAAAAGGCCAAGAAAGCAAAAATTCTTCCGGGGTATGAAAACTTTTAAGCACAACTGTAGACAGCATAATTTATGATTCCATTTAACAGCAAGTCTTCCAGGTCCTGATGCAGTGAAATAGCCCAAAACCATCATACTACCACCACCATATTTTACTGTTGGTATGATGTTCCTTTTCTGAAATGCTGTGTTACTTCTACACCAGACACACTGGGACATACACCTTCCAAAAAGTTCAACGTCTGTCTCATCTGTCCACAGAGTCTTCTCCCAAAAGTCTTGAGGATCATCGAGATGTTTTCTGGCAAAACTGAGATGAGCCTTTATGTTCTTATTGCTCATCAGTGGTTTTTGTCTTGGAACTCTGCAATGCAGGCCATTTTTTCCCTGTCTCTTTCTTATAAACATGGATACTGACCTCATCTGAGGAATGTAAGGCCTGTAGTTCTTTGGATTTGGTGTAGGGTCTTTTGTGACCTCTTGGATGAGTCATCATTGCGCTTTTGGGGTAATTTTGGTCGACAGGCCAGTTCTGGGAAGGTTCACCACTGTTCCATGTTTTGCCATTTGTGGATAATGTCTCTCACTGTGCTTTGCTGGAGTCACAAAGCTTTAGAAATGGCTTTATAACCTTCTCCAGACTGATAGTTCTCAATTAATTTGTTTCTCATTGGTCCCAGAATTTCTTTGGATCGTGGCACAATGTCTAGCTTTTGAGGAGCATTTGGTCTATTTCACTTTGTCAGGCAGATCCTATTTGTGTGATTTCTTGATTGAGACAAGTGTAGCAGTAATCAGGCCTGGGGGTGGCTAGGGAATTTGAACTTAGCTTCCAAAAGATGTGATAAACTACAGTTAATTTATGCTTCAAGGGGTGGGTGGGGACAATCACTTCTTCACACAGGGCCTTGTAGGTCTGGATTTTCTTTTTCTCTTAATAATAAAGATTTTCATTTAAAAACTACATTTTGTGTTATCTTTGCCTAATATTTAAATTTATTTGTTGATCTGAAACATTTCAGTGTGACAAACATGCAAAAGAAAAGGAAATCAGGAAGGGGGAAAACAGTTTTTCACACAACTGTATGTATGTACACCATGCACTATATTTTTGTAGCACTGTCTCCCCATGAATCGGATAGATGCCACTGCATCTATCCAGACCGGGGCCACCGTCAGGCATATACTTCCTAATCATATAAGTCCTACAGTGGCCACAAACACTTAGTGCAGTTAGCAAAAAGAAATCTCACAGATATGAAGAGTAACTAATAGGACAGGTGCACTATAAAAATGGGTAATGCATGCCTCCCAGACTCAAGTATGAACACACAGAACACCATTGACAATGCTCACTAGAATTTTTTTTTTATATACTTTTAGCTCAAATAATGTGGCCACATTTCAAAATGTAAATTTCCAGAATATGTTTCTATGGTGGTACAAAAAGTTCAAAAACTTAAATAAAATATTCCTCAATTATTAGCATAATTAATTTAATAACACAAACCACAAATGTAAAAACAAATCATATATTAGCAAAAGCAAAGAATGGTCAATACTTCAGACCTCCAGACCACATACAGTATAAAATGACTCTACAGTAATGTTTGACATCTGTATACAGTAAACATTTATTTATGGAGGGCTGAATCAAATCACCTAAATAATACATAGAAAATACTATAAATTATATCGTGTGACCAACGACAACTAATGGGAAACACAGAGAGCTAATGAAATAGTGAAGAAATGAACTATTGTATGTGAAACCCACATTGGTAAGCAACTCAGCGATGATTGAATTGATATTTATTTTATAGAACCTATAAATGGCCTTTACTTAAAGGAAGTCTTTCATCTCTAAAATGCAAAATAAATATTTCATTGATGTGATTACTTTTAATTCCATATGCGGATGAGGGGGCTTTGATGCACCGTTGGCCAAGTGCTCGATGCACCTTTACGATCTCTGAATTTCCTTACTAAACAGTGCCCTGACTCTTGATAAAAATGGATAGCGACTGCTTGGAAACAGCAAGTGCTGCCTGAACTGTAACCTGTAGCGTAGCTACCTGGGGGGCAGAGGGGGCGGTGGCCCTGGGCCCCGCACTCTGAGGGGGGCCACCGAGCTACGCTACTGTAACTGTATCGGCGTGCACGGAGCAGAGCTTCGTGTGTACAAGGTGTACAGAACAGAGCTTCGTGTGTACAAGGTGTACAGAGTGGAGCCGTGTGTGTATAGGGGGGTGCAGAGCAGAGCAGTGTGTATATAGAGGGTATCAGGTGCAGTAATAGGGACACATACAGCAGCAGCGGCTCAGCATTGGGGTATCAGCAGGATGAGGGGTTTGTGCAGGTTGAGGATACATGGTGATGGAGCTGGAATATGAGAAGTGAAACATGTCATTGTTGTATTCTCTGTAGCAGAGTCGTGGCTGGAGGAGCTGTCATGTCGGTCTGGGCGAGATGGAAAAGACGTGAAAAGTGAACGATTCCATCAGAAAGATCGTCAGCGGTAAGTCACCAACTATAACTGTGCAGTAATCACATATGTTTTGTAGGACTGGTATTTACCACTGACCATATGGCGGTAATATCAATATTGGTGTTTATATAGGGATTATTTTCAGTAACAGCGCAGTCATCTCCTACATCCACTATTAGGATGCGTCATCGAGTTGTAATCAAAGTTACCTAGTTAGGGGCCCACTCAGAAGTTTCGCCCTCCCTGAACCAAAACCCTAGCTACGCCTCTGACTGTAACCGTGGAGCTTCATATGCACACTGACAGTGAAGGAGTCACATAATGTAGGGGCATAAACCCATTTCATCATTACCTTCTGACAGTGACCACTGACCACCCCTCAGTGTAGCGAGCGGCTTCAGAGAGGATGAAGAGGATGAGAAGATCAAATACCGAACTCGCTGCTCTTGTCTTCACTGCATCACAGAATAGGTCAATGGGTGTATGAATGTAGTGATTAGTGGCCGCTGTCAGGAAGCAATGATGAAAGGTGGTCTGCCCTTACTCTGTGGTACGTGTCGCTGACTCCTTCATAATCATTATGCATGCTTAGTGCAATGGTTAGGGCTCTGACCGAGCAAGCACTGTCAATCAAAATCAGGGAACTGGTCAGTATGCAAACTGAACAGGCGTAAAGGCGTACTGAGCTCTTGGTCGTACCAAGGGTGCACCGAAGCACCTTCAATTGCATATGGAATAAGATAAGTTTTAAAGGTAATTACAGCAAATATAAACAGTAAACAGTTTCTGATTTTTATAGAGCTAAATTCCCTAAATAAATGTTTAATTTGCTTAATATGCATTTTGGGGGTGTCAGGTCAGACTCCATTTATATAAAAAAAAGTACTTAGTGATTTTGCAGTGTTAACCTATTACCCAGTGGTGAGAAGCAGCTTTTTAAAATTGTACTGTTTATTGACAATTTGTGCCTTCAGTGAAAAAAAAACTGTTTCCTATCTAATTATTTCTTCAGCTTTCTGTTATAATACCGTAATTCACATGGCAAAAATAAAGAAATCTATAAAACCTGATGGGCTGGGTGATATTCAGGCCTCAGTCTGTATTTCAGATGCATTTCACAGACCGCTGAAAAGTCTACTGAACCCAACTTGTCAGGCACCATAGGTCCTTATGATGGTGTTACTTTAGTTCAGTTTATCTACAGGGAATTTGGGTATCAAATCCAGAATAAAAACTGTTCAAATAACAAAATACAATAAAGGAGGAGTGAAAGCTCACACGCTAGTCTAGTACTGAAGAGCTGAGAGACCTGCATCCGATGTGTGCGATTCCCGCTGATGATGCACAGCAAAACGGAGCAGTAAAGAGAAAGTTGAGCATCACAACCATAGGATTCTATTAAGGGCATTTACTGTCAGAAACATGTCAGTTTTCTAACCTGGTTGTCTGGAAGGATCCATTGGTTTTAAAGATTTTTGAAAAAAGAAGTTTTACTACCGGAAGGTTGTGGCTCACGACTTCCTTTTCACTCCTCTGCAATTCAATAAAATAATCTAAATGAGAGTAAGGTTGGTTTCACACACCCGTTAAACACCGACCGTTCTCACATGGGAAGACCAGGCCCAACTGTCAGGTCCCTTTACCTGAGCGAAGTGCTTCATATCTGCCCAGGAAACAGATCGAGAGACCTTGCGGCCAGGCGGTGTCTTCCGATGTAAGATAATCCTCGTTTCACATATGTATGAATCTGACCTTTCTCTGAAGTTTAAGTTGAGGTGACAGCACTCTAATGCAAAATATGTTACCACGTCCTCTACACACCATGAGCCATTTAGAACACAGTTGCCATTAGGTTGCTGTTATCTCTTCACCCTTTATAGCTGTGCAACGGTTTTAAAACTGGAAATAATAGAAATCTAACTCTATGGAAAAATAATTTGCTTCTTTCCTAAAAGCAACCTTAAGATGAAGTTCCCAAAAATTCTCATAAAAGCTCTTGTGACCTATTGACAAAAACACAATCACCTTATAGAAGACATCCCCAAGGGCAGTACTTTGAAGATCCTAACATGTCTTATCATGACCATTACTGAGCTAAGGCACCTGATAATTAACTGCATGTAGTTTCTTCATTACTTTTTATGACATTTTACAGAATACACAATCCTGAAAGTACCACATTTAAATAAAGCCAATCGGATACATGCAGAACATTAAATAATGCATTTATGGGTCCTGACCTACCAAACGCAGGACAATAAAAAAAAAAATCTTAAAATACTCCAAAGAACATCTCAGTGAAAAAAGTTTAAAAAAAATTGTATAAAAGTCTGAACAGTGTACAAAGATGCATTTTTAAGGAATATTTAGAAAATATCTGACGGAAATAAGTCAGGGGAAATTCAAAAGTAATTTCTTATATTGTGTGCATACCACGAGGTATGGAATATATTATGCATTCACTCACAATAAGGACTTATTCCTAGATAGTATATATTAACACTTCAAATTCACTTCCACTGAAAGTCTCTTCTGAATGTCTCTTCATTAGGAAATTGGCTATCTGAGGGGGGTGAATGGGTATAGCAGTACACCACTGAATGTGGAGAACATTTCATCAGAGTTTGAATCCGCCAGTTTGCCTCCTGTCAGGACAATGGCAACTTCATCTTGGGGTTTCAAGTTCAAAATGAGATTGAATGTGCCTATCCCGCTACAAACTGGCCTACTGGCGCTAGGCCTGTGGAACTCCAGGAGTTCACGTCGATAGCCAGAAGAATCCAGCTGTGCCACACTGACATTGGACACCAACAGGACAGCTTCCACATAGTGGTTATGCTCTGGCGTAAGGACCGCAGAGAGCATATAACGACCTTCAATGGGAGCAGTGAAGATACCTGAAAGAAAGAAGCATGGTGGTAAATTCCAAGTGGTGACAGTAAAAGTTTGCATGGTCATAATACTTCAAAGCCTATTAAGTATCTGTAAGTGCAAATGAAATGCAAACGTTTTCTTCTCTATCATATTTACAAGCAACAAATCCCTGGAAGCAGGAAAAAAGAATACCACTAGACAAGAGACAGACCTTCTCTCCGCAGCAGGGGGTCTCTAGGTTTTCATGGTATCTGGAACTGATTAGTGTGAATTTGTGACATTCTAGTTAACTGGACATAACACTACCAGATAACATCTATATTGAAGGCGTTTTATTGCCCATGACATTTAAAGTAGCCAGTACACCAATTTCAGCATTCTCTTTTGGGTTGCCCTAGGGCATGGTGTGGTTGACCTTTCCTGTTAACACTTGTGCTATTATGTCACCAATGACTTCCCATTTGTCTTCACTAGCAGAGTCAAACCACCAGCTCATGCTACACAACATGCAAAAAATATTTTTTTAACTACATTTCCATTTAATTTACTTGAATAAAAGTAATAAACTAAATAGTTATAAAAAAGAAAACTAGTAAAAAAGGAGAGCATATGAACATCATAAAGGGGTCTAAAGTTGGAACCCCACACTATGAGTTGGATGGTAGAGGCAGTTACATTGAAAAGCTATCACTATGGTAAATGCAGACCTCTAAGACATTACATGCTGAGGCCAGAGTGATCTCTTTACTGCTTGGCTTCTGTTTAAGAAAAGTAATGCCTGTGTTTGACATACATTCGGATACCATAGAGATGTGTCCACCTGAGTTGAGCAAGGAGATTCGTGCTGCTCTGGTCTAGCGTCAATTCCGGTCCTCTGTGGCAGCAAGACTAGGGCAGGCTACACTTTTGCAACTGACATCATCAACTATCCTGGTCTGGGTGCCATGGAGAACAGGACTGGAAGCTGCAAATAATTTTGCTTAACTTTAGTGTCAATTTTGTTGAATGGCCATAACTTCTGCATGATACTAGTTCAAATTTTTTGTCACTCCATTCAGTAAAAACAAGTACTCAGTGGTTAGCACTGATGCTTTGAAGCTTTTTGGTTCTGGGTTCAAATCCCACCAAGGATAACATCTGTAAGGAGTTTGTATGTTCTCCCCGAGTTTCCTCCGAGTTCTCCAGTTTCCTCTCACACTCCAAACACATACTGATAGGGATTTAGATTGAGAGCCCCAATGGGGACAGTGATGATAATGTCTGTAAAGTTCTGTGGAATTAATGGTGCTAAATAAGTGAGTAAAATAAATATGTCGAGGCATCTGCTCAGTTCAGTATAGAATTCCCATGCACCATTGATGAGTATGTGTTTCTCAGCAGGGCCTCCTGCTAGGTCCAAAAACAGCTGCAAAGCAAAAGATATTGGAGGCACCATAGAGATTCTTGCAAAAATCCAATATTTATTCCAGAATATTTATAAAATCACAGCAGTGAGAAGACAAAATAGAGCAACGTTTTGGCCAAACGGCCTTTCTGAAGCCTAAAATACAGTCACAGTTGTGAATATTTTGGAATAAAGATTGAAGTTTTCCAAGGATCTCTATGGTGCCTTAGATATCTTTGGATATGTCAAGGCATCTGTCAGCTGTATATATTATTTCATGTTTAATATTTTGTGCTATTATTTGGGATATCATGGGTTTTGAGACAATGTAAAGTTTTCCTGTAATTAAAAATAATTTTGATTATGTTATACGGTATGTTCTTAAAAAAAAGCTTATATGAAATTATTCTTGATATGCTGCAACCTCTTAAACATTCTGCAGATCCCCTAACTAAAAGACGGCTCAGAAGAGTGTATCAATCACAAGCAGGTCTCAGACTTTCTATTGAGCCCGCACTGCGCTCTGTTCCTGCACTCATGCCAGAGCTGAGGACTTCTGTTTGCTGAGCTGCATGCTTCTGAGAAGTCTTTTGGGTGGACAGCAGAGATCTAGAGAGTGCATAGGGGGTTATAGCATATCGAAACTAATTTCGAATGATAGCTACACTTTAAGGAAAGACTAAAATTTGTCTTTGTTTAAAAGAGGAGTCTTTTCCTAATTGTCTCACTACGCTTTCAAGGGTTAACATCAATGTGTAGGTCTTTATTTTATAACATCTTTTGTATGGAAATCATATTGCTCATGGAGGATTCTAAGGCATGATTCATCAAAAGTGCCCGTCGAAAGAAAATAGTTTGCAGATGCATTCTCTGCCAACCAAATTTATTTCATAAGGCCCGTACTTGACTATGGAAAGAACCATGGGATTATTTTTCTACAGTGAAAAACATGTGGGCTGAAATGCTCTATACATGATCCATGTGCAATCAGATAAGGTGATTTATTCTGAAGCCTTGTGGAGAGGAGATTAAACATTAAAATAGGAAAATCATAAAAATGAAACATTTGTGTATATACTATATGAAATAAAAATAACTAAGACAACAAATCATAACTATATAAGCTTCAGCTGAGTACTTCTCATTGAGGAACATTTAAGGCTCAGTCAATTGTCTCTTCAAGATGCAACCTGATTGTAAGACCGGGGCCACGTGACATTTGGTTGTGTGAATCACAGCAATTTGCAGGATTTCCAGAACCTCAGTGTTGGTAATGACAAGGTCTTGAGTCACCTTACAATTTTCATAAAACACCTCAGGGTGGTTTTTTTAGTGGCTATGTGACCATGTGTAGCCCATGCTGGAGATAATGAGCCATAGCACAGAAAAGTCCATTCTGAAAGCCAATTATTGTCTAAATAGGGGAACTCTGTGGAGGCTTAGTGGTCTAGTGAATATGTCACCCCCAGGTCAGGCGTATAACAATTGACCATGTAGCCTCAAAGCAGAATTTAGGGTGTGTGTACACGTTGCGGAATCTGCTGCGGATCCGCAGCGGATTTGGCCCTGCAGATCCGCAGCAGTTTCTGCTGCGTTGTATAGTACCCTTTTAGTCTATGTCAAGTGAAAAACGCAGTGCCCACGGTGCGGAATTTTCTGCGCGGATTTGCTGCGGATTTAAATCCACAGCATGTCAATTCTTTGTGCGGATTCCGCAGCGGTTTGGCACCTGCTCCATGACAGGTGTCAAACCGCAGGCTAATCTGCAATAAATCCGTAGATAAACCGCGGTCTTTTGACCTGCGGATTTATACAAATTTGCACGGAAATTTCCGCAGCAGATTCCGCAACGTGTACACACACCCTTATAGTAGAGCCAATACTACACCATAACCACCTTCATTGCTGAGTGATGTCACAGCACTTAATGCACACAGTGATGTCACACTATAAAGAAAAGCCAGTGTCTTGGCGTGTGATGTACGATCCAAGACTCTTTCTATCACTGATTTTTCGCTATGCTAGTGTCCCAGTTCCCCTGCATTTGGCATCTCACCATAGGTTAAGAGGCATAGTGCTCTGCAGCTCCAATCTCCAGAAGATTAGAGCAGAGCATTTTACCCCCCTGCCTGTGGGAGCGCTGTTACCTGAAGAAAAGCTTATTACTGTAGAGCAGCAAGAGGACTTTAAATAAAGTTTGACTGTCATCCCTGAAATGAAGTGGCATAACATTTTCCTTGCACTGTTGCCTCTTCGTTCTAGCAATCAGCAGAGTCACTGAATAATGATGTCTTGCAGCTTCTGCAAATATCTGCCATGAGACATCTGGAACAGGACACATGTTGTCAGGAGTCTCTTACGTCAGTTGTAAATCAGCGATGCATAAAAATGAATGATAAGTCTTCCCCGGCATGTCTTATATCAGTGAACGACCCATACATGCTGTTTACATTGCCTCTTGATGAAGAATTATACACATTTACTCTGCATAATGAGCAAATAAAGGTAAGAGGCAACACATACTGTATATAGCCACAGTCAGAGGGAAAGCAGTGGAATAATCAGTGACTCATGCTCAGGCGTCTGGTTAAGTGTTCCAGCATGGCTAACTCCCACTTCACACAGATGAAGTAATAATGACTGATGCTAAGTGACTCCACAGGAAACTCCTATTTATGGGCCTCAGAAGTAATGCAACTGACCGGTTAGAGGCATTTATATAGGTACCATTCCTGCAGTGTAACAACTCCCATCATCCTGGTCAGGCATGATATGGCCCTCACATTAGAGTCTGTATCTCACTATCACAAACACGTCTCTGTAAAATGGGTAATGTCATACTGCTCGCTAACGGGCCTGTATGAATACCCACTGATCTACAAACGTGAACCGCAGGATGATTTATGGTTGACATTACTTTCGTTCCCCAACCACGGGCCTGCTGCACCTTGTAGTCATTAGGGACATGTGGCCGAAGCTGTGACTTAATGTGATCCATACAAACAGTGCAGGAGACGGCATGTGTTCTTTTGCTACTAAAGAAACATGCCCCCATTTCAGACAGATGAAGGACCACATTAGCGGGAAAGTTAGCAATTTTAACTAGAATCAAGCCCAATAAAATATGTTTCTCCAACTATTAAACCTGCAGGGTTTTCAACAGAGATTGCAACCTTATGTCTTTAGCATATTGTATCCTTACACAAAATGTCACATTTCAGAAAGAGTTCGGTGCGTGGAATTTAACAGGGAAAGCAAAATGTAATAATGTAACAAAAAACAACCATTAATTAAAAAGTCAGGAGGTCTTGACACTTGAATAGAATATTAGGAATGATGAAGTCCAGAAGCAGCTCTCACATCCCTATTATACAATATACCATTCAGAAAAAGCCCTCTGGACACATCTGGACTGATACATATCTGGTGGAAATGGTCACCAGGGATCTGTACCAGATTCCTCAAACAGTTGCAAAATTGTTTTTGTTCCCCTAAGAGGCTTTTGATTTTTGCCTTTGAGCGTTACAACGAGGTGCAGTGGTCACAGCTAGTTACATTTATGAAGTTATACCAACAGAATTTCGACCGATATGCATAATATATGTGTGGCAGATCAGACCTCTAGTACAGCTTGTAACCATTTTATAATAGTCTATAATTTTAGGATATGAACCACAAGAAATTAAAAACTGAATCAAGGACGAGTGAACAGAAGTAGCACTACCTCAAAATATAATATATGCAGAAGCGAGGAGGATTTCTGTCCATGAAGCTGCAGGTGGAAAACATTTTCCATACATCGAAGCTGCAGGAGAAATGTAATATCTAATGAAAGGATGACCATGGTTTACACAGTCACCGTGAGTTCTACAATACTCAGATTTGTCCTTGTAGCAACTATGTCCAAAGGAGGGGACAACCTGGAAAGTGAATCTTCTCTATGATACCTAACTTGTGTGCACAATTATTAGGCAATTTGCATTTTTGATTATTAATGCTATTGTTGAACAACCACAGTGCTATCAGTCAATCTAACACCTGAAACCTGAATATTTAAGAAAGTAAAAGTGAAGTTAATTGCTGGGTAACTATTAGCTAGGAGAATTATTATACAACTAAATGAGAAACATACATTTTCCCATCTCAATTGTTTATTTTCATCTGTTAAAATGAGAATAATAACCAAGCAACTCAAAGATGCCAACTCATTAAAGTGCTTACCCCAGACATCTGGCAAAAACACCTTAATAATTTGCGTTATTTTTGCGCAACTCAGCAGTTGTGCAAAAATATCACGACTTTTGGCGTTTACACTCCAGTGCCGAAGGACATAGGCGGAACAGGGAATCGTCAAGCCTTCCCGTGAAGTTCACCATTAGTTACAACACTAAAGTGGCGTAACTTACTCCAGTAATTGCTGGCGTACATTTCTGGCTACGGCACACGTGAAGTATCAGAAATGTCTGATTCATTAAGTGGTGTATGCAGCTTAATGAATCAGGTCAGCGTACTGCAGTAAGCGATTCTCAATTTCTGACACTTTAAAAATATATAAGTGATCAATATTGCCTCTCTTTTTAACAACAGGCATAAGCCTCCCATTTCTGGAGTCTGTTAGTTTCTTAATCTATTGACAATTAAAGTTTAGGCAGCACAAATCACATCCTCCCAGACACTGTTCAGAGAGGTGTACTTTTTTCATTCACTGTAAATCTCCCGTGTAAGAAGGGCTCACAAGTTCTCAATAGGGTTTAGGTCAGGTGAAGGGAGCCATGCCATTATTCTTTCCTCTTTTAGTGACTTCTAAAAATTGGCAGTAGGTTTGGGAGTTGATTTTGAGTCCTTCAACCTGAAAAGGTTCAACTAGCTCATCTTTAAAAATACCAATCCATAGCAGTGCCACACCTCCATCTTGCTGGTGTATGAGTTGAAGTGGAGGTCTGAGCTCCTTTCTGATCCAGCCACAGGCCCATCAATCTGGTTCATCAATGTTACTCTCATCTCATCAGTCTACTAAACCTTTGATAAAATTGCCTTCAGATATTTCTTTGCTCAGTCTTGATGTTTCACTTTACGTGCCTTGTTCAGTGGTGGTCGGGTTTCAACCTTGCTTACCTTGGCCATGTCTGAGCACTGAACACTTCTGGGCACTCTGGCGAGGTAGGAATTCTGGAATAAGGCAGCACTGTAGGATAATGGGTTCCTGGTCGCTTCATGTGTGATTCTTCTCATAGCTTTCTTAAGTTACTGTACATCTTTTTTCTTTTCTCGCACTTTTTGTGACCCTGTAGACTAGTTACAACAAAACTTTTGATATTTCTGTAATCATGCCCTAATATCTTAGCAGTTTAAAGTGTGCTGAATCTCTCTGTAAGACTTGTAACACTTTTTTAATTTTCAGAGTCAGTTAAATCTCTGTTTTGGCCCATTTTGCCAGAGAAAAGCAAGCTGCCTATTAAAGGGAATCTGTCACCTATTTTTTCGTATATAAGCTGCAGCCACCGCAATCAGGGGCTTATCTACAGCATTCTGTAATGCTGTAGATAAGCCCCTGATACAACCTGAAAGATAAGAAACACTAGTTATATACACTCACCCGTGGGGGGGGTCCGGTCCGATGGGTGTCGCAGTCCGGTGCCTCCTATCTTCATGTGATGACGTCTTCTTCCTTGCCGCCTGTCGCAGCTCATGCGCAGGTGTACTTTATCTGCCTTGTTGCGGGCAGAGCAAAGTACTGCAGTGCGCAGGAGATGGACCTCTCTGACCTTTCCCGGTGCCTGCGTACTGCAGTACTTTGCTCTGCCCTCAACAGGGCAGATAAAGTACGCCTGCGCAGGACCCGTGACAGGCAGCAAGGAAGAGGACGTCATCGCATGAAGATTAGAGGCGCCGGACCGGACCGCAACACCCATTGAACTGGACTGCCCCCCGGGTGAGTATAATATAGCTCGTTTTTCTTATCTTTCAGGTTACATCAGGGGCTTATCTACAGCATTATAGAATGCTGTAGATAAGCCTCTCAAGGCGGTGGCTGCAGCTTATATGCGAAAAAATAGGTGACAGATTCCCTTTAATTTGATGCACCTTGATAAAGGGCATTGATATCCTTAGGCAACTCCCTCATTACACAAATACACATCACCTGATCTGCTTCATCCAACAAGCATTCAGATTTATACAGCTTGGAGTTGGAAAATCTGCATAAAAATGATGATATGGTCAAAATACTCACTTTCCTAAAAATTGTGCACACAGTGTAAGTTCTATAAAAATTATTTTAGATCCCTGAGCAAAGCTAGAGAAAACAACAGCTGAGCTGTAATATATCTTTAGGACCCTAGCCAACAATGCCTATCCTGCAGGAAGCTACAAAGATACAACATCGACAGCCCAGTCTGCCAAATGCCACTGGAAGGTCTTCAGGACCACAAGGTCTTGTGATCATAATACATCCAGTGGAACAGCACAATGACAAGCCACATAGAAACTGCAAGGAACCATAGAGCCGAAAGGTCAGAACTTATAAGATCTAGCCATATCAATGTCATTTATCTTGTTATACAGGCAATCCTCAGCTTATGAATAACTGACTTGCGTACGACGACAAGTTATAAATATAAGATATAAAAAAACCCCTAATACTCAACTAATCGCTCAGATCCCCGGCTGCCCTGCTGCTTGCTGTCCGATCTTTTTTTTTCCTCTGATGCATGCCACATCTATGGCCTCTCCACTATCGGCCAGAGGTTGTGACTGTGTCCAGGCCATAGAGATCATTATGGGTCATAAAATGAGGTCGCTTATGGTGGAAAGAAGGGGACGTAATGGCGGGGTGGCAGTAGAGGTCAGCGGTGACAAATTGTTTTGGTTTTTGTTTTTGTTTGCAGACCCTTTTCCAACATCCAAATTACTGTAAATAAACCCAGGGACTGCCTGTATTGAGATCTGAAAAATTATTTCCATCAAGATTCTAAAAAGTAGAAAAGATCACTATTATAGCAGTAGGGACCCAAAAATTATGCAAAGTTCAATGCAGACTGTAACCAAGCCTAAGTGTATATTTACACAAGGCAAATTAGTTGGAGAATTTTTTGAGACTGTTCCAGTCATCTGGACGGAGCTGGCAGAAAACCATGCTCCTTCTGCAGCAACAGCTCCATTCACATATATGGCACTGAATACAGTCTCAAAGAAGTTTCTACAATAAATCTGCAGCGTGTGATTATATCCCAAAGCTGCAAACGTCACCATCTTGTTTTACAGTCCTGTGTGTTTATGTGGGGATATTGGTGATAAATGTCTTGCAGAACTGTGTAAAAGAATATTGTGCTACAATTTCATCTCATATAGTGCCCATATAAACTTTATACGTCTTGTTCCAGAATGTTACCTGTCTCAGGATTATAATGCTCGCCATCATTAACCAGGACGTTATTAAAGGGAATGAGGCCGACTTCAAAATTGCCTAATTTTCCAGCCAGTCCAGCAGAGAAGGATATCTGTACAGTTGTAGCACTTGCTCCTTAACAAAGCAAAAATAAACAGTCAGAGGCATGTAGAGTATTTCAATATCTCACATATTAAATTTAGAAATCCTACAAAAACTTTCATCAAGTCAACGGAACCTTTAAATGATCTCTAGTGGCGTAAGGCTTCTGAACATTGTAGATCTGAACCTTCATTGTCATCTCTAGATGGGTTATAGAGAGCCACACCTGTAAAAAGATCCATTTTGCACACCAGTCTTGATAAAGGATGCGCTGGGACTAAGACACACCAAATCTATTGGAATATACGGTACCATTGTGGTGTAACTGTTCATGAATATATTGGATGTGCTGAGTGGCGCCCCCTCTTTGCCAAACTCTACCGAGTTTTAAAAAGTGGGTGTAGCTGGCCAGGACTTGTGTTAAACTGCAAAAAAAGTCGCAACATTTTTGTGCAACTATGAGCTGTGAGAAAATCTGGCAAAATTTGAAACAGTTTTACACGAGAATTGTGGTGGAAACTGATTGATAAATCAGGGTCTTCATGAACTGCCAATACGTCCCCCCCACCTGCTGTGTGATCACGGTCTCTTCACACTGCATTGCATTATAGCTCAATCTACATACTCTTAACCCCATAAAGGCCCCGTCTCACATAGCGAGATTGCTAGTGAGATCGCTGAAGCGTCACCGATTTTGTTACGCAACAGCTACCTTGCTAGCGATCTCGTTACGTGTGACACATAGCAGCGACCAGGCTCCCACTGCGATGTCGCTGATTGTGCTCGAATGTCCTGGGACATTTTTTGATCGCTGGTGTCCCGCTGGCCAGCACGCATCTCTGTGTTTGACACCGACGAGCGACCTCATTAGCGACTCAGAAATCATGGACGCAGGAGGGAGTCGTCAGAATCGCTGCTGTGTGACAAGGTCCTAACGACCGCCGAGGTGGTTATACGGATCACTGGATCGTTGCTGCATCGTTGGGTAAATCTGACTGTTTGGCAGCTTACTAGCGACCATGTAGCGACGCACCAGCGATCCTTACCAGGTCGTATCGTTGTCGGGACCGCTGGTGTGTCGCTTAGTGTAACGGTACCCTAACTGCTGACGGGTTCTCAGTGTTTGCAGCCTGCAGGCTGATATATGAATACAGATACAGATGGAGAATCACTCTGAGACACTAAAGACCCCCTACACATGAGATAACCCTTGTCTTATGCAAAAAAAAATACTCCAAACTTATGGCCAAGTGTAATCCATCTCTAGCAAGAGATGCCGATACGGATTACAGGAAGTGGTGGTGGAATTAGTCTTTCTGTTCTCGCGCTCCTATGTTTCAAACTGCCTACAAGTATAACAGAGCGGTGGGCTTTCAGTTTAGGGCTGGCAAAACATTTGACAATGGCAGGAGAAGTGTAGGAATGGAAGTTCCAGCTCTAACAGTGCTGACAGAATGATGTGCTGATAAAGAAGTGCGGATAAAGAAAAAACACAGACTGCAAAGGAGTGATTGGCAAGTTACACAGCATCAGAACTATTCCTGGACAGATTAGATTGGCATGTGCACCCAAAGCAGTTTTTGGGGATGAGGATAACCAAATCATGCCTTTTTTTCTAGTTTTGGGTAAAAGCAAAGGTACTCAAATTGTCATAAAATGAATCTGTACGACATAATAATATATTGATATTCGCTTTGACTGAACACTCCATTTAATATATATTAAAGTTCTTGAAGAGGCTTTCGTTGGTAAATATTTTATTACATGCATTCTATCTGGACTGGGATTACCGGTATATGATATTTCTGTAGTGAGCTGTATGCTACTGACCTAAAGTTTACAATTCCAAAACTCCTTGAAAGCCAGTGGAAAACAAGGCGTGATGTATGGCAATGATAAAATACTACAAGCGGTCTGAAAGCAATACATATGTGGGTATTGTGATATGTTTGTGACAGAGGTTTTTGACCTGGCAAGTGTTATGAAAAACAGGAAGCTCACATCATCTCCGATAATTAATCCCACAAAGGGCTTTCCAGCTGGGTTCAATAAGACCATACAAAGACTTGTTGTGGTCCATAGCAAAACAACTCCATGTAAAGTTATGTTAGCTCACCACGAAAGACACTAGAAATACATGAATCTCGTGGCGCTAAGGAGTAAAGCCAACACTGTATTATACTGATGAAGAAACGGCCCTTTCTGAGTAGTAGGACAGAAAAGTGATTATTAGCACATCATTTGTAGAAAGGAAAGTTAGATCATATTGCACCAAACTGATTCTCAAGTCATTTATGGTTATCAGATAAAAAGGAATTACCACTGGATTCTGAAAATGTATTGATTGAGATTTGACCTGAAAAGTAAAAAATATATATAGTGTAAATATTCAGATTTAGCCCTTTTGCAGTAAAATTTCTAAAATAATCATATGTTTAAGAAAACAAGAAATCCATAAAATTACAGTACTGTGCAAAAGTTTTAGGCAGGTGTGGACAATATGCTGAAAAGTAAAAAAGCATTAAAAATAGAAGTGTTAATAATTTATTTTTATCAATTAACAAAATGCAAAGCGGATGAAGAAATGAGAAATCTACATCAAATCAATATGATCAGAGCGATTTCCAATCGCATCAGATTAAAGCCTCATGTAACACAGTCTTCAAAATGACAGCCGTCACTGCAGACGGCTACTAGCATCACAAGCGACATGATCGAGGGGTGCCAATCGGCTACCATGGAGGCAGAGACATTTTTGAAGGCTTCTTTGCCTGCTATGTGAATTCTCTTACTACGTTCAGCCTGACGATGTCATATGAGACCTGATTTCATAATGAACTGCAATACCATAGTATTACAGTGTACAGTATGGGTGATCAAGCACAGGTTCAAGTCCCCTAAATGGACGAATTAAAAATGTTAAAAATATTAACCAAAAAAATTTAAAAATACATACAAGTTTAAATTGCTCCCTTTTGCCCAAATACAAATTCCAAAGCGTGAAAAACAAAATATTCAACATATCTGGTATTGCTGCATGCATACTCACCTGAACTATTAAGATATACATGTATTTTCCCCACACAGTGAATCAAAATGTACGTACCCCAAAATGTTATCACCATAATAGTAAAGACCTGGAGCATCATGTTACCTGGTAATATTTACCTGGTAAGATGTTAAAATAAATGTCATTCAAAACTTCAACTCAACAAGCCCTCAAATTTCTTTATAGATGGGAAAAATAAGTTACACCTCTTGACAAAATGAGGAGGAAATAACTGAAGTGCAAAAACAAAAAATTGTATTTATTGATCTAACTATGTACAGCACCGTGGCTCCATTCGTCAGCTCCCGCTTCCCTTTGCCAATGGCAGATCACAGAGCGGTTGGAGGAGTAACTGGAACAATTTGTGTAAGGGGAAGAACGCAAGGTGATTGAGGGAACTATAGTCTACAGTGGTCACATTGGCATTACTAATGGACCAGATAGATCACCGTTTCTCATTGAGCAGAGACACTGTTACAGAGAGAGCTGGAGTCAGAAACTGATGTCAGAATTTAGCCAGAGAATATCGTAAGGTACAGTTGGGTTATTTATATAAAGTCATTAAAGAGGCTGTCTGACCTAAGGGTACAAGTCTACAGTGACTCTATACGATTGTAGACTGGTGAATCCTCACAGCGCAAGGATTCTCCGATGCCGGGCACGTAACCGCAAATATGTTATTTGCATAAAACGGTCATGTGCCAACTACACATGCATGGGCTCGCTCAATGCAAGTGCATTAGGTGAAGCCGGACACCTCTAGTCAGAATGTGTCCGCCAGTATGCAAATCACATACTTGCGGTCACATGACCACCTGCTCCCAAAAACCAAAGAATCCTCATGATTCTCAAGAATTCACAAGTCTGCAGTCACATAGAGTCACTACAGATTTGTACTCAAAGGCCAGACAACCCCTTTAAGCTACAGGTAGAAAAATAATATATTCTTGGATAACACCATTAACCGATTTCAATTAGCAAACAGGAATATTGAAAGAAAAAAAAATTTCACTATGGGAATAAAATAAAATGGTAGTATTGTTCTATGATATTGTGAATAAATAATTCATCGCTATTTAAATGCTGCATTTGGATAAATGTTGGCAAAATCCTTCACAGCTATTCTGAGAAATGCTCTGCTTTATATAGGATGACAGCCTACACATGTGACTATAGAGGTAAGCTCTCTGACCGTAAAGTTAAATAAATATGCAACCATGCCGTCACCGAAAAAGTGAAGGATGTTGAACATTTCTAAGAGATTAATTGTTTTCTTTTAGTCGGTGTAAGTTTCACCATTGGAAAAGTAGTATGGTTAGAGAGTGATTAATGATTATATCGATTTTACGTGTTATAATGCATGATGGAGCCCGTGGGACAACCACATCTATTGCACATGTATAGGCACCTTGCACATCTGAGGAATAAGGGTGCATTTACACCGCAAGATTGTCATAAACAATAATTGTGTTTTGCTCATTTTCTGGGTGAAACCTGTTGGTTTGTTTTGCATAAAAAAATCATAATTCTTGGCAGCATATCATCCTGCGTGACCAGTACATGTGCTGCTGAGGACAACAAGTGCCTATGTACACAGAACGATCTATAACAGATTATTCTGCGGGCATATTAATTGTGATCCCCGTCTGCATGTCTAAGGCCTGTTTCAGACATCAGTTTTTTCTGTCAGTCTATATCCGCCAAAATAGCGGAAAACGGATCCGCAGGCGGACTGACAGAAACGGGAGTCAGCGGATTGGCGGATGTATGGATCCGCCGATGGTAAAAATTTAAAGGAACCGCGCCTGGGAAAAATAAAAAAAAATAAAAAATTAATACCGGCGGATGTAGTGGTATCCGGAAGAGAGTGGGCATCTGCGGTGAGTGATCATCTCGCGGGATGTGGGTGAGCAGCGATCGCGCGATGTGAGACGTGGAAGATCGCGCGATGTGGGACTTGGAAGATGGGGCTGGAGATCGGGTGAGGAATGGAAGAGAGAGAGAGAATATTTTCATCCAGCAGCGAGACTTGATTCAGGGTTAAAAGGGGAAAATGCGGATCCGGACAGCAAAAAAAGTTGCTTGGTCCGTTCGGTGATCTCAGCGGACGCCAAAATTTTGGCGGATCCGCACAAATACGGACGCAACGGACGATCATCGGTCAAAATCCACCGATAATGAAAGTCAATGGGGAAAAAAACGGATCCGCCAATAAAAATGGCGGATCCGTTTTTTTGGCAAATCGGCGGATCTTGACTGATTGTGAAAAACTGAAGTGCGAAACAGGCCATTAAATCACTGCCGATCTTCAAACATGTTGTTGACTAATGATACCGGTTGAGTAGTGTAAATCAAGTCAAACTTCTGAAACTTGTTCAAGACTTCCTTTACTTTATATAAAAAAGGATTAAATAAGTTTAGCTTCAGTTTGTTTGTTTTTTTATTATGCTATCATGGTGGCCCAGTGGTTAGCATTGTTATCCAGAAGTCCTGGATTCAAACTTAACCAATAGCAAAATTTGCTTGGAGTTTATATATTCTGTGCTATTTTCAGCCGTTGTCTCCCACACTACAAAATTATTTGATAACAAGACTAATTTCATAGGATGCTAACCAGTCTGTTTGAGACAGGGAAATTAGATTGTGTGCCTCTTGGGGACAAGGACTGATGAAGGGTGACAATCTTTATGCAGTGCTGCGAAATAGGCTTGTGTTATACAAGCAAATGAAAAAAATATAATTTGGAGCGATGCCCTTATCCAAGGCTAGATAATCCCATATTCTTAGATTCTTAGATCACAGATAAAGTGAACAAATATGAGCACAAAAAGCTTGTATTTCAATGAATTCTAGATTAGAAAAGTATAAAACATCACTAGCCACATGCAAAAATATTAAAAAAATAAAAAAATTATGTTTTCCCATAGCAACCATACACATTGAAATTTTCTAGAGAAAGAAAACAACCCAACTGGCATTATCTACCAAATCAGTTTAGTCTGTGTTCATTATTATGCATAAGCCCTTGCATCAAGTAATATCAGTCATGTGTATGTTATTTCAGACAAGCCAGTAAATGTTTTTAACCGGTTTGAAAACAAAGACGCGAAAGAGTAAAAATTGTAATGGGACCCCATGAGGTTGACCTATAGACCTATGCATTTCACATAATTAAGAAATGATAAAAACTAGAATTTTTACCTTTTGTGTCCCTAGTTGGCTTGGGGTAACCTGTAAGAGAAAGCAGGTTTCTGGTAAGAAGAGGACATTTGCTGTGTATTATTTAATAGGGATAATAAAATTTGATTTGAAGCAAACTGATTTGCTATGAATTTCAAAACTGCAAAGCCTCCAATTGCCTTGAACTGATGTGTAACACTCCGTGGTCTCCTAGGACTGTATACAACCACTTTTGAGCTCTGTAATCCAACCTCAGTAATGTCAAAGTGACCTCACCATAGAAATGGATGGTAGCCTGGTAGTAGCCAAGAGCCCATTTAAAAACGAGACTTTACATATATATTTTTTATTTAAAAAACGGTCCTAAAATGATACCTCTTAGTGATTTGTGATCAGGCAGACCGACCCTTCTGTGCAGAATACTGACTCAAACTGATGGTGCCACTGTCAGAGGTAACATCATCCTACTGCGACTAGGACAAGTGATGAGCCATTAATTCCATACCGTCCTCTGCTTCCTTCCCACTAATATGCTTGCCAGAGGCAAAGGAGGCCAACTGTTGCCTACTTTTCACAATACTACTGTCCGGCTTGCTGGTGCCAGTATTCGTGATGCTACTGCATCTGTTAGCAGCTCTGACATCCTTAGCAATGATATTGGGTTTCTTTTATAATACCCATCCATTGCCATTTTTGTTTATCACACATTATGTAAAATACTTTAACTTTTGACATTTTTTTCAATCCCAGTTATTCAACTGTTGCCAAAACAACATCACAAGAAATGCTAGCTAGGTAGTTACATATACAAAAACAAACAATATATAGCAGAAAGACACAGTATAGAAGTTTTATGTATAGTTATCAATTTGAGCTAGCAAAACAAGCTTGCAAAAAAACAGATATGCACAGGTAGATAGCTCCTTTTAAAGAAAAAAATATTTTTCTTTTTTACAAAATGTAATAATAATAAAAGGAATAATAAAAAACAGGAAATGCTAGGTAGGTACACATGCAAAATGCCAGCACCTTCAACGGGGCCCTGTATTGTTGTGCTGTGTACGGATGTAAAATTTGACTGTTTAAAAAGATGTGCAAACATTTTTTTTGCGACACGTTCACTTTAACAAAAAGGCTTTCAAAAGGAATGCAAAAATTCAGGATAGTCACTTGTCATTTTTGGCAAGAAAGAAAGCACACCATCTCTGGTTAATACTGAATTCAGATGAAAATAACGCAATTGTAATTTAAATGCAGCAGGACAGATGTCTGCTACATTTTATCACTGATCAATCACACTGAGTCTGGCATTACTGTTGGCACATCTCCTTTCTTGGTCTTCCTCTATTAATTGAATCTGTATTATTCACAGACTGCTACATTCATCATATTCACTGCTACAGTTGTACAATACATTACTGTCTGGAGTATTTGTCCAATGTTTTAGGGCTTTTGCTTCTTATCTCTGTTGCTGATCTGTGAGCTCTAATATCCTCTAACTGTCCTAAATCATCATAAAATGGCTGCTCCATTCCATGCCACAGCTTTTATAGAGGCTGAGATAGTCCTTCCTAATTGGTTGCACTATACCATGCGAAGGGATAGCTACAGTGTACTAGGGGGAAGCTTGCTCGGTCACAGTTGAGGTCATGTGTGTGCAAATGGCGATGGGCAATTCGTGCTCAAATTCACCTGCTAATTTTTTTACACAAATTGGCATCAAATTTGTATTATCTTTATTATTTAATTTTAATATATTTAATTATCTTATATTTAAAATTCCATTTCTCAGTTAACACAGTTTTCTGCTATGTGTCAAGTAATCGGGACCTAAGGATGACCCCTGATGAACACTGGCTTTATATCTGGCAATGTACGGTATATTAAAATGGAGGTCATTACACAAGAACATCATTGAGTAATTCTTTAGGTTCCAGCTACCAATCCCTCAACTAATTTTCTACATTAACAGCTCAATCTTATCTTTCTAAATAGACTTACTGAGAATTGTTTTAACAAACAAAGTAAAGAATCTGAGACATGTGGCCATCACACAGCTCGTGAACTGTCGCAATTGATCTGCTATTTATAAGTGAAGATAGGAATATCAAGAAAAAAAAGTAGTAGAGAGTCAGCAAGTTTGCACGAAAACTGAACAGGGAACATGATTAGATAAGGTAGATAGATAAATAAATAGACTACATCGGCAAAGGTGCTAAGTTCAGTGATTGGCTACAGTGCTGTTGACGTGATAGCACTACAGACAAAAACAAACACTGGGGCAGCGGCGGAAACTCAGTGCTAGACCTGGGGAGAGTGAGTAAATAAAAATTTGTTTTTGTTATAAGAAAAAGCGCCTGGAGACAGAACTTTCCTGAAAAGGGAAAACCCCTAAAAAATATCTACTGGTAACTTGCCTGGTGCTCCAGCAAAACCTTTAGACATCTGCATATCTTGCTCTCCATCAGCACCTTGTGGTCTTACTGATCCAGTCTGTACCAATCTCCCAGGAGGGCCAGCTTGACCATGCTCTAAAATGACTCCATTGCGGGGAGGAACCAATGGTATAACGATAGACCCTGAAGAGGTAGGTGACTCTGGTTTCATTGGTGGTTTCTTTGGCTTTGTATTGGTAGGATCTAGAGGTAGTTGAGGTTTTCCTGGCTGGGATGGGGATTGTGGCTTGGTTGGATACGGAGGTTCTTGAGGTTGTCCAGGCTGGTCTATAGGTACCTGGGGGTATATTGGTTGTTGTGGGACTTGTGGATGTTTTGGTATTTCAGTTTCTCTTGGTGGCTGTTGAGGCCCAAACTCAACTTTTATTGTATGTTTTGGCTTGGAACCTAAATGAGAAGAAATAATATTATATAATTGTTAATAATAATTTTTCTTATTATAGATTCTTCAGGTGTATTATGTGTAAATACAAAACTTTCAGTCAGGCGATGCAATTCTAATATTGCTTCACATATTTTACTTTTACAATATTCAACATTATTAAGACTTCAGTATAAAAACTAAAATAATCTCTCTTGTACAGTACATTTACACAAAAAGAAAAAGGGTGTGAATTGAAAATAACAAATATTTTATTAGCCATGTCTTCTGTTCTATGTCATCTGTGATTTTGGAACAAACAAAAATTCCGATAGAATTGAATCATTAAACAGCTTGAAAAAGAAGATGACTGAAAAAGTGAAAAGTTACAGATCAACAATATTTCAGCAAACTAATTGACTTTGCATTTTTTTCCCTTCTATATTTTGAGTATTGAGAAAGGTGAGAATTACTTTGATTTTTTATTTTTATTTTTTGCTTAATAAATGGGTAAAAGAGGGTCGGGGAGAGTTTATTTCAATTAAAGGACTTCACTCTGTTTGTGTCTTTATTAAATTTGACTATGGAGTTAGTAATGGAGAGGTGTCAGACACCTCTCCATTACTAACACCTGGGCTTGATATCAGCGGACATAAAGCAGCTGGCATCAACCCCATAACTATTACACCACTTGCCACCGCACCAGGCCAAGTGGGAAGAGCAGAGCCTAAGCACCAGAATTGGCATATCTAAAGGATGCACCATTTCTGGGGAGGCCGAGGGCTGATGTTCTCAGTCTAGGAGGGGGCCAATATCCATGGCCACTTCCCACCCTATTAATATCATCCCACAGCTGTGTGTTTAGCCTTTGCTGAATAATAAATATAGGGGTGACCCCCACATCATTTTTTGGGAGGTTCCCCAATAATAACCAGTAAATGCTAAGCAAGACGCTGTGAGCTGTTATTAATATGCTGGGAACCTTTATGGCTATTGGCTACTTCCCAGAATATTAACAACAGCCCACAGCTGTTGGCTTTGCCTCAGCTGGTTAGGCAAACTACAGGGGACTCCCACACTGTTTTTTTATTAAATTATTTAATACGTGTAATACACAGATAGTCGGTGCTGAATACAAGTGTCATCAGTGTCGCTTGATCTTGCTGATTGCAGACAGTCAGGTAACAATGACCAGAGTTATATTCAGCACCCAGCTCCTGGGAACAATGCTAGCACATGTACTGCCTTTTGCCAGGCGCCGCTGCGTGTCACACCGATGACACACTGATGTCCTCCGTGTGTCACCAGTGTGCATGTGCACAGGAAGTATTGCAGACAGTGCTGGTGGAAATAAAAAGGATATGTCAACGTGTTTTGAACTCGGACACACGATCCGTGGAAACACACTGACATGTGCGAAGACCCATAGATTTGAATGGGTCTACGTGTCCAAGTGTCTCTGGTAAATGTGCAAACTGTCACCACATGTACCGGATACACTGACATGTGAAAGAGGCCTTAAGCATATAGGGCCAAGTTGCAATGCTAATTAAAAACCATGAAAAAGACTAGAACTGGAAAACAACAGCCATATTTTCTGATGTCATACAACCCCTTTAAAACTAAAATTATTTAAAAAGTAAAAAGAAATACTAGTGTTTTGCTTGACTGCTATTCATCTAAAGATATTTAAATTAATATTTTAAAAGCATGCAATATAATGTTAGATGAAAAGTATATATTTTTTATTTAAAAGGCATTATTTATTGCACCTCTGAGGTGCTATAAAACTAACTCATTACTATATGTAAGGCGTCGGATTTCTGCGTTTACTCCGCAGGGATCCAGACCCTCACATTCTGCAGTCTCCTGCTGTTTATCTACTGCAGAGGAGATTGCCTTGCAGCAAATCTCTCCTGAGGCTAAGTCCTTCTGTCCTCCTACTGAGCATGCTCATGGGACGATCTCCCATTGGAGATCGGGAGTCATGTGCTCAGGTCACGCTCCAGATCTCATTGGTCCATCTCAGAGATCTGGAAGCTTGCGGAAGGTCCCGGCTGCTATAAAAGGCGCGCATGGCTGTTCCGCCATGCGCTAGTATAGACTTACTTGCTGCTGTGTGTATGAGGACGGATGTATGATTCTGGTGAATGACTCATTATAAAATCCCTTCCCTCTGATATTACGTATGTGGTTAGGGACTGAGTTAGAATCAGCGCCAGCGCTCCTCTGCTGCAACATCCACAGCTGCTAGCATCCGACATTGCTCTTGCGCCTTAGCCTTGTCGTTTAGCAGCAGTGTCCATGCCGTGCTGCAGTAGCAGCCCCTTTGCGTCCGCAGTTGCGACGCTCCTCACACAGGTCTAGACGGACGTAGTGCCGCCGTCTTGGGCTACTCCTGTGACCTGATACCGTGTGTGCGTTTTTACTGAGTACTGTGACCTCAACAGGCTCAGTCTTTTGTGTTTGTACTTATTTGGCATCTCTGTGACTTAACTGAGATTGCTCTGGGCACCTGGGTGAAGTTCAACCCTGTGCGCATTTCCGCCATATTGCTCCTGCCACGACTTAACAGCGGTTATATCACCTACTGCACGGTGGACCCCGAGTGGCGAACGCACTTTATTATTATTTTTATTTAGTGCTTTCCACCGTTCCTAATACTATAGGCTTTTACATTTTATTTTAAATATATTTATAAGCTTTTACATTTTATTTTAAATATATTTTCTCTAACCTTTGGCAAGAAGGTTCTAAGTGTGAAAAATAACCTTCTTAATTGGGTAAAATTTTAATACTTGTTCATTAGATGCATATAATTTCTAGCTGAGTAAAACTGGCTTTTACCAACAGCAGCTGCTTTCACTGAAAAAAATAAAGTAGAAATTAAAAATGTACAATCTAATTTAGCAAAAATAATAAAATATCCAGTCACCTGAAAAGAGTCATTTTAGACTAATTCAAAGCACAACATTAATAAATATCCAAGGTTTTTTTTCACCTGATATAAATTCTGTATTTACTAAACTAAGCTTCACAATTTAATTTTCATTCTAGAATTCTAACAATGGGCTGATTATTTTGTAAATCATTGCATTTCCTACCTTCTCCAGGCTTGCTCTTGGTAAGATCTTGTAAATCAGTAGTGATTTTGATGATCTGTGTTTGGAACACCTGGACAGAATTATTCAGGCCATAAATGTCATTTGAATGCGATTTTATTGTCCCATTGATCCTGTTTATACAATTCCATAAACTGGTCACATGTTTGTTAAGTCCATCTTTAATCCTTTGAAGGCTTCCAGAGATGGTGTCCAGCTTTCCACAGACATTTTCCAATTTAGAAACTCTGGCATTGACATTTGAAAGCTCATTTCTAACTCCCTGAGAATTTTCAGGGCACTTCCCTTTATCAGCAGTTAGTTCACGCTTTAGAACTTCAAAATTGTCTTGGAGATTGTTACAGCAGTTACCATTTATAGAAACATCTGAGGCACCATCGAAAAGTTTTTGGACAACTTCAACTTTAGCTAATAGGCCAAGCTGATTATCCATGACAGTAGAGTTAATACCTTGAACTTGGTCTTTTAAGGAACCAAACTTATCATTCAATAAATCAACACTATCTTCAATCTGGTAAAGATCAACTTTAACCATTCCCAGCTCAGTTTTCAATCCTTCTAAATCTGATGTCTTGTTTTGCAGTAACTCAAATTTTTCATTCATTGTATCAGTAAGTGACTTCAAAAGAAGAGCATTATCTAGCTGTGTCTGAACCAAAACTTCATAGTTATTGTTGTAGCCATCAGTGTTGCCCAAAGATCCTTCCTTGCCATGTAAAACAGCTTTCAGTTCATTATCCAGTTTCTGCACCACGTCTTTCAATTCATTGACATCATTAAAAATGGAACTAGCACCAGTGCTACTGGAATCAGCAGGATCACGATTACTGGTAACATCACCCAACCTATTCTCCAGTAATTGGAACTTCCAGTCAATTAGATCGCTCATATTGTCAACACTACTGTTAATTAAACCTCTCAAGGTGTCTTCAATATAGAAGCAATGCTCCTCTACATTTCTTTCTGTGACATTAACCTTGAACTCTAAATCAATCAGTTTCTCATTCCATGAGTGGTCTGGTGTTAAGGTGTTCAAACGCTGTACCTCACTGTCTAGTCGGGCATTAAGAACCAGGTTGGCTTCAGAAATTCTGTCGACTTTTTGACCCAAATTTTTCAGGATGGTGTCAATATCATTTTTGCAACAATTAGAACCACCTTTTGGCGCAGTTAGGACTTGAGATCTCAGCTTGTCTATTTCATTACGGAGTTCAGCCTCTTTTTCAAGAACAAAATCCTTGACCTCAGAGCAGCTACCTTCATTCTCTTCACATTGTTGCTGAACATTAGTCAGTTTATACTCACAAGAGTTTTTTAGATCAGCCATTTTTCTGTCCATTCCCTCAAGCATCTCATTTCTTAGCGCTTCCAACTTATCATCGACATTAGATACAGGTGCTGCTACTGTTGCTGTTGGTTGACGAGACATCTCTTCAATATCAATTAAGCGTTCTTCATACAAATTTATTTTTCTAGTTAGTTCTTCAATTTGATCAGTTTTCTTTTCAAGTTCTTCTCGGGCACTTGTTAATTCAGACACTAGATCTTTTAGTCCATCTTCTTTCTCAGCACTTCCAGTAAACCCTGGTAAATAGTATTCTGTCTTACCACCAGTTGCACTGGCCGTGGGTGTCAGGTTGTTGAGCCAAGTATTTAAAAATTTACTGGTGTCTTCTTGAACAGTGATCTTTAAGTTTTCATTTACACCCGTCAATGAGGTTTGCAAGTCAATAACAGTTTGTGTAAGTCGGAGCATTTCTTCCTCCAGAGTCTGAATCTTTTTCTCTTGCGCTGCATTTAATTCTTGAAAATCTTTTTTAGAGTCCAATGGTTTGTACTGTTGCCCATTTAATTCTAGGGTAAAATAATAAACAGTGATATATTAACTTATCAAAGCATCATGACAAGTTTCAATTAAGCAATGCATGACTTGTGAAAATATATATTGATTCATATTCATTTATAGGGCCACCCTTCAATACCTTAAGTAAAGTTCTACTGTAGTCCACCAAACCATTTTAACTTGGTGGCAACTTTGGAATTACTGGAAAATCAAATTCCCTGGAAGTAACTACTTTTCAAAGTTGAACATTCTAAAATATTACTTACCTGTGTCCTTCTTCCCACCACTTGGACGAGGTGTATTTATTGGGATCTGTTTGGCCTTGTCAGCTGGGCCCTCCTTGCAATCTTCACCCTTAAAACCTGGGCAGCATCTCCATTCCATCTCTGTAACAACTTTGAAGGATGTCACGTACCTAGGTCTAAAGCCAACCTTATATCTGCAAAACAAAAGAAGATACAATACTTGGTCAATTTAATACACCAGGCTCCCGACTCTGACTCCATAGCACTGCCTCACTACTGAGCATGTACATAAAGTGCAACAAAGATTAATCTCAACTAAAAGCCCAGATCTGCCCTTAGTTTAGAAATACAACAGACATTTATAGGACATTTCATAACTTTCCCAAATTCTTATGAAAAAATTAAAGCACATTGAACTACTACCCAATTTATTATATATTTTAGGAGTCGGAGTCATTTCATTTTATACTAACTACACCAAAATGGGCACCGACTCCACAGTCTTGTTAATATATGGAGTAAATCTATTTTAGTTTTTAACCCCGTCTTTATGTCATGTTGTATATCAATGAATTTTTACATAAATTAATTGTGGTAATACAATTGTGATCCATTATTGTATAGTGATATACTTTGCTTTTCCTGGCACGTGCTTGATATTAGTGCAGACTTTCTGTGTGTGTGGTTCTAAGCACAGCCTAGTTTTTTCCATCATAACAGTAATAGATGGTATTAGTCTAATAAAAAAAAAATAAGGAAGCTTTGCCACTGCTCTGAGTTATCCATTGGTAAAAAGATACTAAAATGAACCTTGAAAATAGCATGCCTCAACAGGTCCAAATGTGGGATTACCGATTCACAACTTTGGGATTGTGTACCTCCCAAATCTATTAAAAATATTTATGCCTCCCACCCATTATAAACAGCAGTCTTCAAAGCAGTGGAAACAAATGGCACACAGTATTCTACGATTTCATAACCAAGCACAGTTATAAACTAAGGAAAAAGTGCAGCTGTCACAGGATATAATGTATAATATTCTTATTTGTACATACAAGACAATGCAATATTGATGTTTTTATGGCTATGAATGCAAAGAAAAACTTCGCAACAGAATCAATAAACCTTAATGGATAATAATTTTAATAATCTTCCCCTTGATAGGCCAAATTTCCAATCATTACGTATAAATCCTATATTTGTGATTAGCACGATTATACGCAAGTGACAACTGTGTAATGTGAAGCAGTTGGATATGAAGCACAATATACTGGTAATACCCATATAATAAATGAACATTAAAAGGGAACCGATCATGTCCCCAATCGCTATGAACCTGCAGATATGGGGTTAATCTGGAGCTTAAAAGCATTCTAAAACTGCCTGGCTGCCACACTGAAAGCACAGCTACCAGGAAGAAATTAACTTTATTCTTTCCGGTAGCCTCCGGCTTTCAGTCACGGAGGTGTGACCGGCACAGCTACAATCACTGCTCAGTATATAGAGAGTGGCGGCTGTAAGCATGCCCTAGCACAGTGACACCGCCATCTCTACAGAGTGTCAGTGCAGAGCAGAGGTTTCATGTCTTTCTCTATTACGCTACCAATAAAACAGAGAAAAACCACTTCCCGACACGTCATCTGTCTGTTATAACTTCTTCTCACATCCTCTTCTAAAAAACTTTCACTTACTCATGTCAGTACTGTTTTGTACATCATTATAACAACCAACAGGAAATATCTGTATCACATCTGGGGATATATACTGTCCGTAAGCAGTTTTTTTTCTGCTTGTACTGCATACTATAATATTAACTTCTATGAATTACCCCATATAATATGGCCATACTGGATTGCCCTGGCCACAGTAAAACTCTGCTCCAAGAAGTAAAAATCAGCAAATATATCTAATACGAAAGTTAATACACTCAAAAGTGTTAACCTAGGCTCTCTGAGAAATCAGGAAGATTATTTTTTACCGAGACATCTTTAAATACACGTCCAATTGTGCATGCAACCATTATGTGCAGAAATCTGACCCATCAGCCATAAAGGCCCCACACATATTAGACTGACGTCGGTTATCGGTTGGCTTGTCCGACAGTTTAATGTACATGATGGCCTCCCAACTCTCACCAGGGAGATGGTGTTAGGGAAGATAAGGATCTGGTATGTCCAACTTGGACTGCCAATCCTTTTATGCTCATTGAGATAAGCTGTTAACAGAGGAAACCGGCAGCAGCTCTGTCATAGAGAACACAGGACCAGAGCTTAGCGCTCATGTGTATGGAAAAGTCGGGAGACAGCTGTCGGCAGAATGGTAGTCTGAACCATCATTCAACCGATCACTATCTATTGTGTGTGGGGGAAGTTTAAGGTTTAAGCTGCCCAATCTTATTGAATTTGGCAATTTATATGAAATATAAAATCATAGGACCATATTGTTATATAATGAGTACATCCATCATTTTTTTTGTCAAGATAATAAGATATAAGGATCAGGATGCCAGAGATGATAATATTGAGTATCCACACAGTTTCAACTGGAAACTGAAATCTATTAAGACTGACGATTCAGAAGTCAGCCTAAACCCTTGAGCCGGTTTTCACCTTCCTGACCAGGCTAAATTTTACAAATTAATATATATTACTTTACTTTGAATATGAAGTGAACATAGTGATGTAGAGTACAGCAGGTTCTCAGGATGCAGTGATGAGACACGAGACAGAGTGTGGTTTTTGAAATCAACGTTTATGAATTGGAGCCGCTGGGCTATGCTGAACAAACAAAAGGGATAACACCAATCTGTCCACGCAGGGACTCAACAACAATAACAACACTTTTCTTATTGAGAACGAGACTAATCCGGCTAGACCGGGTGTTATGGGCCACGTATGGCCAACTATGGGTCCTTATTTCCTACAGTCAACTTATCCTTCCGGGCGTCCTTCAGGGTCACAGGCGTGGCTGCTACAAGGTCGCTGATGCGGCTGTTCTGGCGCCCCGATATCCAGGGGTAGCTGGGGCTCGACAGGCCCTGAAGGATCTTGGCCATTGGGGCACAACAGGCCCTGAAGTAGCCCTGAAGCTAGTGCACAATAGGCCCAGAAGGATCTGTGCCATTGGGGTGCAACAGGCCCTGAAAGATCTGTGCTGTTGTGGTGCAACAGGCCCTGAAGGATCTGTGCCGTTGGGGCGCAACAGGCCCTAAAGAATCTGTGCCGTTGAGGCGCAACAAGCCCTGGAGTAATCCTGAAGCTGGTGGCACAGCAGGCCCGGGAGGATCTGTGCCGATGGGGCGCAACAGGCCCTGAAGTAATCCTTGTTGTGGGTGACCCCCTGAAAACAAAGCGGGGTAGGCCTCTCAGTACGTCTTAGCCGGCTCCCATCTCAAAGCGCAGTTAAGTTGCAGTTTGTAAAATGATGGTTGACTGACCTCTGCGCAGGGTCCCCCTGGAGACCGGACGTAGGTCTCTACTGCCGCCTATGGCGAGATGACGTCCACTGAGGCCGGTGATGGCAGGGCCGCATCCAGGGGCTAAGGCAGGGAGGAAGCATCCAGGCCGCTGCAACGGGTTGGTGTGAGGTGCCAGTGGCAGCTAGGGGTAGCGGACTAGCCGCAACAGAGCGAGGAACAGCAGGCACGGTTGTGGCCAACCATGGGCGGAGAACGGCCTCCGGTAGGGGTATAGCACGCGTCACTTCTCGGTGAATAAGTCGCTTACCCCTCACAGGACCCTGACGGTCTCTCAACACCATAACGCCCGTTACACCGTCTCTCTCTATACCACACGGTGTCTTGTCTCCTGTCAGCCTCTCTGCCAACTGACTTCTCAGCGCGCTCCTTGCTCCTTTTATCCTCGCCCCGCCCCCTGCTGCCCTGTCACCCTGAGTCGTCTGTTTCCCTTTGTTGCCCTCCCGGTGTCGTTCCTTCGGGAACCCTGATGGCGTTCAACTTGGTTCCGACCCAGTCACTCTATGGGGTCCTCCACACTATGGGAGTCCTCCTCCCCACACTGACACCACTGCTTAGCCATATGGAGAAACTCGGGAGGGACGGACAGCAATTTGAATTTGACTCTTGGAGAACAAATTATGGTAGAACAGTTTGCAGACTCCATATGCATAGCCTCCAAGTGCCAGAAGAACATAATACCCCCCTCAAGTGACCCCATATTGGCAAATTACACCTCTTTAGGAATTTATTGACAGGTGTAGTGATGATTTTGACTCCATAGGTGTTTTCTAAAAACAAGCAGTAGTGGATGTTGCCGAGTGAAAATTGTAAATCTGTCCACGTAGTGCCCAGTTAATTGTAATCCTCAGTACATTATGCCCAGCTCATACTTCTGGAGATATGTACCCGTAAATTAGGCAAACTCTCATCGTTACAGAAATGCCCAACATGTGGATGCTAAATGAGGTAGAGACATACTGAGCTCAGAAGGGAGGGGGCATTTGGATTTGGTGGCGCAAAATTTGCTGAGTTTCTTTTGGGGGGGTGAGGAGCCACACTGTTTAACCAGTAACCCCACTATATTTTAACTCCTTTAAGTCATTTTGTGGGAATCCCTGCCCTACCATGACATAAACTTATGTCAAATTTCAGGAAGGGGTTAATGTAATGTGTACTGTAGCAAGATGTGCTTAAAGAGAATCTGTCAGAAGGAAAAATCCTCCTAAGTCGTCTATATATATAGAAAATTATAAAGCATGTCACGCTCGCACCTTGGCTGAATGGCACGAGCCGGGGGGTTGTGGCCCCACTGTGCCACAAATCAGACTACCCTGGAAGGGGCGTGACTATGACAGCTACCTCGGTCTTCACTGGAGCCTCTGATGGTGAGGTCAGGCTTGTGCGGCAGGTAGCTGTCGGGTGCCACTCCAGGGTGGTGTCTGGCTGTGGCTGCTGATCCCACTCAGGGACAAGTCACTTGGACAGGTGTGGCTAACAGGCAGGCTGAGTCACTGGGCAAGCAGGCACGGCTGAGACACAGGACAGGCGGGCACGGCTCGGAAAGGAACAGGTAGGGGCCTGTTCACACAGCAGGGGCAGGTATAGGTTTAGGCAGGAAGAAGTGGAGTATGTTGGAACAGGTTAGGAACTGAGCCGCAGGAGTGCGGAGTAGACGGAGCGGCAAGGGTGCAGATGCACAGACGGAGCGGCAAGGGTGCAGATGCACAGACGGAGCGGCAAGGGTGCAGATGCACAGACGGAGCGGCAAGGGTGCAGATGCACAGACGGAGCGGCAAGGGTGCAGATGCACAGACGGAGCGGCAAGGGTGCAGATGCACAGACGGAGCTGCAAGGGTGCAGATGCACAGACGGAGCTGCAAGGGTGCAGATGCACAGACGGAGCTGCAAAGGTGCAGATGCACAGACGGAGCTGCAAAGGTGCAGATGCACAGACGGAGCTGCAAAGGTGCAGATGCACAGATAGGGAGGACACAAGGAAAGACACAGCAGGGAAAGAAGCCACAGACAAGGAGAAAGGGAGACTAAGGTAGGACAGAGTACAGAAAAGGTACTGGGACCAAGACTCAAGGGCCAGGATATTCAGCCTCCTGGTAGGCAGACAAGGTACAAAGCAAGACAAGAAGTATTCCTCCGGAGAAGGAGGAAATACACAGGACAGGGCCTGGCTTCGTCAGCAGCAAGATACTGAGATTAGACATTGTACAGGCAATGTTTCAGTGGGTGTGGTGGAACTAAATAGTCAAGGGCTCTAGGTGATTGGTCAGGGACAGATTAGACAGGTGCACCCTGACTGCAAAAGAACCAGAGAGTTCTGGCGCCGCCCCCCTATACACACATAGCCAGGAAACATACAGGAGAGCAGAGGCACAGAGCACAGGACTGGCAACAGACAGAATTCACAGTATGGCTTGAAGCAGAAAGTAAGTTGGTGTGCGGGGGATGGGAGGCCATGCAGTGATGCCAGCAGGGTTGCTACAAAGCAGCTGCAGCCTCAACTTCCCCTTCATTTTCGATCTCTATGAATGCGGGGACAGTGACGGCCAACACTGATTGGGTGCCAGGGTCACGTGTCACAACAGCACAGGCGCCCCAGGGAGAGAGAGTGTCAACACCATGGGAACGGCACCAGCATGGGAGGGGAGTATAAGCTTTTTTTATTTTATCAGAGCCAAGCCTGGAGTATGAGAAGAAGTTGTCCAAGTAGTGAATAACTTCTTTTAAGTAAGGAAAGATAGGAAAGCATATGGTAAATATAGGCCTATATCCCAAAGCAGGGGAAAAGTTTAGGAGTGTTCAAAAATAAGTAACCTCATTATTCAAAAGATTGATATATTTGACTTTTAATGACAAATGTGATATGCCTTAAAGAACTACCACATAAAATAGACAAATACATAATGGTAAGGATCTTAACTGTCAGTAACAATAGCAAAATTATTATTTTTTTTTTACCACAAGTGTTTGTATTAAAAAAATAGATATATTGGTGACTTGATTCTATTTAATACTAATGTTTTTCAATTGACTGTAAAAGTTTTGATTGTCTACAACGCTTGCCTAAATCTTTTAGAATAGGAAATCCAAAATCAAATGTTGAGCTACTCAAGGTATGAGGATACACACACTGGGAAGGAATGGGAGGAAATCTGTGTTTACTACCAGCACAGGTATAGAATATCTAAGGAATTACTGAAGTTTGAAGTGAGGGCAAAACAAATTACATGTAGAGACTGATCAGAGACCCTTTGATATTATGTTGGCTGACGGACAAAAGAGGCATTGTGAAACTTTACTGTGAGGTGACATTTACCTGAGTACCTAATTGGGTGTTGGCTACCTCTCCTCCATGCATTACCCCTGATCATTACAGTATGTTTAGGTAATGAAGGAGGACAAGTGGATCACAATAAGAAAAGTCTTTTTAATGCATTCCTGGAGTTAAAATACCCTCAGGCCATAATTTGAACAAGAGGTAGCTAAGCAGAAGACATCCCTATAATCAAACATTTACCTTTTTCTCACTGGATTTTCTAACTGAATTATTTTCTTTCATAAAATGAGCAGAATTTTCTTAGGAAGATTTCCAATAAGTTTGAATATTTATGTGAGCTCAGGAATTTACTAGTGGAGCGCCCGCCAGGGCTAGCGGGGTACTCGGTACTGGGCCCGTTGATCTCATTGGGAGTTGTCACGGAAGCTGTGACCCGGCCCGTGGCCCTGGGGCTCCATGGCCAACAGGGGGATTGCAATAGTGGAATGTAGTTAAATGAATAGTTCGTGACGCCACCTGTGGTGTTCGGCAAGTGAGATGTTAAGCCGACGCTGCATGCAGATCCTCTGGGCCTGGTGGTGTGTTGTAGCCAAGATGGTGAAGCTCCCCACAGGTGGAGCTGCGGCCCCAGGGCAGTGTAGATGTAGGGGTAGAAGAGAGGCGCAGACAGTGTAGAAGCTGCTACCCAGATGTAGCGGTACCAGGGGTGTTGGCACAGGAATGAATGGAGGACACCCGGGCTTGTAGTTCCAAAGCTTTACTCACAGTCTGTGGTACACACCGGTGCCTGCCTCCATGCTGTGTCCTCCGGGTCAGGGACTCAATCAACCTCCAGGCCAGATGGAATGCTCCCTTCCAACACTCCGCCAACATGTGCCTTTCTGAACGTCTCCTCTTATAGCGCCTTTAGGTGTGAAGTACTCCTAGTACTGAGTTACACTGGAGTGCCTCCTAACAGATGTTCCCAAGAACTCTACTTGTACGGCAGACAGCTGTAGCCTGCTTCGGGGACTTCTTACTCCTGAGTCCCGGCTCTCCATCAATGTTGCTGTTGTGCCCCAAGTCTTAGATGGGAGTAGTGCATTTACAGGCCACTACTCCACCGGTGTCTGCTGCAGAACCATTAGTGTCCATACAACCTCGGGGACCGGGCCCCGGCCTTGCGCTTAGAACTCCTAGGCAGGGTTCTTCCTCTAACCCACGTCCTCTGTTCCCTTTTACTCCTACGTTCCGTACTTGTCTTTCCTTCTTATGGAAGATCAGGTTTCTGTTCAATGTCTTTCTCCTTCTTTCCTTTCCTGTGCCAGCTGGCTCAGATCACTGAGGCAGCTGCAGCACTCCTTTCTCCATCCCTCTCTCAGGGATCCTCTCTCCTCACTCCTCTCTGAGTGACTCTCTGACTGACTGACCTGAAATCCTATACCTTCCCGCTCTTTTATGTATTCTAACTCCACCCGCCTCCCAGCACGTTTAGTGTTCCAAGCAGAGAGCCACCAAAGGTGCTCTGCTACACTCCAAGCAGGGAGTCGCAATGTGGCTTTGCTGAACTACTGTGTTGTGTGGGATGCGAGTGTTGGAGCGTGGTCAGGAGTTCCCACCTTACCTGGATGGTGGGGCACCACACCTCAGGAGGAGGTGCAGTACCTCTGTGGCGACTGAGCCTCAGGGGCGCCACACTACTATATACCCTGGATGCCAGGTACATGGAATATTACAATAACATAGCATAAAGTCACAAACTGGAAACTTCTCAGCCTTTCTAGGCAGGTGAATGTGGCATTGCAAAAAATAGATTTTCTAGTTATGAAAGGGAATAGCCAGAGAACACCATGATGTAGGGGCTGAGACACTGTTTTCAGTGATGGATTATTTACTGGGCTTTGTGCTTTAGTTTCAATACTATCAGTGTTTTATCAGCAGTAGATTATCACTACAGGACTAGTTGCTCGGTGCCTCCTGTTCCATCCACTGATTAACAGCTTTCTGTCAATATACAATGCAAACAGAAAGATGATAATCATTGGTGTGGGCAGGGTCAGCTTTCTGAGCTCCGCCACATCTACAGTAAAGAAAACTGTGATTCTATCAACACTGCTTCACCCAGTAAAGTAAGTGATACATCGCTGGAATCAGGGTCACTTTCCTTATATTATGCTGCTCTCAGATGAGGTAGCAAAAACTTGATGAGAATCCCTTGACTACAAGTGGTTTTAAGCATGGAACATGTGTGTAGAGCAATTAACAAAGTCACACTTGATCCCAATTGGTCCCAGAAGCTCTTTTTCTGTTTTGTGCTCAACATAGGAGAGCACTGCTTGTGTCACTACTTCACAGCAAAGCCATCCCCTTTCTTTTTCAGTGTAATTGAAAATGTAGTTGGCTTAGCCACTTAATCCTCCTACACAACATTGGTCACAGGTCAACACAGGAAATTTTCTCTTGTTTCAAACTGAAGCCAGAAGTGAACATACCGGGGACCCTTTAGGCTAAGTTCACACAATGAGTATTTGTTGCGTTTTTTTTTTTCTGCTAGAAAAATATTCAGGATTGAGAGTCCTCAGTAGTTGATACCTTTTAATGGCTAACTGAAAAGATGGTAATACATTGCAAGCTTTCGAGACTACTCAGGTCTCTTTTCTTTTTTACTGCTATGTATTTTTGTGTGCAAAAAAAAGGCTCATTTAACAGTTCTAACAAAATGGATAAGATTTATAGCAATCCCATGTCCACAGTGCTGTTTTTCAATGCTACAGATGTTGACCTGCTGTGCATTTTTTTAATTTTACAGCATGTCAATTTCTTTTTTTATTTGTACAGTAGATTTTCTCACAGATTTGAATGAGATACAGAAAATCCACAGCGGAAAACTTGAAAAAATGCATGTAATTCTCACATGACCTTATCAATAATTTTTATCAAAGCTCGTTATCTCATCCAACAGGAAGTTTCAAAAACATAGAACCAAAAAGAGACAAAAATAGCAGCTGAAAAAAACTCACAAAGAAACACAATAAAAATGCACTAAATTACAGTGATTGGTGCAGAAATTCTGCAAAAACAATTACAGCATCAAAAATGTACCAAATACTGCAAATGGGGATTTAGCATTAATATTTACGAGTGCAAGCAAAATGGTAAATGTCACAATTGTGCATGTTCAGTAATTTCAGTCTGTGTTAAAAGCTGATAATATCTTTCTAGAAATGCTCTCTATAGTCACCATGCTGATTTTCCTAGCATTTGTGCCCAAACCCCAGTTATTAACAAAAGAAGAAGTAAAATATTTCTTAACAAAAGTGAAAAAGAGAATTTCATCACAAGTTTCCTGGCCTCCGACGTATTCTGTGAGGGAAATGTAGCTGTATCATACCAGGCTTCCTATATAATGCGTAACATCTGGAATAAATTTGCTGTCTTAGATTTTAAGTCTTTAGTGTTTGGAAAAAATATATCCAATTAATCAGCACTAGCATTCAGATCTGCCCTGGAATCCCTCTCATACTTGGCGGGTTTATGATGATGACCATCTAAGATCACTTGGAAGACCAATGTAAGATGACACCAGCGTCTGTAAGAAAAAATAAGACTTGAAAAGGGAATGGTGTAAGTTATTGTAGATCGTGTTATGTGCAGGAACTAATGGTAGAAAGAAACTGTGGGTGATCCCCGAGGTTGTGACTTGGGGATATGTATCCAGGCTTTTAGGGAGGAAAAAACCCTGATGTATAGTTTGATGCTAATAACAGGCAGTTGACCTTGGTCTTCTGACATAATTAATCTTCTCCAACCTCTGGTCAAGCAAAAAAAGGCAAATATAATCACCATAAACGGAATAATATACAGTGACAGCAGACCAATGACAGCACCATGTGTAATAATCATGGGAGTTGCCTGCAATTCTATTTCTGCTGCAAGGCTGTAAAGAGCGGCTTTGTTTTCACAGTTGCATGTACGGTAAAATCCATGGATGCGCGTTTTAGCACCCTACAATGCTGGATATGTTTATGCATAGTTTACACACCATGGATATTTCAATGCTTATATAACTTTGATCACTTTCCTTTTACTAATAATTGTATTTTCACAGCTGCGTGTGACATAAACCTACAGATAGGAAAGCCACCATTTTTCTATGACATGCCAGTTTCCACTTCAGGGCCTCACCCTTTCATTCCATCCAGTAACTCTTCAAGGGGAATAATCTATCAGCAGCTTTTTGCCATTCAGTCTGAGAGCTGCATAACATATAGGCAGAGAGCCTCATTCCAGGGATGTGTCACTTGCTCAGCAACTTGCCGTAGATTCAATATAATCAGTATTTTATCAGCAGGAAATTATCACTGCTGGACTAGGTGCCACGTGCAAGCTAGTCAGACTAATCTGTATAACCCTGCCCACATCACTGATTGGCAGCTTGCTAATAATGTACAGTGTACACAGGAAGCTGCCAATAAGGAGTGTGGGCAGGGTTATACACAGCTCAGCATTGGAGCACTGCAATATCTACAGCAGGGAAAACATTCTAACAAAACTACATCAAGCAGTCCAGTAAGTGCCCCATTGCTGGAACCAGGCTCTCTTCCCAGACATCATGTAGCTCTCGGATTCCATAGCAAAAAAAACAACAACTGCTGATTGATTCCCTTTAACTAGCTTTCTTTCACTGTTTGCCATTGCAGCAAATTACATGATAATTTGGGGCAGCAAATGTTGGCTGCAAGCGTCGAAAAGGGACTTTTTTGCATAGTGTCACTGTCAAACATTATCCATGAGGTTGAGCAGCTTTTTGGCTATTTTTATTCACTCATCTAGTTTTAATCTATAACGTTACAGAATATTTAATGTACACATCCGAGCACTAAGCAGGAAGACTATGTGGCAGTGCACAGGCTTGCAGCTCTCCTTAAAGTAAAACTGCCATGCAAGCAGGCTTCATGGGGTGACAAATAACTGGCAATAATGTCCCCTAGCTGCAATGGAATTAATGGAATCAAATTGAAAATGCCACACTTTTTTAATGTCAGATTTATAGGCGTAAAACAAAACATACAGTTGTACAGTAGTGACCTTGTATATACACCTATAATGCAACTATATCATGGCTCTGTGAAAAACAAAGTTGCACTATGACATTTATCCACATCTGCATGATTCAGGCTTCTAAGCCGAAACTTATCATTCCCAGCCTACTCAATGTCTGCATGTCTCGAGATTTGCATTTTGGAAAAGCAGTCTTTACAGCTTTGATGAATATAAAAGTACTTATTGTCCCAATGTATTAAAATAGCCCAGCTATGGAGCAATAGAAAAGCACAAAAAAGCATCTCTTAGAAAGTAAAACAGCATAAAACACCAAAATACCAGCCCAGATAAACTACCATATTGTGACCAATATCTCTTTGCTATCAAGCTGTCGAATTAATCCAGTACCAACCAACAGAAATCGGGGAGAAGCAAACTTGCATCCGTTATGTTTGCATTTTGGAAAAACGGAAAGTCCAACCTGTTGGATCTACCACAATCAGAGCAGAATTTTACTTTTTGTCTGTTTTTCTGTTTGTTTTTTCAGGCCTGACCCATAATGTTTTATTAGCTATAGATTGAAAAACGATGCCAATATGAAGACAATAGCACACTTTACTGTGAAATGAAAAATTAAGATACCTGAGGATCACCATAACCTTCACAAGCTCCTCCAAATTCGATATTAAATATTCCTTTCTTTTACATATTGCTTGTCACTTTATACCAGTCAGTCCTTTATGAATTTTGTCACCTCTTTAAGGCTATGTGCACACATTCAGTATTTGGTGAGTTTTTTACCTCAGTATTTATTTGTAAGCTAAAACCAAAACCAGGAGTGGGTGAAAAATCCAGAAGTGGTGACGTGTTTCTATGATACTTTTCCTCTGACTGTTCCACTCCTTGTTTTGACTCACAAATACCGAGTTAAAAAAATGACCAAATACTAAATTAGGTATTGTGAATTAGGTCATCCCATAGAGCATTCTGACCTTAAGCGCCACATTCAGCTTAGACAGAGGGTCGCGAGCCACATCCAGCTCCCACCCCCTTCAAAGTCGCGTCAACCAAAGCCCCAATTACAGGTATAATGATAACCAAAGCTTTTCCACAGAAATCACTCCAAAGCAGTACTCTGAGATGCAGGGGTTCCCACATTACTCCCATTCAGTATTCTCCCATCATGGACTCCCAACACACTGTCACATCCAGCTTTGAGCACCTCCTCTAACAGGTAGTACCATCCTCCTGCATACCATACCTAAAACATCTCTAAATCCCTAAAACCAGTATATTTGCAACCAGATCTTATCTTCTGTGCAGGGATAGTCACAAAATTCACCACTTTCAGATGTGCTCTTCATACATGTCTTTAGACCTGGAGCTAATGCACCAAGCTGGCAGACAGTCGCGAGCCACAATTCATGGGGACGCGAGCCACATGTGGCTCCCGAGCTACAGGTTGGGGATCCCTGCCATAGAGTATCAGAAATACAATGACCAGCGACACAGCAAGCATTTTGTTAGGGGACGGATACCAGCACTCATTGTGCCTACGTCAGATGCTTATGAATGGGTCTGGCCTTGTGGAGACTGACAGACTAATACAGTGCTTCCAGGTCAGATTTACAGTAAAAGGAATATCCTACTTCAGAGATTCAATTCACCGTTACACAAGCCGCATTATGTTGGAGGTGAAGTGTCAGAATATGAAATGGATCTGTGCTGTTATTCATTGCCTTCCCATGTTACTTCCTTTGTGTGTCATCTGTTCCAAAAATCAACTTGACACTCCTGTTACAGTACAGTAAAGGAATGCGCATATAGCAGTTTTCTATCAGCTGTACCCACTCACAGGGGAGCTGCCGCAGATCACATTACATAACCAAAGTCTGCTTTATTCCAATAGATTTTGGGAAAGGGTCCAGTTCTTTACTAACTTATCTAAAATAAAGAACCATGCTCTACTGATAGGGAATTTAGATTGTGAGCCCCATCGGGGACAGTGATGATAATATGTGCAAACTGTAAAGCGCTGCGCAATATGTTAGCGCTATATAAAAATAAAGATTATTATTATTTTATTATTACTTGTACAGTCATGTCTATTACGAGGAATCCAGAACATTTCAAGGAAGCAAAGATACTGCAAACCTCTTTTCATAATGTATAATTGAGGGAGGCCATCACAATTAGGTCTGGCCTCTCGATATATAAAAAAATGCAAAATCAAAGTACCCCTAAAATAACCTCAACATCAGAAGTCCATCTTTTAATGATATTATAGGTGAGGATAAAAACAAAAATTAAGGTACCAATTTCCAAAGTAAGCAATGCCCCCATTTATGTAAAAAAAAAAAAAAAACCCAAAAAACCCTCCAGATGTAAAGGAATTATCGTTGTTTCCTTCTACACATGTTTTTTCTCTTGGAAGTTCATGGGGCAACAAGCCTCAAACTCCAGGGAAAGGCCATGCTGCGGTACAATAACAGAACTCATCTACTTGCTGCTGGCACAGATATACCGGTAATCACTCTATAATTATGACATTAGCTGACAACTTAGGCATCATTACTTTGAAGATTATAGCTGTTATTTTATGACATCAGTAATATGACTACTTCCATCCGTTAATACGTAAATTATCCTACTTTAGGTTTTAATGTCCGCCTATGATTTGGATTATGTAGTAAACCTGTAACTGTAATAACTGTACATTATCTTTCAATTAAGCACTACGTTTATTTTTACATTACACTCAGGTCCGCAGTGTCTAATCCAGTCAGTCAGTTTTTCCATTCATCATCCCAATGTCTTTTTCTATAAGAATCTAAAAGTGTTTAGCCTAAATAGGTGGCTCAACCTTCTGCCCCAAAAGTGGGAAAAATGTCCCATTACAAGTGAAACAATCCTTTGCCAGATGTGTTGAGTACATTTCCCTTCTAAATTACCGTAACAGCAGTAAGGCAATAAACCAAAAAAATGGATTAAGAGCTCTAACTTCGATCCTTTGACTGCCCATCACACATCAAACTATCCATCACACATCAAACCTCCTGATGAGCCAAATGGAAGGGGAAACGCACTGAGGCAGCTTCTATAACTAATGAGAAGTTCCTGTTTTATCTACTTTCGAGCTGATAGGGTTATTATTATGATTTTAGACAGACTAGTGTGAATGTTTCTATCTGCCTCACAACTAGTCTGCTGTGCATGACAGGACTTTAGCCTCACAACTAGTCTGCTGTACATGACAGGACTTTAGCCTCACAACTAGTCTGCTGTGTATGACAGGACTTTAATCACAATTAATGATAAGATATTAAGCAGATAGGACAGGAACTTATAATTAGGGCTAATATCATGTTACTATAAAGACTTGTCGTAATGCTGTTTACAACTAACCTGCTATGCAAGACAGGACTTAAAACTATTCATCATTTTTATGTGTTTTACACTTGAGTATTCAGAATATTATTATGATTACCAATGAAATTATATGATAATATTTACCTACTCTCATACTTTGCTCATTATAACACCAGGGCATAAAAGGGAGATTTCGGGACAGCCACCGACGAGCGGGGGCACCATTTTGTCCATTGTAGGGTGCCATCCTACAGAGGTAATCAGTTTAAGCCCAGGTACAAAACAAGGGAATCGCAGGACATTTCTGTCTGGGTTTTGTATATACAGTATGTGTATAATTATTGGATATTTTACAGACATGATTTGTTGCTACAAACAATCAGACCTGAATACTTCGCTAAGTTTACTTAGGCACGTAGCCAAGGGGGGCAACTGGGGCTTTTCAATGCCAGGGGTATTTAGATACAGGATTAGGGCGGGCACTGAATAGTACATTTTTACGTCAGGTAAATGAAAGCCTAGCTTCAGGTCTAATTTACTTAATATGGGAAAAATGAATGAAGACATGCAAGGATTTTCAAACGCTCCACAACAGTCTTGAAGATCTTTGGAGCCTGTCGAACGATGGCCAATCACTGTTAATCTAGTCACACATGTTAGATAATAGTCTACCAAAGTTCTGCTGATGGCTAACTCTCCCATCTCCTTCATAAACGAGAACACTTGGCTAAGAACTCCTGCTGCCAGACTCCACCAGCGATAACTTTTCTGCACACCAGACAAAAGGATCGGCCAGTGAAATTACAATGGCTGGATCCTTCTCTCCCCCAACATCACCTTTCGGGGGACAGCCGGGAGGCTTCCATACATGTGAGATATCTCTATAACTCGCTGATTCCTAGCACCTCAGGCACATGCCCCAATCTCCCTGGCTAACCCTAGACTGTGGTGAATTAACTGAAAAAAGTCAGTACAATGTCACATTAGCCCACTAGGTCATAGACGAGGTCTACCCCTTCACAATTAAACCTTTTTTTTTTAAAACATAATCCAGAGATTATTACAAATATTTCAGTATTCCTCTCCAGGTCACAGAGTGATGATATGGTTGAATGCCAAGCATCTCATCCATCACTAGGGGCTGATTTCACTGCACTTAAAACTTCACCCATGACTATGTAAAGAAAAATTGAATATGTGCTGTGAGGCTGAGAGCAGGTATCACATAACCTATTCTGGAACCGATGAACTGTTACTAAATGGTAGTTAGGTTGTGATACGAGATCACTGGATCATAATTACCGACCCCTACAATCATAGACGTAAATTAAAGAAAGTCTACTGAGCAAACATCACCACATGAATTCACACTCACATTGTTCTACATACATGGAAACACAGTAAAAGAGCTGACTTTGATATAATGGTATTATTGAAGGAAAAAGATTTAATTTTATATATACAGTACCTAATTAAAAATACTATATATTGAAGGGTTATTTCCAAAGAATCAATTTGTCCTCTACATCACAATATCAGGACTTTAGAACTCTGAGAACAGGGCTCTGCAGCCCCATCCTGAAAAGAGCGGTTGTGCACATGTGGGGTCTCTGCCCCATTCGTTGTCTATGGGATTGCTGAGTATAGCACTCATGTTTTTCTGGCAGTGGCAGTCTCATAGACAATGAAAGAAGGTGAGGTTTAGCATGCCCAACAGAGCGCCATTAAGGTTGGAGCTTCTGAGACCCATTTTCAGGGTTCCAGGTTCCCAATCTCAGGATTGCTCTGGTTCCTAACTGCTGGATCCACTGTGATCGCAAGCTATCCATTATCCTGTGAACAGGAAAGAACTATTTTTTGGTTGGGAAATAACTCTTTAATCTTCTAGAAGTGTACCTTCAATGTGCACATTTTCTGATGTAACCAAGATGGCTCACATGATGACTATCATTGTAAAGGCTTGAATTGATAAATTGTCCACATCAACGTGCAAGGATACCATATCAATAAGTGAAGCGTGTCGCCGCAGGTCCTGTTTTTAATCCCACCAATGTGACACGGTAAGCCAACTTTATCTATATTCAGTTGTGTGAAAAAGTGTTTGTCCCCTTCCTAATTTCATATTCTTTTGCATATTGGTCACCCTTAAATGTTTCAGATCACCAAACAAATATAAATATTAGACAAAGATAAGACAAGTAAACACAAAATGCATTTTTTAAATGAAGGTCTTTATTATTAGGGGACAAGAAATCCAAGCCTACGTGGCCCTGTGTGAAGAAGTGATTGCCCTCTAAACCTGATAACTGGGTGAAGAGAGCAAACACTTTTTCACAATACTCTATTTTCTCAGCCTTAACACAAATACTGCACTAATGCTGGTCGTCTTTAAAATACAGCAATGAGCAAAGTCCCCCCAAAAAGACACTCCTTTTATACTGGTGGCATGTGGAGGGCATTTTGACCTGGTGTATTCACATAATCTCCAAGTGCTACTGTATGTAACAAGCTTATGCATAAAATAAGGGTATGTGCACACGTTGAGTATTTCAACAGATTTTCCTGTTACAAAAAAACCCCTCAGCTTATTGGCATGAAAAATAATGAGAAAAATATACGCATTTTACTAGTGTTTTTATCCCATTCTTTTGAACATGTTAAAACCACTGAAGGAAATGACATGCTGCAGATTAAAAAAACAACAACTGTTGAAGGGTCAAATCTACCAGGAAACAATAAGCAGAATGTGCAAGATATTTGAAAAATCTCTATCACTTTGCTGGTACAATAAAACGCAAGTATTTTTCCTTAGCAATAACACGTGGGAAAAAGCGACAAAAATGCAACGTGTGAACAAATCCTAATTACATAAGATAGCGAAGACCTGAAGATATATGGTCAACACAGTGGCTCAGCAGAACTGCAGCCTTGCTGCGTTGGAGTCCTGGGTTCAAATCCCACCAAGGACAACATCTGCAAGGAGTCTGTATGTTTTCCCCGAGTTTGCGTGGGTTTCCTCCGGGTATTCTAGTTTCCTCCCACACTACAAAAATTACTGATAGGGAATCTAGATTGTGAGCACCAATGGACACTGTGGAATTAATGGTTCTATATAAGGCAAGTCAATTTAATAAATAAATAAAAAATATACAGTATCAGTAAGTCCACAACATCAAAGACACATCATTAACAATAAATAAGACAGTGTAACTGCTCCATTGTGAAAACACATAGTAAACACAGCGGGGTGTTATGTAGACATGAAATGCAAGAACACCAGCAGTAGCTCAGGATTTATAGGACTAGTTTCCTGGAGGAACTTTGAAGTTATTACTAGAGTCATGTTTTCACTTTATATGTGTTGTGACAAAGTCACTGGTACAGTAATGGAGGGGAGATACAGTGGGGAAAAAAGTATTTAGTCAGTCAGCAATAGTGCAAGTTCCACCACTTAAAAAGATGAGAGGCGTCTGTAATTTACATCATAGGTGGACCTCAACTATGGGAGACAAACTGAGAAAAAAAAATCCAGAAAATCACATTGTCTGTTTTTTTTCATTTTATTTGCATATTATGGTGGAAAATAAGTATTTGGTCAGAAACAAAATTTCATCTCAATACTTTGTGATATATCCTTTGTTGGCAATGACAGAGGTCAAACGTTTTCTGTAAGTCTTCACAAGGTTGCCACACACTGTTGTTGGTATGTTGGCCCATTCCTCCATGCAGATCTCCTCTAGAGCAGTGATGTTTTTGGCTTTTCGCTTGGCAACACGGACTTTCAACTCCCTCCAAAGGTTTTCTATAGGGTTGAGATCTGGAGACTGGCTAGGCCACTCCAGGACCTTGAAATACTTCTTACGAAGCCACTCCTTCGTTGCCCTGGCGGTGTGCTTTGGATCATTGTCATGTTGAAAGACCCAGCCACGTTTCATCTTCAATGCCCTTGCTGATGGAAGGAGGTTTGCACTCAAAATCTCACGATACATGGCCCCATTCATTCTTTCATGTACCCGGATCAGTCGTCCTGGCCCCTTTGCAGAGAAACAGCCCCAAAGCATGATGTTTCCACCACCATGCTTTACAGTAGGTATGGTATTTGATGGATGCAACTCAGTATTCTTTTTCCTCCAAACACGACAAGTTGTGTTTCTACCAAACAGTTCCAGTTTGGTTTCATCAGACCATAGGACATTCTCCCAAAACTCCTCTGGATCATCCAAATGCTCTCTAGCAAACTTCAGACGGGCCCGGACATGTACAGGCTTAAGCAGTGGGACACGTCTGGCACTGCAGGATCTGAGTCCATGGTGGCGTAGTGTGTTACTTATGGTAGGCTTTGTTACATTGGTCCCAGCTCTCTGCAGTTCATTCACTAGGTCCCCCCGCGTGGTTCTGAGATTTTTGCTCACCGTTCTTGTGATCATTCTGACCCCACGGGGTGGGATTTTGCGTGGAGCACCAGATCGAGGGAGATTATCAGTGGTCTTGTATGTCTTCCATTTTCTAATTATTGCTCCCACAGTTGATTTCTTCACTCCAAGCTGGTTGGCTATTGCAGATTCAGTCTTCCCAGCCTGGTGCAGGGCTACAATTTTGTTTCTGGTGTCCTTTGACAGCTCTTTGGTCTTCACCATAGTGGAGTTTGGAGTCAGACTGTTTGAGGGTGTGCACAGGTGTCTTTTTATAGTGATAACAAGTTTAAACAGGTGCCATTACTACAGGTAATGAGTGGAGGAAAGAGGAGACTCTTAAAGAAGAAGTTACAGGTCTGTGAGAGCCAGAAATCTTGATTGCTGTCTGACCAAATACTTATTTTCCACCATAATATGCAAATAAAATGAAAAAAAAACAGACAATGTGATTTTCTGGATTTTTTTTTCTCAGTTTGTCTCCCATAGTTGAGGTCTACCTATGATGTAAATTACAGACGCCTCTCATCTTTTTAAGTGGTGGAACTTGCACTATTGCTGACTGACTAAATACTTTTTTTCCCCACTGTATGTGTCACTGCGCTTAATGGTGGCAGTGATGTGAAACCAGAGTATTTTCTTCCAGCACACTATGTGTTGTGAGGGTTAAGTTAAAGTTTCGTATGTGGGATGGGTTTATGTGGGCATCCAAAGAGTGGGTGGGAGGATGCCCACCTTATCTCCTCCTGTACATGATGAATAGGAGTCACATGGTCTAGGGTTAAGTGGCTGGCTTTGCAAGATAGCAGTGTACAGAGTACCTGGAGAGGAAATACTTCTGGAAAGTGTTTGTGCCTGTGTGGCATGTTATGGACCTGTACCGTGGACACTATACCTGTGAGTGGACTGACCCCAGATAGGATAAGGACTGTGTTTTCTTCCTTTTTATTTTGTTTTTCTGTTTTGCCCAGAGGGCCGTGTTTATTTTCCCTTGCTTGGTTTATGCTGCCTCAATAAACCAAACACATTCTGAAAGAGACAGTGTTCCGTTTATACCTCGGTGTCTAGCCGAATGAGACGCTCTACCACAGTGTTAACAAGAAAAATGGCGTACCAAAGACAACCAGCAGATGATAAAAACTGAAGGTATTTCTATGAGTACTAAGACAAACAAAAGTGGCAGCATTCAAGTAACGTGTGCCAGACAGAGCACCTCACTTATATAGGATTTGTATCCTAGTGTCAATGTACTTGTACATTTCCACTAGGAATAATAGAGAGGAATAAAACAATGAAGTGCTCTAAGAAAAGATTCATAATCATTCATTTCGGTATACAAGTACAGCCCAACCCGTTCAAAGGACCACCTCTTTAAAAAGGCCACACACTTATCTAGACCATTTCAAGAAGACCACCATTTATGCTGGGAAAAAAAGCTGAAATGTAGAACATGATAATAATGGGTTCTTTGTCTCATTTTTAGTGCTGCCTCACTGTCCATGTTTGTCAATCTAGATCAGATCACAGAGAATTCCAGCCTATATTATGCAGTTTCAATGCAATTTTGTAAAGAAGTTTCCCTGTATTTACTAAATGGGACATGACAGGAGGTGGTGACAAATACCAGGCTCTGAAATTCAGGCATACAATAAGAATTCTTAAAACATTTAGAACTTCATGAATTATGGGGAATCTTATACAGCCAGGAAAATTACTTAACCTATATGATAAAATGAGACAAATGTAGACAGTTTTTCAGTCTGAATGCTGTCTGAGTTAAAAACTGATCTCACACGGACAACACTAGGACCGATGTTATTCAATTGGGCTGTTCAGATGACAGTTTTATGTCACACGGCCTGAAGAAAGCAATAAGCACTAAACTCTTCTGAATTTCAAATGAGACTAGCTTATTCAAGTCATGTGTGGGCAAAAAAAAATTGGATTCCATAAAGATGATTGTTATAACATCAGATATACTGAAACTCTAAGGGCCCCGTCACACAGCGATCCCGACAACGATACGACCTTGTCAGGATCGCTGGTGTGTCGCTACATGGTCGCTGGTGAGCTGCCAGACAGGCAGCTTCACCAGCGATCAGCACCAGCAACACGATGGTAACAAGCGACGTACGTCGCTTAGTTACCCGCGCGCTGGTGCAGGGAGCTGGTAACCAAGGTACACATCGGGTTTCTAAGCGCCGCGTGGCACTTAGAAACCCGATGTGTACCTTGGTTACCAGCTCCCTGCACCAGCGCGCTGGTAACTAAGGTACACATCGGGTTTCTAAGTGCTGCGTGCCGCTTAGAAACCCTCTGTTTACCTTAGTTACTAGCTCCTGCTCGCTGATCGCTGGTCTCCCGCCTGCCACATGCGTGCTGGCCAGCAGGAGACCAGCGATCAAAAAAAAGGCCTGGCCATTCCAGGACGACCAACGATAACTGGCAGGGGGGGGCCGGTCGCTGGTAAGTGTCACACACAGCGATCTCGCTTGTGAGATCGCTGTTGCGTCACAAAACTTGTGACTCAGCAGCGATCTCGCTAGCAAGATCGCTATGTGTAACGGGGGATTTAGGCCACACATTCAGTATTTGACCTCAGTATTTGTAAGCCAAAATCAGGAGAGGAACAATCATAGGAAAAAGTATAATAGAAACACGTCACCACTCCTGCATTATCACCCAATCCTGGTTTTGGCTTATAAAGACTGATGTAAAATATTGACCAAATGCTAAATGTGTGAACGTGGCCTTAACATAGGAAACAATTTGGTCACGTAAATTTTATTAAAGCGCCACTCCAGCAGTGGTGTAAATAATGTAAGTTCCCTGTCCCTAGTGTTATAATTACCAGCCGCCATCTTCATCTGTTCTCAGTGCCGCTCTAGTCGTGTTCTTCAGATTGTGATCCGCCGGATCACTCTAGTGTTTGCTAGGCAAGCCAGAGGTCACTTCTTAATGCAGTCACAAGATGGTGGATTAGGACTGAAGAGGCACCTGGAAGATGGCTTCTGGTAAGCATAATATTAGGGTCAGGGAAAATACATTAGTGCCACAACTCCAGTGCTGAAATAAAAAATACTGGCGTGATGCTTAAACTGTTAATTTATGTACAGAAATGGATGCTACACAGATGTAAAATAATGGAAACACAGATGGCAAATGGATGACAATACGGATGAAAAAAAAATTTTTTCGGATGAAAATCAAACAATTTTTAAAATGCTTGTGTGATCTTAGCCTCATATGAAGCCATCTTTCTAGCCCAACATCACCCTACAATTGATATACCTACTGTTTACTTCTTGGTCATTCTGATTGGGTCATTGTAGAGCTGGATCAATGTAGCATGTGGATAGGAAACAACAAATGGTTTATGCTGAAGAAAAGAACCACATATTACCAAATATCAGGTTGATGATGTTCCCAGATTCCGGTGTATGTGACTTTTATTTCTCCTGTTTTTCTATGATCTATAAACCGTGACTGATGATAACACTAAATAGAAATAATTAATTTGCTTTAATAAAACATGTAGCAAGCATTTTAGCAACCGAGATTGGATTTTCTGGTATTCCCTAGAACTATTATTACTGCTTTATTTCCTGATTGGCTGCAATTCTCCAAATCCTTCTTTGGTAATACAAAAACAAGTAGATTCTTTTATTCCCCGAAATAGAACAACTTACAACAAAACCTCAGGAAGCAGAAAACGCTGCCAAACACAAGAAGAAATTGAATGACATCACAAGAGCGCAGCTTTTAATTTCTGGAATTTTGTAGGGGTCAATGTGTATGTATTGTCTAGATACAACGCCCATTTCTTGCTTCCATAGCGGTTTCTGAAGTTGTTTTAAAGGGTTATTTTCATTTTTTTTTTTTTCAGGCTTCAGGACTTTATGTATCAAATTTCAAGTACATTGAAGGAGGAATCCGCTTCAAAGATGTGACATGTTTTTTTCTTTTTTTTTGTCCAAGTGTTTATGAAGTGTTTTTTTAAATTGAACTTTACAGCCAATAGCATGTATCACGCACCAGCTGCATCTCAGCCAGGTATGTTTGACTCTGAATCACTGCAGCAATTCAGACGAAAACATGCTTTAAAAGCTGCCAGCGACTAATAAGCATGGCGGCCTAGACAAAAAGTCTATTCCCTTGTGGATTCTCTCCGCCCTATGACAATGACCGACAGGTCTCTCCCTATACACGCATGCAGCGAGAAATCTGACATTCAAGGAGAGTGGGAGGGAAGACACCGTCGGGGACCAAGTCTCACAGTTGACTAGTCGAAAAGACTGGTCCCCGGTAGCTTCTCCCCATTTTAAAGTTGATTTTTCAAGAGTTAAACATACCTGGCTGAAATCTTACAGTTAGTGTGAGTTACATACTGCCCGTGAATCAAGTGGCATGTATCAGCTGTCAGGTTCATTTTAAGGCTTTTTTGAGCAGATCTATTAAACCCTAAAAACGTTTCCAAAAACTCTGAACATAAAATAGAATTCAGACCTACAATTATGATGTAGGTTGCTTTAGGCTCATAAGGGTTATCTGAAACAAACACTTTAATAAACAACTTGGCATGCATTCACAATAGTGAGTTTCATAGTGATATAAAAGAAAGACAAATAAATACATTAGAATACCGTAATTGAAATACTCTCATTGAAAACACACATATATTCAATGTACCACTTACTCCAGTTCATATTAAGAATATGCTCACATTACATCTAAGGACATGTGCACCAACATCTTTTCCAGGTGGGTGAACCAGTCAAGCTTTTCAAGAGGAAAACACTTCAAGAAATGCAGGCATCTTTCTCCTGAAGTATTTTTTAATGCTCCTTTGGTATTTTCCTAAACACTATTTCCATGTTTTTGACTGCCGGCGTTTTCCAGAAATTTTTTTTTAATCCATTCAAAAATGAAGAAACCACTAACGGTTTTTGCAGTAAAAATGTTAGCCAAACATTTGGGGAGTCTTTGGAGCCTTCCTACTCACCTACAATATAAAGTATATGTAGAGGTCAGCCAGGGCCATAGTCGTGGCTGAGTTCATTGGGCTTTGCTTGCCCTGGCCTCCCAATACATATAAATCATGTTTCACTATTAGCGTACTTGTTCCTCCGTCCCCTGCGCTGGCAAGACAAGGCCTTCTCTCCATTCTTTAAAGTCACCTCCGACCGCTTCTGAATAAAGAGAGACACAGTCCAGGTGCAACTCAAAAGGTAAAACTTTACTCTCAAGTCTTCGCAGCACATCCAAATTCGTTACAACATCATCGACAGCTTGTACGTTACAGCTTACTTCATCTTTCCCTGCACTTCTCTCTTTGTCACACTGCACATGCCTGGGTCAGACCATTTCCAATGGCTCCTCAACGTCCTCCCTGGCCAGCCCCACTGCATACGAGTGTTCACTCAGCCGTTTTGCCCCGGTTCTGAGGGCATCAGCCCAAGCAATGACCTGCCACATAGTGAGGGACCTGCCCTGTTGTGCTGTGGTGCCTTCTCCTGTAGCCCAAGTTCCTGTAGATGCTGTCGCTGCTATATCTGCAGCTATGCTGTCCCACTGGCTCTGGATGGCTGGGTTCCTCCTTAAACATTGCGGGGCGCTGAGTATCTCAGGCATTTAGCCCACCCGAGCACTTCGGGCTACCTAGTCCTGACTGACTCTACCCAGGAACTATTCCTGCCTTACACCCAGCTAACTCCTCCTACGGTTAACCATTTAACTCTTGGCCTACACTAAGCACACCTATAATGCCCCATCTAGTGACCAAACATGTACACTAAACTTTCCCTAATCATATACATATCTACACAGCAGATTTTGTACACAACATTACGAGCCAACAATATATATACAATTATACACACTAAACCAGGACATGTTTGGAGGCTCAGGACAGTTTCTGTAACCCCCTTACATATAGAGCAGAAGTTGCCTGAAGAATGGTCAGGTCACTTATTTTATCTGCTTGTAATCTTTGGAAACCTGCAGTGGTTAAAAGACACTCAAAAGACTGAAAAAAAGAATCAGGAGCATCTGAAAAGTATTGTTCAGATTTGTGGGAGAAACTGGTCTCCGAATGCCAAAAGTCTCAAAACTTTTGCGCAACTCTGAGTTAATTTTTTTTGCAACTTTTCAAAGCTTTTTTCTATTTAGAAGCTTTGATATATTGGGGCCATAGTGTGCATCTACCTTAAGACTTCCATCCCATGTATATGTCAGGAGTATTCCCAAGCATTTACTTCTCAGTGAAAGCTTCTTCTGCAGTTGTATAGCCATACAGTGGTATATATGTCATCCACTAGTCCCAATGTTTAAAAACAAAAAAAGATACCACCAACATATGTTCTATTATTTTATGGTAGGCTACAGTATAACGGAATTGCAGTCTACCTTCCTATTTGAAAAATTTGTAGCAGACAAAAGGTGGGCTGATCAACCATCAATTTATGTTGCAAGGAAGAGACTGGGTGTTTATTCAAGGTAGAACAGTCCACATCATTCTTACTTCTTCAGAAAAATAATATTGCATAAAGGAATAGGCACAGATCGGAATTTTTTTTTTTAATGATTTTAATTTTCTCAACCCTCATATCCAAAAAAAGTTCTTACACTGTAGTGTGTATGGAGGAATGGTAATTAATCCAAAACTTTGCTATACTTCACTTGCGGTGTAATAACTTTTTTTTTAGGATTTACGGGTAGAAAATTAAAAGCTGTCAAACATGACAATTTGTGCCTATTCCCTTATACAATTTTACTTTCCTATACAGTTAAAATATGTATCCTACAAGAGACATGGAGCACGAAATCCAGGGTATAATAAAATGCAATTTTATTATTAATCACATAAAAAAAGTAGTAATTAGTACAACACATAGAAAGATAAAGGCAGTGGTGTCCAGTGTCAGTAAACTACACATCCACAAAAATAATAATGACAGGCATGGGAATCAAGATGCGCATATACATTTATATATAATTATAGTCATGAAAATAAAGAAAACTCTCTGAATGAGAAGGTGTGTCCAAACTTTTGGTCTGTACTATATATATATATATATATATATATATATATATAAAGCTCAAGTGTGTGTATGTGTTACGCGGGGCTTAGGTCAAAGGAGGATGAAATACCCGGGGCCCCTGCGGAGTCCCTCCAACTAGGGAAAACCCTGTCTGACCCTCAACCCAGGGTTTTTGCTAATGGTGCAAATGCCTGAGTCTCCAACCTTTCCTTATCTCCTGCTCAGCCCTAAGCTGAACCCTCCACCCAGTGAGTCGTCAAACCACCAAAGCCCACACAGTAATGACAGACAGGGAGAACTTAAACCGCACTGCGCCGCATACACACAGGACAATACCGTAATGTGAACAGGGCAAAACAAAACACAAATATAGGAAGGCGAAAAGGTAACAACGGATCATACGCCACCAGATACAAATTTCTCTCTCCAACACCTCCTCTCCAGACCGGAACCACTTGGCATAAAACACAAGCTATAATCGGCGACGCCCATAGGCCAGCACGACTATTTAAAGACCGTGGGTGTGACCAAACATCCCACCTGATTTCCAGCTAGATTAACCCCCGATAACCTGAGTAAAATCAAGCCGGCGCCACTGAGGCTATAGAGGACGGAGATAGAACTACCGCTGCCTGCCGGACGCTGTGGTGTGAATAGCGTCCGACATGACAGTACCCCATCTTCTACGAGGGACCCAAGGGCCCTCAAGACTCATAGGACCCGGCTTGTCCGGATGACGGCGGTGAAACGAACTGACCAGCCGATCCGCATGTATGTCCGAGGCTGGTACCCAGGACCTCTCCTCCGGACCATACCCCCCGCCATTGTACCAAATACTGAAGAGTACGGCGCAGTACTCAAGAGTCCACCACCTTGGAGACTTCAAACTCTAACTCGCCATCCACCATGACTGGAGGTGGCATCGGCATCGTGTCCAGAGAGCCTACCACCTTTTTCAATAAAGCCCTGTGAAACACGTTGTGTATCTTGTATACCGCAGGAAGTTCCAACCGATAAGCAACCGGGTTAATGATGGCAGCAATCTTAAAAGGGCCAATAAACCTTGGACCCAATTTCAATGATGGAATTTTGAGTTTTATGTTTTTAGTAGCTAACCACACCCAATCACCCACACACAGGTCCGGACCTGGCACGCGTCTAGCGTCAGCCACTCGTTTGTACCTTGCACTCATGCTCAGCAATCGCTGTTTCACACTCCTCCAGACCGATGATAGTTGAACTCCTAGCCGGTCCTCCTCCGGGACACCCCCAGAGCCACCCTGATGCAAGGTACAAAATTGAGGATGGTGCCCATAAACACAAAAGAACGGAGACTCTCCCGATGATTCTTGGCAGTGATTATTTAACGCGAACTCGGCCAAGGGAAGGAATGTCGACCACTCCTCTTGGTTGTCAGACACAAAACATCGCAAATACTGCTCCAGATTTTGGTTCATGCGCTCAGTTTGACCATTTGACTGCGGATGAAACGCCGAGGAATGAGACAACTTGATCCCCAATCGTGAGCAAAAAGCTTTCCAAAACTTCGCCACAAACTGGGTACCCCTATCAGACACTATGTCCGACGGAACTCCGTGTAGTCTGACCACCTCCTGCACAAAAACCTGAGCCAACGTCTTTGCGTTGGGCAAGGAAGCCAACGACACAAAATGCGCCATCTTCGAAAATCGATCAACCACCACCAGGATGACCGTGTTCCCCGCCGAGGCAGGCAAGTCCGTGATAAAGTCCATGGAGATTTCTGTCCATGGCCTATTAGGTACCCCCAGAGGCTGTAGAGTGCCAGCAGGACGGGATCTGGGCGACTTGGCCCTGGCGCACGTGATGCAAGCTGCCACGTACAAGACCACGTCCTGCCGGATTTTTGGCCACCAGAAGCGGCGCGAGACCAGCTCCAAGCTGCCCCTAACCCCTGGATGACTGGCCAGGACAGAGTCGTGGTGTTCCCCCGACACCTTAAGACGAAGATGAAGGGGTACGAATGACTTATTAGCGGGAAGTCCTGGCGGTACCTCCTCCTGGGACTCGGCAATCTCCGCCTCTACCTCAGTCGTGAGAGACGAAACCACTACACCTTCCTGGAGGATGGGTACCGGATCTTCCCGAGGTTCTCCCCCCGGAAAACACCTGGACAAGGCATCCGCCTTGGTGTTTTTAGCCCCAGGACGGTATGTCACCAGTAAAATCAGTAAAATCAGTACTGCCCCCACTCCCACCTCAGACGCATCGACCTCCACCGTAAAAGGTTTAGATACGTCCGGTTGCACCAGAATGGGGGCTGAAGCAAAACGGTTTTTCAGAAGCTCAAATGCACGCACCGCATCCTCAGACCAGATAGCGAGATTGGTACCTTTTTTCGTCATGTCCGTGAGCGGTTTGGCTATAGTAGAAAAATTCTTAATAAACTTCCTATAATAGTTAGCAAACCCAAGGAACCGCTGGAGCGCTTTTAGATTATCAGGCCGTTCCCATCGCAGCACCGCTTGCACCTTCGCGGCGTCCATTTTAAACCCTGCGGCGGACACAATATATCCCAAAAAAGGCAACTCCTGAACAAAAAATACGCATTTCTCAAGCTTAGCATAGAGCTTATTCTCACGGAGCAATTGTAACACCTACCTGATATGCTCTAAATGAGTGTCCCGGTCGCTCGAATAAATGAGCATATCATCCAGGTACACAATCACAAATTTTCCCAGCACATGAGCGAATACATCATTTATGAAATGTTGGAAAACAACAGGCGCGGTTGTCAACCCAAATGGCATAACTAGGCTTTTAAAATGACCCTCAGGGGTATTAAACGCCATCTTCCACTCATCCCCCTGACGGACCCTTATGAGGTTATACGCCCCCCTGAGGTCAAGTTTGGAAAACCACTTCGCACCAGCCACCTGATTGAGCAAATCAGGGATCAGAGGCATCGGGTAGGGATCACGGACCGTAATCTGGTTTAACTCCCGGAAATCCAGACACGGGCGTAACCCCCATCCTTTTTCTTAATGAAGAAAAACCCCGCTGCTACAGGCGAGGATGAAGGCTGGATGTGCCCTTTACTTAGACTCTCCGCGATGTAGTCTTTAAGAGCTTGTCTCTCCGGACCAGAAATACTAAACATCCTCGCCTTTGGCAATTTGGCCCCGGGTTTTAACCTAATCACACAGTCATAGGTTCGATGTGGAAGTAGTTCTGAGCAACCCCTCTCAGAGAATACGTCCGCAAAATCCAGCAAAGCCTCCGGAAGGCTGGACTTCACAGCGGACACACATGTGGCCAAGCAATTTTCCTGGCAGAAACCACTCCACTGGACTATGTCCTGGGTTCTCCAGTCAATCACCGGGTTGTGCTTGGACAACCATGGGAAACCCAGGACCATTTGTGCTGGGAGATTATTGAGTACCCTACATGTAACCCACTCAGAATGTAGGACCCCAATGTGGAGTTTATCCTCAACTACAAACTCAGTAATCTCCCCCTGTGGGAGGGGAGCGGCATTAATGGTAACCACGCGAATAGGATGAGGGAGTTTTTCGATCTTAAAACCGGCCGTGCATGCAAACTCCTCATCCATGAGATTGGTGGTGGAACCGCTATCCACAAACACTGATATTGGTAGCTATCTGCCCGCAATTATAACCCTGGCAGGGAGCATACATTGAGATACCATCATGGAGGATATGCATACGCTCAGTTGGGCCTCCTCCATACCCTCTGAGCTTACCAGTTTTCCGCCGGTGCGACTTTCTTAGGTAGCTCAGTACAAGCATTTACATAATGATCTCTTTTACCACAGTAAAAACATGCTCCATGCTTCCTGAACCCAGGAAAGCGACGCTTAACATGTGATACCCCAGCGATTTGCATAGGTTCCGTGGGCTCACCTGCAGCAACCACACTTGCACCCCTGCTTTCCCCCAGGGGCAGCGTCTCCTGCGCCCCTTGACGCAAACGGCGATCAATACGAATAACCAAACTCATGGCAGACTCTAACGATGCAGGAGTCTCATACATCAGGAGGGCCTGTTTAACTCTTCCTGAAACCCCATGAATAAACTGACTCTGCAGCGCTGGGTCGTTCCACTGTGTGTCTACTGCCCAACGGCGAAATTCTGAACAATAGCCTTCCGCCATACGTTCCCCCTGACGGAGGGTGCGGATTTTAGATTCCGCCAGAGCCAATCTGTCGGGATCATCATAAATGAGCCCGAGTGCTGAAAAAACATTCTCAACCGAATGAAACGTAGCAGAGTCGGCTGGTAAGGAAAACGCCCATGCTTGAGGGTCCCCACTCAGTAATGATAACACCAGACCCACCCGCTGAGCCTCATTACCTGAGGAGACAGGGCGCATGCGAAAGTATAACTTGCAGGCCTCCCGAAAGATGACAAATTTGCTGCGTTCCCCAGAAAATCGTTAAGGCAGCGGAATCTTCGGCTCTGCACCTGCAGAAGCCGCTTGCACATTAGCTACAACCAGGCCCTGCTGCTGAACTGCCCCCTTCAACTTGGTGACCTGTAAGGACAGCGCCGCCAACTGGCCGTTTATGGAAGTCATGGAATCCATGGACTACCAAAATATTGTGGGCCGATTATAATGTTACGCGGGGCTTAGGTCAAAGGAGGCTGAAATACCCGGGGCCCCTGCGGAGTCCCTCCAACTAGGGAAAACCCTGTCTGACCCTCAACCCAGGGTTTTTGCTAATGGTGCAAATGCCTGAGCCTCCAACCTTTCCTTATCTCCTGCTCAGCCCTAAGCTGAACCCTCCACCCTCCACCCAGTGAGTCGTCAAACCACCAAAGCCCACACAGTAATGACAGACAGGGAGAACTTAAACCGCACTGCGCCGCATACACACAGGACAATACCGTAATGTGAACAGGGCAAAACAAAAAAATATAGGAAGACAAAATGGTAACAACGGATCATACGCCACCAGATACGAATTTCTCTCTCCAACACCTCCTCTCCAGACCGGAACCACTTGGCATAAAACACAAGCTATAATCGGTGACGCCCATAGGCCAGCACGACTATTTAAAGACCGTGGGCGTGACCAAACATTCCACCTGATTTCCAGCTAGAATAACCCCCGATAACCTGAGCAAAATCAAGCCGGCGCCACTGAGGCTATAGTGGACGGAGATGGAACTACCGCTGCCTGCCGGACGCTGTGGTGTGAATAGCGTCCGACATGACAGTATGTATGTGTGTATGTCCGTGATAGGCATCCGCACCGTCGCAGCTACAGCCACAAAATTTGGCACAGTCACACGTCTGGACCCCGAGAGTGTCCTAAGCTATGTTGTGAGGCGAAATTTTAACCCTGCGTGTTCCAATTCACCAAACAATTTTGCCCCTATCTACATACTGGGGAAAAAGTGTGTGTGTATCAAGCCCCGCCCCTCATTATGATGTCACAATGGTTGCCATGGCGACGCTGATGTCATCATAGGTTGCAAGCCCCGCCGCTCATTATGATGTCATAATGGTTGACTATGGGATGGAGGATGTGTGATGGGTATATGGACACTCGACTATGGGATGGAGGATATGTATGATGGGTATATGGGCACGGGCCTATGGGATCGTGGATATGTATGATGGGTATATGGGCACGGGACTATGGGATGGAGGATAATTATAATTTTCTATAACTAACCACATTTAGTTACTATGCCCGGGCAGCACCGGGCTCTTCAGCTAGTATATATATATATATATATATATATATATACATATATATATATACATATATATACATATACATATATATATATATATATACATACATACACACACGCACACAGAGTCCAATTTGATGTGCTACAATTAATTCAACAAAATAAAATGTTTGTGTAAAATTGGAGAAATATAGGAGGCAGATTACAGGCCTCATGACCCTGTATGGCAGTATTATTATAGCTCTGTGATAGACCGCTATAATATTGTATGTACATGAACCCTAAGAAAATGGTGATTTTTCTTTTTAAGCTTCTATAATATTTCAGATCTGTGCTGCACTAAACTAGGAAGCGTCCTGCTCCAGATACTAGGCTAGCTTCCCCAGGAGAGAACTTCATAGGATCTTACAAAACTCGCTCCCACACTGAAGATGGCAACTAATAGCGACCAGCAGGAAGCAGTCTTGTTTAGTGCAGATAAAGAAATGGCCGGAGCGAGCCTCCCAACCCCCTGGAGGAGGCGTGGGCGGAGGCCAACATGACGGGGGGTTGGAAGTTAGTGAGGGAAGGGGAAGGGTTAAAGGGGAGGGGGAGCTAAGGGGTATTTAAGACAGGGTCTGGGGGGTGCCCGCCCTCTGTTCCTGTTTTCCCAGCTCCTGAACAGTCCCACAACTTACCGGGATGTCGGGAGTGGACCAGGCCCTGGATAGTCTGCGGGCGGCAGCAGCAGGGCAGCCTCCTGGCTGGCTGGAGGCGCAGGTGGCTGGCCTGCTTCAACGAGCGCCGGGGCAGGTCGAGGTGAGGGAACGGAGGTCCAGGCGGGCGCGGCCTCCAGAGCGGCTATCCCCCGACACCGCTCTCCGGGCCTTCCCCGTCTGGGGGTGCACGGCCTGGGAGGAATCATCACACGTGGCGAGGCCCTGCGGCGGCGTCTGGACCTTCGCCCTGGGGCAGGAAGGGGGCGGGGCCGGCGCGCGCCCGACATCCGGCAGCACCAGGTCCTTCGGGGGCCGCGGCGGTGGTGGACGTGCCGCGCGGCCTGCCTCAGTGGGCGCTTCGGCCGCCGGCAGAGTGGCGGCCTGCCAGGCGGCAGGGCCGGGTCGGGTCGCGTCCCCCAGCGGTGGGGGGGAACTAGTTGGAACGGGGGGGCGCTGCTGCGGCGCCCCTGCAGCGGCGCTTGCCTCTGACCCCCCGAGGATGTGCCACAGCCCTATGGCTGCAGCGGGACCGGAGGGCAGCCCGGCGGAGTCGGGGCCGGCTGCCAGAAGATTGGAGCGGAGGACACTGTCGGGCTCCTAGTTGCCGTGGGGGGCCCTGAGCGACCGGGTGCCTCGCGATGGCTTGGCTGAAATGACTCTCGGCGGGGGGGCAGGCGGTGATTTCGCCGCCGGGAGGCGTGAGGTCCATGAGGCGTCTGGGGATCCAGGATTTCCGGCTGGAGGGCACACAGCCCCCTCGCAGCCCGGTGAGTATGCGTCTATGTCCCCCTGTTTGTCACTCGCTTTTGTCTTCGTCAGTGGTGGTATGGGGCCCCTTAGCAGAGTCCGGGGGCGGTGGGGTTGAGGCTGGGTTGAGCAGTTCAGGGTCGGCCGGGGGAGTATGTGATATGTTGGCGGATGTGCGCAGCTTGCTTTTACGTCTGGAGCAGGGTTTTGTGGGGTCGTCACCGGTAGCAGCGTGGGTTGGGCCACAGGGTGGCGGGTTGGCGAGTCAGGGCGCGGCTGCGTCGGACCCTTGTGTTGGCACGCCGGTGTCAGTGTCGGTGCAAACCGAGAAGGAAAAGGAGTGTCGTGTGCATCTGGATGATCGGGCGCATGGCGAGGTGTATGTGTGTTTTGAAGGTTTGTTGGGGGCCCATCTGAAAAAGGAGGTGAAAGAGCGGATTTGGAAGGATGAATATGTGGAAATATTTTCGCTATTGCCTCTTGAGAAGTTTAATTTGGACAAAAGTAAGAAAGAGGATAGCAAAAAGGAAGAGGAGGAAAAGCGGAGGTGGCGCTTGATTCCTCAGACATTTGTAAATTGGCAGCAGGCGTTTGCCATTTTGGCGAGTGTTATCGGGGAACAGGCCCCTGATAATTGCTCCGCGTTATTTTGTTATTTGGATGCTATCGGGGAGGCTTATAGAGTATATGGCGGTCAGGCGTGGCTGCGGTATGATGAGCAGTTTCGTCAGAGGAAAGCTGTGCGTCCGGCTATCCGCTGAGACCAAAAAGACATTGGCTTGTGGATGCGTGTGATAGCGCAAAATAAGTCTGGGAGTTCCTTTCTTGGGGGGGCTGGAAGCACCAGCCAGAATAGCGGCACTTCCGGCTCTACGAGTGGTGGGGGTCAAGGGCAGTCGGGAACGCACAAGGCGGGTGTGTGCTGGCAGTTTAATGACGGCCAGTGTAAGTTTGGGGCCAACTGTAAATTTAAACACCTCTGCTCAAACTGCAATGGTACTTCACACGGGGCATCAAAGTGTTTCAAGAAAGGGAAGTCCAAATCGTGTGGGGGTAATTCGCAAGGGGGAGACTCCAGTGAATCTGGAAAGGATGGTCCCCTATCTAAATAGATACCCTGATAGGGTAAGAGCGGGGCTGTTGTATTCAGGTTTTCAGGAGGGTTTTCGCATTCCGGGTCCTCCGTTCGAAATCCCGTTTGTTTTAAAAAATTTGCGCTCTGCTTTGGAGCATCCGTCAGTTGTTTCGGAGAAGATCCGGAAAGAAGTTTCATTGGAGCGCATGGCGGGCCCTTTCGTGTCCCCTCCTTTTCCGAATCTGGTCGTTTCCCCGTTGGGGGTGGTTCCGAAGAAGGAGCCCAATAAGTTTCGTCTCATTCAGCATTTGTCTTACCCACGTGGGAGGTCGGTTAACGACGGTATTGATCCGGAGATTTGTTCAGTGGTATACTCTTCATTTGATGAAGCGGCGAGTTGGGTCCGAAAATGTGGTCGCGGGGCTCTTATGGCTAAGACTGATGTTGAATCCGCTTTTCGTTTGCTTCCGGTCCACCCAGAAAGCGTGAGGTTGTTGGGCTGTTTCTGGGAAGACAGGTTTTTTGTAGATAGGTGTTTACCTATGGGTTGTTCCTTGTCTTGTGCGTATTTCGAGGCTTTTAGTTCTTTTCTTGAGTGGGTCGTGTGCGACGTCTCTGGTTGTGATTCGGTAGTTCATTATTTGGACGATTTCTTGTGCATTGGCCCGGCGGATTCTTCACGTTGTCTCAGGATTTTGAAAGCGATTGAGTGGGTGGCGGATCGGTTCGGGGTTCCGCTGGCGCCCGGAAAAACTGAGGGCCCCAGTACGTGTTTGCGTTTTCTGAGGATCGTCATCGATACTGTTGAATGGGAATTTCAGTTGCCGGAGGACAAGCTTGATGATTTGAGGTCTGAGGTGGTTCGTGCACGTCGGTTGCGGAAAATATTGTTGCGGGACCTTCAGTCGCTGTTGGGAAAGCTTAACTTCGCTTGTCGGGTGATGCCGATGGGTCGAGTTTTTTCACGTAGGCTGGCTAGCACTACTTTGGGGGTTTGGGCTCCTCATCATTTTGTGAGATTGTCGGCGGAGCTCAGGGCCGATTTGGTGGTCTGGGAGTCCTTTTTGGAGAAGTACAACGGTAGTTCGTTGGTAATGGCTGATGTGGTTTGTAACGATGCTTTGGATTTGTTTACGGATGCGGCAGGCGGATTCGGTTTTGGTGCCTATTTTGGAGGGCAATGGTGCGCCGCTCAGTGGCCTGCTGCTTGGGTTTCGGCGGGGTTGGTGCGTAACATCACGTTGTTGGAGATTTTTCCGATTCTGGTGGCTGTTCATTTGTGGGGTCAGGATTTTCGGAATCGGCGCGTTCGTTTCAATTGCGACAACATGGGGGTTGTGAGCGCGATTAATGGTCTTACTGCATCGTCCCCTCCAGTGGTCAGAGTTTTGCAGAAGTTGGTGCTAGCATGTTTGTCTTTGAATGCGCATGTGACGGCGACGCATGTGCCTGGAGTGAAGAACGAGATAGCTGACTCTCTCTCTAGCTTACAGTGGGATCGTTTTCGTTCCTTGGCCCCGGAGGCAGAGTTCGAGGGTCTGATTTGTCCGGAGGAATTGTGGAGGGTGGCTTACGAGCCGCGGAGTCACTGATCGTATCGTCTTTGGCACCAAAAACCTGGGAGGCCTACCAGAATGTGTGGTGTACGTGGGAAGAGGTCCTTACGGCTGGCCCCACCAGTGGGGTCAGGCTTGAGCAAGAGTGTCTGTTGTTGTCATGGTTGGGGCAGGGCGCAAACGAAGGTTGGTCTCGTGCAAAGGTAACACGTTTGTTGGCCGGATTGTCTTTCGGTTTTCGGTTGCGCGGGTACAGGGATTTGACGAAAATGTTTTTGGTTAGACAGGCGGTGAAAGGTTTTCACCGTTTTCGGGGGGGGGGGGTGATTTAAGGCGGCCCGTGTCGTTTAATATGCTTGAGCAATTGGGACTGGTTCTGGGATCGGTATGCGCGGATGGTTATGAGGTTGCGTTGTTTCGTCTGGCTTTTTCCTTTGCATTTTTTGGGGCACTGCGGATTGGGGAGCTCGTGTCTCACAATAAAGAGTCTGTGGGCGGGTTGTTAGCCAGGGATGTGACTTTGACTTCTCAGGGCGTCGAGTTTTGGCTACGTAGGTCAAAAACGGACCAGTCTGGAAAAGGCCGTCGAGTTGTGTTGGGTGTTGTGTCTGGTTCCGGAATGTGCCAGCTCAGTGTTTGCGTAGATTTTGGGACCTTCGTCCTAGTCTGGGCGGATCTTTGTTGTGTCACGCAGACGGTGGAAGTCTGTCTCGATATCAGTTTGGCGCAGTGTTTAAGAAGTCAATTCGGTGTTTGGGATTGGATGATTCTAGGTTTGCCTCTCATTCTTTTCGGATTGGTGCGCCGACTGAGGCAGCTGAGCGTGGTTTGGGTCCCTCTTTCATACAGCGCATCGGCGGGTGGAGGTCTAATCATTATTGTAGTTATGTTCGGCCTTCAGGTGTGCAGGAGGTGGTCCCGGTTGGTGTGGTCCATGGGGTAGATTAAATGTTACAAGTATTGGAGCATTTTCTTTTGCGATATGTTTCTGTGAGTGTCGTTTTGTGTTTCAGGTACGGAACCGCTGCTGGTCTGGATATTTGGTCACTCCTTTGTTTACTGGGGAGCGGTGAGAGCCGATGTCAGGAACGACGGCAGACAGTTGGGAATTTCCAGAACGGCGGCGGTGGTGCGGTGGATCGGTTTTAGGGGCCTGGTGTGGCGTCGGGTGTTGCCGGAAATTCACGAGTGTGTTCGTTTGGACCGGGCACCAGATGTTCTCGTTATTCATGCTGGGGGTAATGATCTGGCTGTCCGTCCCTTCCGGGAGTTGATCAAGGATATTAAGCAAGATTGTTTGCGGTTGTGGGTGACTTATCGGGAAGTCACGATTGTGTGGTCGGAGATCGTGCCACGCAGGCGTTGGCGGTCCATGAGATCGTTGGAAAAGGTCAACCGGGCCAGGATCAAGGTCAACAGAGCGGTGTCTGCTTTTATAGTTAAAAACGGGGGAGTTGCCGTGCGACATTTTGATTTGGAGAAGGGTGAGGGCGATTACTGGTTGGCGGACGGGATTCACTTGAATGCAGTGGGTTCCGATATTTGGGCCCTTGCCCTTCAGGAGGGTATAGAGAAGGCTGTCGCTTGGCGGGTTGTGGGGGTCTCGGGTCATTGAGGCGTTAAAAGGCCCCTCGTTGTGGCGGTTTTGGGGGAGGGGGAGTCCTTGAAGTCGGTGGAAATTGGTTTTGGAGACTCTGTGGGTAGGGTCTCCTTCATTTAAAGGTATGCTGGTCGTGATCTGGTGAAAGGTGGATGGGGAGTTTTCCGTCGGAAGAGGGCGGATCTCCAAGGAGTTTGTGGACAACATCTATTGGTGTGCTGGTGCTCCCGAGCCTGTGAGGTAACGGCTGGGAGCAAATGGTCAGGGGTTGTTCACAATATTTGGACTATTTCACCACGATCTTGTGGCTTCAAGGACTTCTCCCTCCAGGGTTAAATTCATTGTACTCATGTTATTTATGATACAGTGTTTATTGTTTGTTTATTGTTATAATAAAAGGCTGCTGTGGCCATATAATTCCAAAAGAAATACCGGTGTCTGTGTATTAGTGGGCGCCGAGGTGGGGGTGGTCATTTTATGGTCACGGTGGGGTTTTTGGGGGTAAGTCAAGACGCTTGTTATCCCCTTACGAGGTAAATACTTGACAATACCAACGTCATGCAATAATAGGCTTAATAATATCGGTAGCTTGAGTTGCCTCAACTCAATGAGTCGGCCCAAATATCACAAAACGCTAAAAAAAAAAAAAATGGCCGAACACGACAACTTAAGGGCCTTTTACATTTAGCGATGCACCAGCGATCCGACCAGCGATACGACCCGGTCAGGATCGCTGGTGCATCGCTAAATGATCGCTAATGAGCTGTCACACAGGCAGATCTCACAGCGATGCAGCAGCGACGCAGCGGACGATACTTACCTTTCACACACAGCGATCCAGACGTCCTCCCGCCCATGTCCATCGTCGCTCATCTCACACAGCAGGAAGCCCAGCAGGAAGTGCCCGCCGAGAAATGGAGCCGGACATTCTCGCGCGATCAGCGATAAGCAGCGGGGGAGCCAGTCGGAGGTAAGTATCAGACATAGCGATATCGCTAGCAATATCGCTATAACGTCACAAAATCAGTGACGTTTTAGCGATATTGCTAGCGATATCGTTATGTGTAAAACCCCCTTTACCCTTAGTCAAATTTGCATAAAAACAATGTAGACACAATTAGACAAACCTATCTCCATACCCACAATACCGAGCTTGTGTGTAGAAATGTACCTATAATACCAGTAGAAACAAGTGTCTCCACAATGAAGGAGGAGAACACTAGCCATCAAATGGCAAGCATTTCCGAAACACTAGAATTAATCACCTTCATACTTATGCAGTAATCGCTCAAGTGAACTAACATATGGTCCTTCAGGAAAGCAAGAAAAGCACAGCCGAGTGGCATAGAAGTTCATTGGACCAGTCTTATCAATATCATGCCGTGGTCAAGTAGGCGTCCAGTTTACATCATAAAAAGGGTCTGTGCATAGTGGTCCTCCAGATATAGGTATCAGCACCTATCCCTAATAAACATTAATAGCTATGAACCCGTTCTACGCCCGGGTGGTGAGCATTTTTATTGGTATATAGTCTCCTATCCTACTATGTGCTGCCACCCTCCTATCCTTGTATGCATGGCACCCCATTCTTTATCCTGGTATGCATGGTCCCCTCACCCCCAATCCTGGTATGCATGGTACTCACTCATCCCTATCCTGGTATGCATGGTCCCCTCACCCCCTATCCTGGTATGCATGGTACCCCTCATCCCCCAATCCTGGTATGCATGGTCCTCTCACCCCCCAATCCTGGTATGCATTGTACTCTCTCATCCCTATCCTGGTATACATGGTCCCCTCACCCCCTATCCTGGTATGCATGGTACCCCTCATCCCCCAATCCTGGTATGCATGGTCCCCTCACCCCCTATCCTGGTATGCAAGGTACCCCTCATCCCCCAATCCTGGTATGCATGGTACCCCTCATCCACCAATCCTGGTATGCATGGTACTCCTCATCCCCTAATACTGGTATGCAAGGTCCCCTCACCCCCGATATCATGGTATGCATGGTACCACTCACCCCCCAATCCTGGTATGCATGGTCTCCTCACCCCCCTATCCTGGTATGCATGGTACCCCACACCCTCCAATCCTGGTATACATGGCCCCCTCACCCTCCAATCCTGGCATGCATGGTCTCCTCACCCCCCCATCCTGGTATGCATGGTACCCCTCATCCTCCAATCCTGGTAGGCATGGCCCCCTCACCCTCCATTCCTGGTATGCATGGTACCCTCACCCCCCTATACTGGTATGCATGCCCCCCATCCCCCTATCCTGGTATGCATGGCCCCCTCACCCTCCGATCCTGATATGCATGGCCCCCTCACCCTCTAATCCTGGTATGCATGGTCCCCTCACCCCCCTATCCTGGTATGCATGATCTCCTCACCCCCCCATCTTGGTATGCATGGTACCTCTCACCCTACAATCCTGGTATGTATGGCCCCCTCACCCTCCGATCCTGGTATGCATGGTCTCCTCACCCCCCCTATCCTGTTATGCATGGTACCCCTCATCCTCCAATCCTGGTATGCATGGCCCCCTCCCCCCCAATCCTGGTATGCATGGTCCTCTCACCCCCCCTATCCTTGTATGCATGCCCCCCCATCCCCCAATACTGGTATGCATGGTCCTCTCACCCCTCTATCATGGTATGCATGGCCCCCTCACCCTCCAATCCTGGTATGCATGGCCCCCTCACCCCCTAATCCTGGTATGCACGGTCCTCTCACCCCCCTTATCCTGGTATGCATGGTACCCCTCATCCCCCAATACTGGCATGCATGGCCCCCTCACCTCCCCAATCCTGGTATGCATGGCCCCCTTACCTCCCCTATCGTGGTTTGCATGGTCCCCTCACTCCTATTAAAAGTACACAAAAAAAAAACATTTATACTCACCCTTCTTTCCTGTGCTCCAGCGCTGTTCTGCTGGAGGCCCAGGCAGGAGTGCGGCCGGATTCGCGTATGCCCATAGCGCTGCAAGTGTGTCTTCAGCAAAATGGCGCCAGATCGCGCTATGCGCGTGCGCGATTCCGGCCCCACTCCAGCCCCGGTCTCCGGGCGAAGAGAAGCGCCGCGGTAACGCTCCTCCCGGTCAGGTAAGTATGTAAGTATAGCGTCGGAGATGGCGGTATGCAGTGTGCCATCCCAACATGGCACGTTCTTGACCGTGTAATGGACTCATCAACAGACTTAAAAATACTAGTTTAGTGTAGACCGCAGTGCAGACCTCAGGCGGTCCATGCTGTGGGTTAACATAAAAAACTCTTCACAGATGATATAGAAAAATGATTATGCTGTATAGCCGTGCACTGTAATAATTTTTTTCTGAAAGAAAGTGGCGGTTCACTTTCATTTATTTAATTTCTTCCATTTAGCATGTTTTCATAATGCCTTTCATTGTTGGTGCTACTCTGTGCATTACAGTATCCCAAGCTGTTAGCTATGGTCCAGAGCTCAACACTCCTCTTCTGTTATTTTATGCAAGAAGCTTGCTCAACAAAATGATCAAGTAACCAAACAGCTTAGTTGAAAATGGAGAGTGGATTAGATTTTCCCTGGTTTCCTCAGAGAATTCCTGAAAGCTCTCGCCAGTTAGGAATGCCAGGACAATATAAAATTGCTGGAGCAATGAGAAAACCTTCTACAAGGAATCAGTGGCCAAACCTTACCAAATATATTGCAAATGCCAGTATATAAAAGTGCCAACACATACAACAAGCAGAGCCAAAATCGAAAGAAGAAATCCAAGAATACAGAGCAGTGAAAAAAAAAAACAGTTGTAAAACACAAACACATTTATTAAAACTACTTGGTGAATATGTAAAAGGAAGAGTAATGAAAAGGAGAAATGATACAAACAATAGTCCTTTGTTCATTGAAGGCTTGAATTTCATGTCTTGTATATTAAAGAAATGGATTCCAGTAAACAAAGTTCACTCCCTTGAAAATAATTTGTAAATCAGATGCAATGCCTGAAGCACAAAAAGCTCCAATGGAAAGTGGAAAATATTAATATAGAAAGAAACAAAAAGATACTGTTATCAGATTATGCTGTGAGCTAATGGGGAACATCCAACTGCAATAGATGGTGCTTGGTGACTAGACGATATTTATATCAAGTATGGAGAACACTATGTAACACACATGGCTGTCTATGCAGTCAAATGCCTAGCTCTACTCAAAATCAAAGAATTTAGGTCGCTTTGTAAGTTATTAATATTAATGCCCCCAAAAAAGAAAAATATACAATCAGTTTAGAAGGTGGCAGTATGGGATACAGAAAACCTCTACAGATGTAAAATAGCTAATAATATTTCTTTATAGTTGTTATTACCAACTCATAGTTACACAGGCTGAAAAAAAAAAACAGCTCCATCAAGTTCACAATTTCTCTCCACCGGATACACATTGTCTATTGCTAGATTATTTATAAGCCTCAATGCCATTTGTTGTGAGGAAATCATCCAGCCTTTTTTTACAAGCTGTTATAGTGTCGGCTATTACTACCTCTTGTGGTCGGCATTCCACATTCCGACTGCTCTAACGGTAAAGAACCCTTTCCTGTTTAGCTGTCGGAATTGCCATTCTAAAGGGGGTTTTATACATAGCGATATCACTAGCAATATCGCTAAAGCATCACCGATTTGGTGACGCAGCAGCGATATCGCTAGTGATATCACTATGTGTGATACTTACATCCGACCGGCTCCCCCGCTGTCTGTCTTTGATCGTGCGAGATCGTGCAGCTCCATTTCTCGTCGGCCACTTCTTGCTGGCGCCGGCGAGCGACGCGTGGACGCGGACGGGAGGGCGTCAGGATCGCCGCGACTGAAAGGTAAGTAATGACCTCTGCTGCGTCGCTACATCGCTATGTGATCTGTCTGTGTGGAGCTCACTAGTGACCATTTAGCGATGCACCAGCGATCCTGACCGGGTCGTATCGTTGTCGGGATCGCTGGTGCATCGCTAAATGTAAAGGGGCCTTTAGATCAGTAATGCGTGCCTCTTGATCCTTAGTATGGTCCTTGGAAAGAATAAATCATGTGACAGTCTTTTGTATTGACCTATACATATAAATGAGATCTCCTCTTGAGACGCCTTTTTTCTAAGCTAAACCATTCCAAGTTTTCCAAACTTTCATTATAGAAGAGGCCTTCCATCCCTTGTAATAATCTAGTTGCCTGCCTTTGAACTGACTCTACCTTCCCAATACACTTTTTAAAATGTGGAGCCCAGATCTGGATCCCATATTCTAGATGTGGCCTCACCAGTGATTTATAGAGGGGCACTGCATTTACACCTGTGGGTGAAATTCGGCTAAGATTAGTGGTGGTATAGCAATTAATAAGCAAATATATCCTTAGCTGTGTGTCATACTATTACTATTGGCTAATATTCCCTAAAGTTTCATTAATGTTATCCCTCCTACTTTCCTCTGATTTGCAAGATTGGATGCTGGCTAAAATGAGAAGCCCACCATGAAGACAGTACAAAGGGAGCTCAATACCATTACAGGAAGGACAGAAAGCTATAAAAATGGTTGCAAAAGTGCACAAACCCCTTAAAAATGTGTCCTGTATTCATAAGACATGGGACAATGGGGCATCCATTGCATTTAGATGAAAATTGTTCTTCTTTTACCATTTTTCTATTGATACACAAGTTACCTATAGAATCTCCAATGTCTAAAATGCGACATCTGTTTTAATACATTGAAACATCACCACGGCATATAGATCTACCAGAAGACAAGAAGAATACACATAGGTTACTGTGAGTGTCCGAGCAGGCAGATGTTGGCGTCCCATGATAACCACATGAGTCTAAGCCGCCCCTCCCTTCTTCACTATTTCTCAGCGCAGAGTAAATTGGCTGCAATATTAGTTTCTCTAAATAGAACATTATTAAACAAGGAAATCAAGAATGTGCAATAAAAAGAAGTTGATTTCAAGGGTTTTTCCCATCTTTAGAAGATGATAGAGAACATTGCTGTGCAGGCCCCGTCTGAATGGAGCGGTCACGTGCACCGCTGCTCCACTCATTTTCTATGTGGCTGGCGGACATACTGCTGAATACAGCGCTCGTTCCAAAGAGGATGAATGGAGTGGTGGTGCATGTGACAAGCCATGACTCCATTCCGATGGGACTCTGCAGATGTCCATTCTCTGGATCTGTGAGGATCCTAACCCTCACTGGACAGCAATCTTCACCTTTCCACAGGAAAGGCGATAACTACTAAAGATGGGAAAAACTAAAGAGGAACAAATTGGTCTGAGGCAAATTGAGTTTGCCTTGAGTTCAAAAATAAAAATTCAAATTTGTCTAAATCCAAATATTTTGTGATTTCATTTGTGCAAATTCAGCAAAGCAGCCAATTTTGCTGATTTGCAGAGGGAGAAGCATGCAAAAAAAAAAGTCACCTGTCCCACCTCCACAGCTCCTCACACAAACCCCCTCCAGCATTTAAAAAGAATGCAAATCTAATTCCCTGGTTAAATTAGAGCAAACTGGCCAATCAGATGTTTGGCAGATTCGCTCATCACAAGCCCTTGCAAGGAAAAGGACTTGTCAGTTATGACATGCCTAGTAAATATTCACATTCCTTATTAAAAAAACAATAACACTGGAGCACCTTTTCTTACAACTCGTCATAACGCTGTTCCTCTGCTATTCTTCCTGGAAATGTATGGATGCTATTATCAATAGGGTGAGCCCCTACACTATCTAGTATTGACATTTTCCATCATGTAATGTAAGGCTGCATTTACAGTGACTGATTAGCAACGCTCTTATTCGGTGTAAACATGCTGTCAATCACCCGACTAACGAGCAACTAACAACTCATTTATCAGGTGACATGATTTTTTAGCTTTTTTTTAAAAAAATCATTGTTCTTGGTAGAATGTTTTCGTTTGTAAACAATGGTATTTTATAGGCACAGAACGATCAGTTTAACGATTGTTCTGTGAGCATGTAAATTGTGGTCAGCCTGTGCAAATTGGCTATTAAATGGCCACCAGCTGACTTACACAAACTGTCACATAGCGGCCATTTAACGTAATGCACCTTAGCACCTAGCTGTTAATTTATCCATATACAGTATTTAGAGGAGGAAAAACAGAGAAACAGAACAATGAAAAATTCCAAGTTGAGATGCTCCAGGATTATTTTAATGTGAATGCAAGTAAATACTAAAATAAACACATCAGAAAGGAAGAGAAATCCTCTCGAAAATTATAGAGACTGTCAAGCAGTTTATGAGGTTATGTATGAGGTTATTGTTTTATCTGTGTCATTTTGTGTGATATTACTGTTCTTATATGAATGGATGCAGGTTCACAAAGAAAAATATGTTAAAGGGAATCTGTCTCCCCTTTTTTGAGATATCATATAATGATATCATTCAATTGTGTGTCACATAAGGATTCTCTTAGTACTTTTGCTTCTCCCTGACCCCGCACCTTTCATGCATAAATACCTTTTCTATATCGGTTCAGATGTATGTAAACTGCCGCTGTCCGGTCCGCTGGGCGGGGCTTATTCAACTGCTCCCCCCTCCTTGTCTTGCTCTACGCAAGAAGAAATGCATAGAGCAAGACAGAGAGGGGGGGAGCAGGTGAATAAGCCCCGCCCAGCGGACCGGACAGCGGCAGTTTACATACATCTGAACCGATATAGAAAAGGTATTTATGCATGAAAGGTGCGGGGTCAGGGAGAAGCAAAAGTACTAAGAGAATCCTTATGTGACACACAATTGAATGATATCATTATATGATATCTCAAAAAAGGGGTGACAGATTCCCTTTAAGGGTATAAACGACTGCTAACAAAGAAAATCCCTTTTTGGAAAAAGTAACCTTTATTAGGTAAATATTAAAACTGTTTAGCCACAAGACCTAAATATACAGAAACAAGGTGAAAAAGTGCAAATAAATATAATAAACTAGGTGTCAGAAAAGTGCTCTCACCCTGAGACAATGGCTACCAGGCACCTTCCTAACTGCGGTGGTTGGCACCATAGAAGATACAAGAGATGGTGCCCACGCTCAAACATCGACTGTTTGTTAAAATATAAAATAAATCACTATAATCATTGCTATGCAGGTTAAAGTTTCAGCTTTTCTCTAAGATTTGCCGCAATACCATGATGATGGCCACCAAATCAATATTTGCAATGTGGAGATGTCTAAAAACATCCTCTTTTTCTCTACTTTGTTGGGTATCCAAAACTCATACATAATTGAACATCCACAGAATGTTTATAAGGGCTCACACTCATCAGTGCAAGTAAAATCGATCTAATGTTCCTGAAAATTAGGAGGAGTGTCATGCGAGTACAATGGGATTTTTCTCACCTCGCATCTGTAAGACAAGCGTATGCAATCTGAATGCAATGCATTTTTAACATCAGCTTTTACATACAGTAATTCTCTGTCATTTCAAGCTAGTTTACTAACAAAACAATCTTATATACAGATATAGATAGATCTCATTGAGATACATAGTCAATGCAGTGCAAATTACTGTACATGTATTTAGTTTAGAATTAAATAAAAGAAAAAAAATGGAGCAGGGTCCCCCTTATTTTACTTAACCAGCTGTGGGAAAGCCGACAGTTGGTGGCTGACGTTTATAGTTTGGGAAGGGGGTAATAAACATGGAGCTTCACAGGCTATTAATATCAGCTCCCAGGTAACTACTTAGCCTATACTGGATATGAGCAATGGGTGACCCCAAAAAATGACGTGGGTCCCCCCTATAATTAATAAGCAGCAAAGGCTAGACAGACAACAGCGCGCTGAGAGTAAAAACCTAGGAAGGGACCATCGATATTGGCCTTCTCCCAGACTAAAGGCCCCTTTACATTTAGCGATGCACCAGCGATCCGACCAGTGATCCGACCCAGTCAGGATCGCTGGTGCATCGCTAAATGATCGCTAGTGAGCTGCCACACAGGCAGACCTCACAGCGATGCAGCAGCGACGCAGCGCACGATACTCACCTTTCACACACAGCGATCCTGACGTCCTCCCGCCCGCCTCCACGCGTCGCTCGTCGGCGCCAGCAGGAAGCTGACGACGAGAAATGGAGCCAGACATTCTCACGCGATCAGCGATGGCCAGCGTGGGAGCCGGTCGGAGGTAAGTATCAAACATAGCGATATCGCTATAACGTCACAAAATCAGTGATGTTATAGCGATATCGCTATGTGTAAAACCCCATTTAGAACATCAGCCCTCAACTATCCCAGAAATGGTGCATCCATTAGTTACCTTTTGAAAGCACCACATAAATTGATTCTTCTAACTGGACTTTATTATTTTTTCACTACATTCTACTTCAGGTAGATTGCATTTATTATAGGAGGTTTTCTTTTAAATATATATATATATATATATTCCATTTTCAGCCCTCTCCATTGAGTTAGATATTTTCATGTATTTCACTATTGACGCGTTACCATAACGGAGTGACTTCAATTGCATATTCTGTCAATACATAATTTTTAGTACTTTTATGGCATATAAGCTTCCGCTGTTCTTTTTGATTTTTATTTGATCCTTTAGGAGTTGCCATTTACCTAGGCAGTAGCATATTTGGATCTGAACATAAATTTCAGTAGGTCAACATTTCAGATTTTAAAATTATTTTTTCAAGCTGGTGTTATAAAGTATTCTAATTTACTGAGATAATGACTTTTGGGTTTTCATTTGCTGTAAGCCATAATCATCAATATTAACAGAAATAAACACTTGAACTAGATCACTGTGTAATGACTCTATATAATATATGAGTTTCACTTTTTGTATTGAAGAACTGAAATAAATTAACTTTTTGATGATATTCTAATTTTGTGAGATACACCTGTATTTAGATGGCATGTTTACAGGACAATTTCAGACCGTTAAACGAGAACCCACCGACTATATTCAAGTACCGGTAAGTCATTCAGAAAAGGAACAGAATGATGGCTAGTATGACGGTTCTGTCCCCATAGAGAGTCATGTTATCTGCAGAACATCTGCTGTTTACAAGATGTAAAGTGCCACCAAGAATGATTATTTTTGTCCTGGGGTAAACGATTGACTCACCTGATGAATTAACATTTTGCTCATTTGTTGGGTGACTTATTTATTTTGCTCACTTATGTAGCACCATTAATTCCACAGCGTTTTTTGACCCATCATCACTTTCCCTATTGGGGCTCACAATCTAAATTTCCTATCAGTATATCTTTAGAATGTGGGTGGAAACCGTAGTACCTGGAGGAAATCCACACAAACATGAGGCGAACAAACAAACTACTTGCAGATGTTGTCCATGGCGGGATTTTTGAACTCACTGTTTTTCCCTGGAAGACAGGAAAGTAGTTAGCTGGTCACTGCCCATGACAAAGTTCCCAGAAGTTACCTGAGAAGTGGCTACAGCAATGATATCATAGATGAGATGTCCCCTTTGCTAAAACAGCCATTGCAAAGTGGGCATAGTTGGCAGCCAGCAATGCTTTTTCTTACTCTTTAACCCTCCTAAACGCAGACTTACAATAAATAGACTCCATGCTCTAAATTATACCAGGACAGAATGTACTGGTATATTGTCATGGTTAGGACATGGTTAATGTCCTGATATCACAGGGTTAACTTTTGCCGGCCTCTCTTTGGATCTGGGAGGGGTATTTATACTCACTCCAGACTAGCATTCTCTGTCAGCTATACTGTTATTCTGGCTGTGTGTCTGACCGACCCCCCTGGTGTGCGTGTATGCATTGCTTGTTTGATCCCGTGTATGACCCGGCCTGTCCCCTCACTCTGAACTCCGTCTCACGGTTTAGGTACTAATGTCTTCTCTGGTTCTGACCTCCTGGCTTGGCTATTGTTACTCCGCTACCGTTTGCCCCTATTGTACCGTCTATTGCACGTTCTGGTTTTCTGTTCTATTGCTACGTCCTGACTATCCGCTCTGTCTAACCCTTTGGTACTGTCCTGCTATATCGTGCATTGACCCTGGCTTGATCTGGTTTCCGGCCCTGTCTATGCCCCTTGGTAACTTGTCCCGTAGTTACCTTTCTAGGAGTTTCCCTGCAGCTCCTAGCTCTGTGGAGCTTAGCCACGCCCCCAGCAGTCACGTGCTTCAGGTCCTGATAGTCTTAAGCATGCATCGTCACCGCTACTGCCCTGCTCCACAGGTATCTTTGTGCACAGTTTTTGTACTCAGGACATGCGCACTGGCTCAGTGAGCGAGTGTAGTGCGGTGTTCCTGACATTATAGCTGACCGTTTCAGATCTTTTTTTTTTTTCTCTCTAAAGGAAAAAAAAAAAAGTGTGTTATCCTCATGGATCACATACAAGTTTTGGCTGATCAGGTCAAGCACCTGACCCACATGTTCCATAAACTCAATGTGAAACAGCGCACGATGGCCCTTACCCAGCAACAGTTGGTGGTTACTGTGCAGGGGGCTGTCGATGCAGGGGCTTCTAGTTCTGGGGGTAGAGATGTGTCATTAGCATCCTCGAATCTGCGGTCAAATTGCCAGACCTTTTCTCAGGGGATAAAAAGGAGTTCAGGTCTTTCAGAGAAGGATGAAAGCTTTTTTTTTTCTCTAAGGCCCCACTCCTCCGGGAATGAGTTCCAGAGGGTGGGTGTCATTATTTCCCTAATTTGGGGGGCTCCACAGGCATGGGCTTTCTCTCTCTCTTCCTCTGCTCCTGAACGTATGTCTGTGAATTTGTTCTTTGTGGCTCTGGGGCACATTTATGATGAGCCTGATAGAGTGCGTCTGGCAGAGGATATGGTGAAGAGTGTGACACAGGGGAGGCACTTTGCTGAATGGTTCTGCTCGGAGTTTAGATGTTGGACGTCCGAAGTATCCTGGAATGATGCCGCCCTGAGGGGGTTGTTTCGCAGGGGCCTGTCTGACCGTCTGCAGGATGCTCTGGCATTACATCCGCCTCCTGATACCCTGGAGGACGCCATGATGCAGGCGGTCCGTATGTACCGGAGACTCCGTGCTAGAGGAATGATGCAACAAGAGTCTCCCTTGTACCCCAAATTGTGTGACACTGCACCTGTATCTGAGCCCATGGAGGTTGGGTCAGTCTCGGTTAAGGAGAAAGAGAGAAGGCACCGTAGACAACCTACTATGCTTTTACTGTGGAGCCTCTGGACATTGGAAAAGGAATTGCCCCTCCTGCCCTTCTTCAGAGAAACCAGAGAAACGACTGAGTCTGGGCAACAATCGAGGAGGTTGTCCAGACTCTCAGGTACATTTTTTCTCACGTATAAAAATGGTGCTCCAGGTTGAATTGGAACTTGCTGGAGGTCCTGTTATGACCACCGCCTTTGTTGACTGTGGTTCCTCCATTAATCTGATTGATGCCCAAGTTGTGACTCTTAATAAGATAGGGACAGTCAGGTTAAAAGACCCTGTTAAAATTTTGGCTGTGGATTCATCCCCTCTTACCCAGGATGGAATTTGTTTTATGTCTGAAGTTTTTTCTATGAAAGTGGGTTCCACTCATGTGGAAAATTTAAGTTGTTTCATTATGAATAATCTGCCTGCAGGACTGGTACTGGGAATGCCCTGGTTGCAATGCCACAATCCTCTTATTGATTGGGTGAAGGGGGAGATCACCCGATGGAGATGTAATGATATTGGTCTGTGTTGTAACCCGGTTCCTTTGGTCAATCCGATAAAATCTGTATCTGTGTCATCTGTTGGTCTGGAGGGTATTCTGGAGTACCTGAGAGACTTTAAAGATGTGCTTTCCGAAAGTGAGGCTGAGGCGCTCCCACCACATAGACCATATGATTGTGCTATCGATTTAGTACCTGGAGCCAAATTACCCAAGGCTCATTTGTTTAGTTTGTCTGGGCCAGAGCGCCAAGCTATGAAAGAGTACATTAAAGAAAGCCTTCGCAAGGGGCATATTCGGCCCTCGGTCTCACCCATTGCAGCAGGGTTTTTCTTTGTAAAGAAAAAAGATGGTGGGTTGCGACCGTGCCTTGACTTTCGAGAACGGAACAAAATTACTGTTAAGAACACGTACCCTCTCCCGTTGATTCCTGATCTATGCAATCAACTCACGGGGACCAAATGGTTTTCTAAGCTCGATCTACGAGGGGCTTATAACCTTATAAGGATCCGGGAGGGGGACGAATGGAAAACAGCTTTCCTGACAACTGAGGGGCTGTTTGAAAACCTGGTTATGCCCTTCGGCCTCACTAACACTCCTGCGGTTCTTCAGAACTTTATTAATGTTGCTTTTTCTGACTTGATTGGACGTTACGTAGTCATTTACCTGGATGACATCTTGATTTACTCTGAGGACAGTCAGTCACACTTGCACCATCTGCGTACGGATCTTATGAGACTCCGGGAGAACCATTTGTATGCTAAGCTGGAGAAGTGCTAATTTTTTATGCAAGAACTATCTTTTCTGGGTGTAATTGTATCCGGGGAGGGATTCCGCATGGATCCAAGGAAGGTTCAGGCCATTACAGATTGAGTGCAGCCTGATGACCTGAAGGGTTGCAGCGATTTCTGGGCTTCGCTAATTATTATAGGAAGTTCATTAAAGGGTTTTCGCAGGTGGTGAAACCCTTAACGGACCTCACTCTTAAAGGGGCAGATGTAAAAAATTGGTCCGTGGCCGCAAAAAATTCCTTCCTGGCAATAAAGAAGTGTTTTACTACAGCGCCTGTGTTGGTACAACCCGATTCGTCAAGACCTTTTATCGTCGAGGTCGACGCTTCGGAGGTGGGGGTGGGGGCAGTATTGTCACAGGGACCCTCTACCCTGACTAACCTCAAACCCTGTGCCTTTTTTTCTAAGAAGTTCTCTTCGGCCGAGAGAAACTATGATGTCGGTAACAGGGAATTGTTAGCGGTTAAATTGGCCTTCGAAGAATGGAGGCATTTTTTGGAGGAGGCCGCTCATCCCATTACGGTCATCACTGATCATAAAAACCTGGCCTATATCGAGTCTGCTAAGAGATTGACCCCCAGACAGGCTCGGTGGGCACTTTTTTTTTCTCGATTTCATTTTACCATCACGTTCCGACCAGGGTCTAAAAATGTTAAGGCGGATGCCTTATCCCAAAGTTTTGATTCTGTGTCCCCTCCAGAACCTCCTTCCTCCATTCTTCAACCGGGAGTGGTTGTAGCCGAAATCTCCTCTGAGTTACAGAGAGAGAGATTCTGGAAGCACAAGCACAAGCTCCCAGGAATAAACCCCCAGGTAAATTGTTTGTACCCAAACAATTCCGTCCCACACTCGTTCAAGAATTTCATAATTCTGTGTTAAGTGTACACCCTGGTATTGCAGCTACCCGGGGGGCAGTAGCTAGGGGTTTTTGGTGGCCCTCTATGGGTTCTGATATAAAAAGCTTTGTGAATACTTGTGGGGTGTGCGCACGCTCTAAAAGCTCTCAAGTCTGGCCGGCCGGGGAATTGGAGCCTTTGTCATTTCCGGATAAACCATGGACACACCTGTCCATGGACTTTATCACTAATCTTCCACCTTCCAACGGCAAGTCAGTGGTATGGGTAGTGGTTGATAGATTTTTTAAGCAAGCCCACTTTGTGCCATTACCTGCATTACCATCTGCTGAAACTTTGGCCCGCTTGTTTATACAGCACATTGTTCGACTGCATGGAGTGCCTGTGAACGTGGTGTCGGACAGGGGTGTGCAATTTGTGGCCAGGTTTTGGAGAGCGTTTTGTATGAAGTTGGGGGTCACGTTGTCATTCTCCTCTGCCTATCACCCGGAATCCAACGGACAAACTGAACGCACCAACCAGTCATTGGAGCAGATTCTGAAATGCCTGGCCTCCTCCAGACAGGAAGACTGGTGTGAGGTATTACCCATGGCAGAATTTGCATTCAACTGTCGGATTAATCAGTCTACCGAAAAGTCTCCCTTTCAGGTCAATTATGGGTTTGTTCCGCAGTTTGGGGAATTTTCCCGTATGGATTCGGATTGCCCTGGTGCCAAGGGGATGGTACAACAATTAAAAACCCTCTGGAAGGAGGTGCAGGGGAACATGTCCAAAGCCCAGAAGAAGTTCAAACATTTTGCAGACAGGAGGAGGGGGGTGGTTCCTGTGTTGACAGTGGGGGAAAAAGTCTGGTTGTTCACCCGTAACATCAAACTTAAAATACCCTCTATGAAGTTGGGCCCCAAATTTTTTGGCCCATACAAAATTGTAGAGGTGATCAACTCGGTGGCATACAGATTACAGTTGCCCACCTCCTTCAAAATCTCTAACGTCTTCCACAGGTCCCCATTAAAACCTGTGGGGACAGTTAGAGAAGATCCCTCATCTGTGGCTCCACCAGTGTTGGTAGAGGGTCAACTGGAGTACGAAGTAGGGCGCATCGTTGATTCGCGGTGGGTACGCCAGAGACTTCAGCACCTTATCCATTGGAAGGGATATTCCGTTGAGGATCGGTCGTGAGTTTCGGCCAGTTCGGTGCACGCTGATCGACTGGTGCGGGCTTTTCATGCCAGATACCCTGAGAAACCTGGGCATCCAGTGGCCCCCCATTAAGAGGGGGGTACTGTCATGGTTAGGACATGGTTAATGTCCTGTTCTCACAGGGTTAACTTTTGCCGGCCTCTCTTTGGATCTGGGAGGGGTATTTATACTCACTCCAGACTAGCATTCTCTGTCAGCTATACTGTTATTCTGGCTGTGTGTCTGACCGACCCCCCTGGTGTGCGTTTACTGCATTGCTTGTTTGATTCCCGTGTATGACCCGGCCTGTCCCCTCACTCTGAACTCCGTCTCACGCTTTAGGTACTGTTGTCTTCTCTGGTTCTGACCTCCTGGCTTGGCTATTGTTACTCCGCTACCGTTTGCCCCTATTGTACCGTCTATTGCACGTTCTGGTTTTCTGATCTATTGCTACGTCCTGACTATCCGCTCTGTCTAACCCTTTGGTACTGTCCTGCTATCTCGTGCATTGACCCCGGCTTGATCTGGTTTCCGGCCCTGTCTATGCCTCTTGGTAACTTGTCCCGTAGTTACCTTTCTAGGAGTTTCCCTGCAGCTCCTAGCTCTGTGGAGCTTAGGCCACGCCCCCAGCAGTCACGTGCTTCAGGTCCTGATAGTCTGAAGCACGCATCATCACCTCTACTGTCCTGCTCCACAGGTATCTTTGTGCACAGTTTTTGTACTCAGGACATGCACACTGGCTCAGTGAGCGAGTGTAGTGCGGTGTTCCTGACATATATTGAAATTAAGGGTCCTGATATTCCTGCCATACAATGCTTACATGTTATTGGCCTCATTCACAGGGAGTTCCTCAAAACTATGGTCACTCGGAGTACATACATACACCTCCACCTTGGGGAACTTTTGCACCTTCCTCTATGTACTTCATCAATGAAAAATTCTACAAAACTTTGCAGTAATAGCTGAAAGAAGTTATCATATAGGTTTGGTCCAGATGGAGAAGTTGTGGAAAGTTAACATCTCCAATCAGGAAACGTCACCTGTGAGTCAATGGATATAAAAGTTTTTGCCTTTGGCCAGGTTTAGAAGGGTGTGTTTCGCGGTGCATATATGATTCTTTTAGTAAGAGTGACCAGGTATTATCATGATTGCTCAGAAAAGAAGGAATCAGGATGATAATTGGCAAGTGAAAATGGGTCTTTAATTGAGGCTTATCGCACAGGTCAGTGTGAACTATGATAACAGAGCTGGGGACAACTACTCTGACGATTGTGCTGCAGATATAATGTACAGGTTTAGTAAAAAACAAGCAAAATATTGATAAAGATGGTGTGTCGAAACACAGTTACGGCGATACAGAATAGTCAGTGAACAAAGAAAAAATCCATAACATCGATTCCAGCTCACCAACAGCATGTGGAGGTATGGGATGTGGCTCCCTAACAATGAGTGTAGATATGGGATGTGGCTCCCTACCAGTGTGTGTAGATATGGGATGTGGCTCCCTAGCAATTTATGTAGGTATGGGATGTGGCTCCCTAACATTGTGTAGGTATCGGAAGAGGCTTCCGAACAGCATGTGTAGGTAAGGGATGTTGCTCCCCAACAATGAGTGTACGTACGGTACGGGATATGGCTCCCTAACAGTGTGTAGGTAAGGGATGTTGCTCCCCAACAATGAGTGTACGTACAGGATATGGCTCCATAACAGCATGTGTAGGTATGGGATGTTGCTCCCTAGCAGTGTGTGCAGGTATGGTATGTGGCTCCATAAAAGCGTGTGTAGATATGGGATATGGCTTCCTAACAGAGTGTGTAGATATGGGATATGGCTTCCTAAAAGTGTGTAGGTATGGAATATGGCTCCCTAACAGTGTGTAGGTATGGAATGTGGCTCCCTAACAGTGTGTAGGTATGGAATGTGGCTCCCTAACAGTGTGTAGGTATGGGATGTGGCTCCCTAACAGTGTGTGTAAGTATGGGATGTGGCTCCCTAACAGTGTGTGTAAGTATGGGATACGGCTCCCTAACAATGTATGTAGGTTTGGGATGTCGCTCCCTAACATTGTGTAGGTGTGGGAGAGAGGGTCCCCGTCAAGTGTCCGGGTTGGAACCCAGGGGACCGTCACCTGGGTTCCGGGGGAAACTGTTTCCGGGGGACAGAGTTCGGGGATGGACCGTTGTGACAGACAGATGGGCTGGAGGAGGGTCCAGTATAAAGGAGGCGGGGAATTCCCGGGACGATGAGTCAGCAAAACGAGACAGAAGGAGCAGGAGATCGTGGGAGAGACTGAGAGCCAAAGCGACTCACCAGAGCCAGGAAGGAGGCCAGAGACAGGAGAGATACTTCCCCTGGCCGAGACAACCGTCCGAGAACCACTGCCCCACGTCGACCAGCGGCCGCCGCCTTCCTCCAACCCACGGCTGCGGCCTGCCAGCGGCCACCAGCGGCCGTTGCCGCCTCGCTCCTACCCGCGGCTGCGGCCTGCCCGTGGCCACCAGCAGCCGTTGCCGCCTTGCTCCTGCCCGCGGCTGCGGCCTGCCCGTGGCCACCAGCGGCCGTTGCCGCCTCGCTCCTGCCCGTGGCTGCGGCCTGCCCGCGAACACCAGCGGCCACTGCCGCCTCACTCCAGCCCGCGGCTGTGGCCTGTCTCCCGCTGCCCGCAGCCGCTCTGCCCTCACTCGTGGTCACGGCAAGCCCAGTGCCGTCGGTGGCCACCACTGTCCCGCTCCGGTCCGCAGCAGGGGTCGGGCCTCTGCTGACCGCGGACTCCACGTCGCAACCGTTAGCTGCGCAGGTGGCCTGTCATTCGCCACCACACATCGCTGCCGCTTGCCCCAGTCCAGGGGGGCTGCGGCCCATCCGTCCAAGGACTCCGCCGGGGACTGTGGGGCTCCAGTGTCATCAGCGCGCCGGAGGGCGCAAAGACTTCGTCAACGCCTCAGCAACTGGGCCCAGAAACTACTACCCCGAAAGACCACCATCCCGAGCGGCGAGGGACGTCTGGACGGCTAAGTTGACTATATATTTAAGAACCCGTAGTCGGCCATACCGCGGCCCTATAGTGACCGGCTATTGCCGGAAGTAGTCGTGTTCCACCCGTTTGGGTTTGCTTGTATAGAGCCCCTGCGAGGGCAACCCGTGTTACCCCTTTTGGTGATCAGGCCGTGACTGAGGAAAGTTCCCTCTAGTCTTATAAACGTTATTATAGAAAGCACCAAATTGTCTCGCGACTCGTCACTGCATCCTGCGTACCTGCAAACACCACATAGGTTTGGGATGTCGCTCTCTAACAGTGTGTGTAGGTATAGGATATGTCTCCCTAACATTGTGTAGGTATGGGATGTCGCTCCCTAACAGTGTGTGTAGGTGTGTAGGTGTGTAGGTATGGGATATGTCTCCCTAACATTGTGTAGGTATGGGATGTCGCTCCCTAAGGCTGAGTTCACACGTGGCGTTTTTTTCGCGTTTCCGCGGCTGTTTTAACCGCGCGATTTTGCCACGAAAACGCGAAAAATAAGCATCCCATGCATTCCTATGGGATTCCGCAATGCTCTGCTAATGCTGCGGTTTTTACCGCGGCAGAATCGCTTTGCGGTAAAAACCGCAGCATGCTCATTAATTTGCGGAATCGCGGCGATCCCGCACCCATAGGAATGCATTGTTCCGCTTACTTCCCGCATGTGGCTGTGCACACCATGCGGAAAGTAAGCAGAACATCTGCGGATGGTACCCACGGTCCGGAGGAGAGGAGACTGTCCTCCGGGCTTTGGGTACCATATCCCTGTAAAAAATAGAATTTAAAAATAAAAAATATTGTTATTCTCACCCTCCGACGTCCCGCGCAGTCTTTCCGCTTCTCTTCACGCTCCCGTTCCCAGTAGTCCTTTGCGAAAATGCCCGCGATGGCGTCCGTTCTCGCGACATCGTGATCCCGCGAGAACGGACGTCGCGGGCATTTTCGCAAAGGATTACTGGGAACGGATGCGCGGGACGTCGGAGGGTGAGAATAACACCATTTTTTATTTTTTTTTACATTCTATCTTTTACTATTGATGCCGCATAGTCGGCCTCAGTAGTAAAAAGTTGGTCACACTCGTCAAACACTATGTTTGACGAGTGTGACCAATCTGTCAATCAGTTCTCCCATCGATGCTACAGATCGCTTGGAGAACGCTAGCATTTTGCAAGCTAAATACGCTTGCAAAATGCTAGTTTTTCTGCAGGAAAATCGCGGGAATTTAAAATGCGGTTTTCCCGCGGACTGGAATTCCGGAACTCTCGCGGTAATTTCTGCGAGAGTTCCGGTACGTGTGCACTTAGCCTAACAGTGTGTGTAGGTATGGGAAATGTCTCCCTAACATTGTGTAGGTATGGGATGTCGCTCCCTAACAGTGTGTGTAGGTATGGGAAATGTCTCCCTAACATTGTGTAGGTATGGGATGTCGCTTCTTAACAGTGTGTGCAAGTATGGGATATGGCTCCCTAACAACGTATGTAGGTTTGGGATGTCGCTCCCTAACATTGTGTAGGTTTGGGATGTCGCTCCCTAACAGTGTGTGTAGGTATGGGATATGGCTCCCTAACATTGTGTAGGTATGGGATGACGCTCCCTAACAGTGTGTGTAGGTATGGGATTTGGCTCCCTAACAGTATGTGTAGGTATGAAATATGGCTCCCTAACAACGTGGGTAGGTATGGAACGTGGGTTTAATTTCCTCCAGATGGAAACACTGAAAACAGAGGGAAAGAAAAATTAAGGAAAAGCTGGTAATTGATTAATGGAGGGTCTTGTTTGGGAAGTATGTGGATTACACACCGTGCTTGTACTGAAGTTCATCAATGGCTTATGGGGCCTGCTTGATGAGGGCTGTAAAGTGTTTGTAAATTTACTTTTCTGTCTATGGTAAACACAGACAACCCCCACTAATTACCATAGAGAGGGGCTTTCATGATGTTGAATTTCTATGAGCATGAATGTAGGTTAACGCATAGCTTGCTGTGTATTATCGCATTGCTCAATCCAGCAGAGCCAGTAATCAGAGAGCAGGATTCACAAGACTCCCAGGCTCTTCTCCTTCAAGTATGTTGTAAGAGTGTTTAAAAAGGACCATATGAGACTTGTGCCCTCCAGATCCACAGAACAGAAGACATATCTTGTAGAATGCCAAAGTGGTGAGACTGAGACTGCATTCATATTCAATGTTAACCATTTCCTGAACTTTGGAAATAATACAGCTGCTAGTAGTATTACAGATTGGTGTGTACCGCAGGGCGAGCATATCCAGTTGTTAAACTTATTTTGGGACGGTTAAGAATTTCTGTTGAAAAAGAATTTCGTCCACAACAAACATCACCTGGAAACAGAATTCCCTGAACAGTCATCTTATGTGAAACAGGTTAATATTATATTCAGACGTTTCTATATTTCTATATTCTCCTTGTCTCCAGATAGCAACCATCAATAACTGCCTATTTCTACAAGGATTTTTGGGACCATTAATTGTACAGAAGCCTATACAAAAAAACTGTACAAAAGCAATATTTAAAGTTAGTGACTAACAAAACACAAAAAGAAAAATGCTTTCACATTTAAACATCATAATGGAAGTAATAAGTTACCTCCCAACTACAAAGTAAGTATGTGAATACAAGCAATAATACTTATAGACAGGGTCGGACTGGCTCACCGGAGAACCGGAGGATTCTCCGGTGGACCCAGGCACTGACACCTGCTGGTATACTGACCAGCAGCTGCCTAGGGCCCCCCACTGCTACAGGGGCCCTCAGCCAGTGGTGTGTCGCTAACAGCGACACACCCTGCTGCTATAGGGCCCCTGAGTCAGGGGGGCTCTCCCAGTGCCAGCGGAGCAGCAGATGGAGACAGGAGAATTTCCCGGCTTCTAAAGTGAAATAAATATTCACACTTCACCATGCCCCCGTAGCGAGGAGAGGACTGAATACCATTTCATTTTAATAGTGGGCAGTGTTAGCCGCAGGCTGAGGCTAACAATGTCCGCAGGAGCGGACAAACCACATGTGATGTACCCCGGAGGTGGGCCCCTGCAGGGCGGCTAGCTCTGAGGGCAATCGCCGGGCAGGGAGCAATCCTTGCAGCTTGCCAGCAGAGCGGAGCTGCAGGGATCCGATGCTGTCCTGCTTCCTGTCCGGCATTTCCTGTCTGACACAGTGCAGCTGAATGGCGTCATCATTCAGCGCGGCTGTTTCTGAGAGAAAGCTGCTGGGATGTGCTGCGGCTTCAGGGAACGTGCCGAGAGGCGAGTGGTGCTGTGTGTGTCTGTCTGCCTCCGTGCTGTGCGGTGCTTTGTGTGTGTGTGTGTGTGTGTGTGAGAGAGAGAGAGTGGTGCAGTTCTGTGTGGTGTGCTGTGTGTGAGAGTGTTGCTGGGTGTGTGTGTAGTGGAGGTTGGCAATGATGTGGGTGATGGAGAGAGCAGTGATAGGGGTCGTTGGGGAGAAGGCAATGCTGGTGGTGGTGGAAAGAACGATGGGGTGGTGGGGGAGGAAGCAATAATGGAGGTGGTGGAATGGCAATGATGGGGTGGCGGGGGAGAAGGCATTGATGGTTGTGGTGGAAAGGACAATGATGGTGGTGGGGTGGGAGGCAATGATGGAGGTGTTGGAATGGGAAATGATGGGGGTGGTGGGGAAGAAAGCAATGATGGTTGTGGTGGAAAGGACAATTATGGTAGTGGTGGAAAGGACGAGGCAATGATGGAGGTGGTGGAAAGGGCAATGATAGGGGTGGTGGGTGAGAAGGCATTGATGAAGGTGGTGATGAGAACAATGATGGGAGTGGAGGGGGAGAACAATGATGGAGGTGGACGAGGACTGCATTATACCCTATGAGGAGGCTGCATTTTACCCTATGAGTGGCCTGTGTTATACTTTATGAGGGGGCTACATTATATTCTGTGAGGGGGCTGCATTATTCTGTCAGGGGGCTACATCATACTGTCAGGGGGCTACACCATACTATATGAGGGGGGCTGCATTATGCCCTATGAGGGGGCTACAGTATATTCTATGGGGGCTGCCTTATGAGGGGGTTGCATTGTACTCTGAGGGGGCTACATTATATTCTGTGGAGGGGTTGCATTATATTATATGAGGAGGGCTGCTTATACCATATGAGGGTGCTACATTATACCTTATTAGGGGTTGCATTATATTTTGTGGGGTGCTGCATTACATTCTATAAGGTGGACTGCATTATATTCCATGAGGGGCGCTACATTATATTCTATGAGGGGGCTACTTTATATTCTATGAGGGGGCTACCCCAACCCCTGCTACATAATTAAGACATATACTACCTTGTATTATACCCTGATATTAGCGCGTTTTCCCACACAATTGGTGGTCTTGTATTTATTTCTATGCAGCTACATAGTGGGCCCCAAGAATGAATTTCTCTGGCGGGCCCAAGGTGCTCCAGTCTGACGCTGCTGATAGATCAGTGTGCAATTTGTGCGCTACGGTCTAAGGCAGCACTATATTCTCCTCATAGCAATGCTTCCAGGAGAAAACATGTCTAGAATACAGCATGCACTTAACAAGCCACACACAATTTTCAATCAAAGATACAAGTGACATTTGGGAACTTAGAATAAAACAAAGCATTTATATTTGTATTTAATCAATCATTTCAATACTTTGATAATATATTACATGCCCCGTACTCACGCTGTATACAGTATATTACATGCCCCGTACTCACGCTGTATACAGTATATTACATGCCCCGTACTCACGCTGTATACAGTATATTACATGCCCCGTACTCACGCTGTATACAGTATATTACATGCCCCGTACTCACGCTGTATACAGTATATTACATGCCCCATACTCACGCTGTATACAGTATATTACATGCCCCGTACTTTACGCTGTATACAGTATATTACATGCCCCATACTCACGCTGTATACAGTATATTACATGCCCCGTACTTACGCTGTATACAGTATATTACATGCCCCATACTCACGCTGTATACAGTATATTACATGCCCCGTACTTACGCTGTATACAGTATATTACATGCCCCATACACACGCTGTGCACAATATGCTACAAACCCTGTAATGTATAACAATGAATTAGGACAGTTCATATTATAAAAATATTTTCACTCTGGTTGTAATTAAACCTGATGAATATTACTTCCTAAACGGCCTGTCACACTAAGTGATATCGCTAGCAATATCGCTATAACATCACTGGTTTTTGTGACGTTATAGCGATATTGCTAGCGATATCGTTATGTCTGATACTTACCTCCGACCGCTCCCCCGCTGGTTATCGCTGATCGCGCGAGAACGTCCTGGGCCGTTTCTCGTCGTCAGCTTCCTGCTGTGGAGACAAGCGACGCGTGGACGCGGAAGGGAGGACGTCAGGATCGCCTCGTCTGACAGGTAAGTAGTGACCCACGACCCCTGCGATGTCGCTGGTGATATCTGTCTGTGTGGCAGCTCACTAGCGACCACTTAGCGATGCACCAGCGATCCTGACCGCGTCATATCGCTGGTCGGGATCGCTGGTGCATCGCTAAGTGTGACAGTACCATAATTCAACGTCTACCAAGAGCTGTGTACTCAAAGTCCTTCCCTATTTCTCTAGTTCCCAAAGCAGAGATGTCATGTGCAAATTTCACCACCCTTTGACTACTAGAGATAAGGGACTAGGAGGCACTGTACTGATGATCACACTACTCCACCCAGAACATAAGTCCTCCATTTTAATAGCTTCTAAAAGTGTCTATGTTGAATTGGTCTTTTTGTTGGAATAACCAGTATGTACAATTAGGAAGGTAATCTAATGTACCCTGGCTGGCAAGGACTGATGAATGTACAGAGTTGTACATAATTATTTATGAACTTATGACAGATAAAGTAGCAAGTTATAACCCTCAATTAAAGAGAATCTCCTGTGCATGTGAAGATTCTGTGGTCAATGGATACCTTAGTAGCAGGACCACCATGTCAGGATCCTGATAGCTATAAGTGATAAACTTTGGACAGGAGAATGATACATAACTTGAGGTCTTTACTGTAACTGACAACTTCCAGTATTTAGACCAGAACTAAGAATGCTACATAATGCACTCTCCACACAGGAGTTGGTATCTTCTACACTTTTAGTTGCACCATTGTCGGATTATTTGTGAATATTTTGCGTCATCATCTATTAGAGACATTTTAAATCAGCTGAATTGGTCATTAGCCATTCCACGATCTGGTCACTTACGCTAGTGTTGGTTGACAGTGGATCTGGTTCCAGTTACATCTGTACTGAGTCTGGATAAAGCTCTCACTCCCGTCCATGACAGTGCAGCTAACATTCTTGTTCACAATGTAAGCGCACCAGTTTCTATGGAAAAGAACCAAAAATAAGCAGATCAGCCAGTGAACAATAGACATCATTTCTACATTCTTACATTGTAAAGTCATTGTGAAACACGACTATTGAAGATCAGTCAATTAGTAATTTACCAAGTCCATTGTTCCCCTAACCGCCAGCATTTTCTACAGTCAAATGTACTGCTCTTCTTAATAGATCTGGTGAACCTTCAATAAGACGCTAGTCTGGAGGAATAGTATAACTCATCAGCAGGACAATATGACCATCTATTATCATTAACTGGAAAAATAATGTGAAGGAGATCTGATCAGGGAGGTCACCAACTGGCAAATGTGCTAGCAACCACTAATCATCTTCATTCTTCAGGATGATCTGACAGTACAATCTGCTTTGTGTAGCCCAATATTCACATACACGCATCCTATTGCAGAACCTTTATATTTGACAGCACATCTGTCCATGGAGCTGCCTTTTCTGCTCAATGTCTGCAATAGGAAGCATGAGGAATTATTAGGCTGTGTGCACACGCTGCGGATTTTGCTGCGGTTCCGCAGCGGTTTTGGCCGCTGCGGACCCGCAGCAGTTTCTGCTGCGGTGTACAGTACAATGATTCCCTATGGGAATCAAAAACCGCAGTGCAGACGGTGCGGAATTTTCCGCGCGGATTATCTGCGGTTTTCAATCCGCAGAAAGAATTGACATGTCAATTCTTTCTGCGGATTCTCCTGCGGTTTGCCATCTCCTCCATTGAGGAGATGAAAAACCGCAGGGCAAAACCGCAGAGCAATCCGCAGGTAAAACCGCAGGTCTTTTGACCTGCGGTTTCACCTGCGGATTGTACAAAATCCGCGCGGATGAATCCGCACCTTTTCCGCAGCGTGTGCACACAGCCTTAGAGATCGGTTAGATTGCACAAGAAAAATAATAGTCTTTTTCACGTTAAATTAAGTTCCAGACTTTTTCGGCACATCCACAGGTGAAGTCCCTTACCTAACTGCACAAAAGTAGGAGAGAAAAAAACTCACAGAATGAGCTTTCTTGGCTGTTTTGTAAAACCTACAGACTTCAATGGAAACATCTGTGCACATGAACAAGTACTTACTTCCTCTCCTATTACTGTCAATGACCACCTTGGCTTGTAAAACAGAGGAGAGCACCCTACCTGTACATAGCCTACAAGTGTCTAAAGTTGGGATACATCTTATTAAACAGAATTAAACACCTTTGTGCTGTCAGATATCTAACAGTTTCTATGCAGGTAGTCTATAACTCATTAGTGAGGTCATTTACCTGAACAATCTAGCCCTAGGTTACATTTTGGGCAGCAATATAAAATAGACTACAGTTCTAACATCTTAACCTCAAACAAAGGTGAGATTCAGGACCCATACAGAACTTAGAAACTAAGACCTCCAGGACTGAGGCATTATATACCTTGTTCCTCAGTAACAATACAGTGGAAAGAGCAGCACTTACTTTCCCCTCTGTGCAGGACGGTGGTAGCTGAGTTGTGGAGTAGCTTCTATCAGGAGATATCCAGAGAAGACTACCAGGAGCAGAGCCCACAGAGTGGTGGGTCCTGAGGCAACCCTTCGTGATGGCCTCATCAGCTCAGATGTCACCAAAAGCTCTGGAGGAAACTTCTGAGCTGGACTGATTTCGCGGCTCCACAAAGTCCCGAAATCACAGAGAGCAGAGACTTGGAGAAGACTTCTGTGCTGAACTCCTCACAAGTGATGGGATCTGCCTCCCTCTGGCTGTGTCCTGCTCTGTGTAGAACCCTGCTCTGCTTCATCCTTCCTCTCCACACCTCCTCCTCCCCGAGGTCCTCCTGACGTCATATCTCCTAGATTAGCTGCCTTCTCCTCACTCCTAGGAGTCTTCTGAGATGAGTAGTGTGTGGTTGCAGCCCTCAGCCTGGAGCTGAGCAGTTGTTCCCTCTGCTCATTGATAAAATGTAGGTCCCTCTCCATGTAGGGCCATGCTGGAGCTCTGGGCACTGGCTGCTACCACCTCCCTTGTTTGGGAAGCTGCCTGTGATGCTTTAGGCCTCTTTCACACTTCAGTTTTTTACAATCAGTCACAATCCGCCAGGTTTTGAAAAAAATGGATCCTCAATTTTTTTTTGAGGATCCGTTTTTTTCTCCCATTGACTTCCATTAATGGCGGATTGTGACGGATTGCTGTCCGTTGCATCCATTTTTTTTGAGGATCCGCCAAAAGTTGCTGTCCGTCACCATCCTCAACGTTTTCAAAACGGAGCTTGTAAGGTTTTTTTCTCTGGCGGATCCTCCAGACACTCATTTAACCCGAAATTCTTTCTGGGTGCCGGACAAAAAAAAAAAAATATTCTCTCTCTCTCTCTCTCTCATTCTCTCTCTCGCCAGCGTTTACTTTAAATTTCCTCATTTTCAGGATCCGTCTGAAAACGGATCCTGTGCCATCCGTTCACATCAGTTGAGAACGGATCCGCTTGCCTGACTTTTTGGCGGATTTGAACTGATGCAAAAAACTGAAGTGTGAAGGAGGCCTTATAGAAATAATGGATTTAGGCTGTTGGTTGGGATTATACCGTTCCCTGACTTCAACCAATGCAGACAAAGCAACTAATGAAAGGAAACTGGGATCAATGCGATAGAATGTGTCGGTGTCAGAGATGATTTGTAAATAATCTTCATAGAGATTCTATTAGAGAAGTATTTACAAGATGCAGGTTGAGAACTTTCTACAGCAGTATTGAGGGTGTGTAAGTATAATTGTGCGTGGTCTACAGAAAATAATATTTTCTACCACATACCAAGGTACATATAGGGTTAACGTAAAATGAGCTGCATCCCATTGTCAAGATGATTTACATGTGTCTGCAGCTACCAACTCGAAGTTCAATGTCATAACTCCCCACAACCCGCGTATGAAAGCTGCCATATGCCATGGAATAAATGGCGCTATAATAATAATAATAATAATAATAATAATAATAATATGCGCTTGTGTTGTGCTGCATAGATCATAGTTTTATGAAAAACTCTTGGGGCGCATAATGGTATTTTCATGTAAATGTCTTTTATGAGGATATTTTTTTTACAGAAAAACTGGATTCATAAACCTGGAGCAATTTTAAAGTTTTTTTTTTTGTCCATGCAGTTTTTGTGTAAGAGGCTTATTCCTGCTATTAAAATGCACAATTTTTAAGCTTTTTTTAAGGCAGAATTGCCTCAAGAACTGACATAAGAAATAAAACAGCACAGTGTGATCTATAGGTTTAGGGCTAGTGTGGTGTTTGGCTGTAATACAATTACTTGGTGTGACATGGACTTTTTTCATTGAAAAATTCACATCCAAAAATCACTTTTGAACAATGGGCATGTTCTCACACTGAAAACAATAAAAGCATTTTCAAAGAGTATTTGATGCAGTTTTTGTAAAATAATACGAACGTACCTCAGCGTTAGCGCTACACAGCAACATGTGTCACGTGACATGAAGATCGTGGAGTTGCTTTGAGGCATCACATCTAATGATTTCTTAAGGCTAAGTGCACACGTACTTTTTTGCCCTGCGGATTTTTCCACGTAGAATTGAAGAAATCCGCAGGTCAAATTACCTGCATTTTTCCTGCGGATTTCTTCCTGCTTTTTTGCGGTTTTCTTGCGGTTTTTATGCGGATTTCCCCCTGCGGATTTGGAGAATGAAGCAGGTGGAAAACTGCACAAAAGAAGTGACATGCAGCATATTTTGAACCACAAGAAAACCGCGCAGAAAAATCCGCAGCGTCTGCACAGCGTTTTTTTTTCTATTGATTAACATGCTACTGTACATCACAATGCGGATATGCAGCGTTTCTGTGCGGTAAAATCCGCTGCGGATCCGCTGGAAATCTGCATCGTGTGTACATGGCCTTATGGTGTCACATTGCAAAATACAACCTACGGAGATTGCGTAAATGTTTACAGATGTGTTGGATTTTCTGTCGCTGGTCGCAAGTCATGTGTGTCTTGGGTGCGACTTATCTGTGATTTGACGATAAGGGTGTGTGCACACGCTGCGGATTCTGCTGCGGTTCCGTAGCGGTTTTGGCCGCTGCGGGTCAACAGCAGTTTTTGCTGCGGTGTACAGTACCATTATTCCCTATGGGAATAAAAAACCGCAGTGCAGACGGTGCGGAAATTTTCCGCGTGGTTTTCCTGCGGTTTTGAAACCGCAGAAAGAATTGACATGTCAATTCTTTCTGCGGATTCCGCTGCGGTTTGCCATCTCCTCTATTGAGGAGATGAAAAACCGCAGGGCAAAACCACGAGCAATCCGCAGGTAAAACCGCAGGTCTTTTGACCTGCAGATTTACCTGCGGATTTTACAAAATCCGCACCCCAATCCACAGCATGTGCACATACCCTAATGGTCTTCTCTGTGCCAAGAAGAATGATATGTGTCAACAACATATAGGGAAAACTTCGGCACTGAAATCAGATAGAAAGTAGCTTCTGCAATATAATTCTTTTATTTCTTCCCTGATCAGTGGATACAGATATTATCCTACCCACAGGCAAAGAATTAGCAAAAGATAGATATGTTAATTGAAAATACATGTAAAATTACTCATTCAAAATAATACAAAATACATAAGCAAAAAATGAAATATTTGCAAACAAACACGTATAAAGGAGGATCAGATCACACAGGGACAGACACTGACAGCTTAGGGCCCCTGTGCAAGAAATGTGTCTGGGCCCCCTTCCTTTTATGGCGTCAAAGCTACATATATACTGTATATACACACACATATATATATATAGCCACACACACATACATGTATATATATATTACATAGTCTCCTTTATTATTTATATTGCTGTTCCTTACACAGTGCCCTCTCTTGTACAGTACCGTCCCTTACATATTGGATTATATAGAGCCCTGTTTTTTATTACATACCGTCTTGTTAGCTGTATAATGCAATGATGGCTGATGGAGCATGGGAAAGCTTCCTTTCTAATGGAGGAGCTGATGGACTGGTAGTCTGGTCACCGGCTCCTCGATCAGCAGTCATTTTATATCTAAAAAGAAATGGTACTATGTAATAAAAGAGGGTGCTGTGAATAGCAAAAATTAACAAGAATACACTATGTAAGAGACAGCACTATACATAACAGCAGAGGAAGCTATAAAATAAGGGACGGCACCATATATAACTAGAGAGGGTGGTACGTAATAAGGGACGGTGTTATCTATATATTTAAAAATGAATGTGTGTGTGTATCACCAACCAATCACGAAGCATCTTTCATTTCACAAGAGCTGTTCAAAAGAAGCTGAGCTGTGATTGGTTGCTATGAGCAACAGTTTGCCTTGCAACCAATCACTAAGCATCTCTCATTTCACCAGAGCTGGTTAAAAGAAGCTGAGCTGTGATTGGTTGCTATGACCAACAGTTTTCCCACTTGACAACACCTCAGCAGACACTGACATGGTGGGAGAAATCTAGCATCCCTGGGAACATAAGCTCCCAGCCATTGTCTGCCCCCCTGAAAGGAGCAGAGAGCACATGACAGAAATGAATCCCCCCCTCCCGTGCCTATGTACACATCACACATCCTCCATCCCGTAGGCACATCTTCCCTCTTAAAGGGATCATTGGTATGGAAGTCAGAGCAAATCCATCCAGCGCTTTGGTTTTGACCCCAGGCCTCTCTTAAAGGGATCCCCGGTATGGAGGTTAGGACCGTTCCACTCAGCTCTATGGTTCTGACCCCAGGGTCTCTTAAAGGGATCTGTTGTGAGTTCATTTTCCCCTTCACCATTGAGGTCTGATGAACTCCCTCTTCTGGTGAAGGAAGGTAGTGAGGCTGATTACCAAGCACCTGAGCTGGATGATGATGACTGGGTGACTGGAACTGCTGGATATAAGGCAGCCGACGCCCTTCTGCCTTGCTGGTGATTTCCCTGAAGGATTCTAGGAGACCAGTCTAATTCCTGCTCCTCAAAAGCTAAGTTTTCTGCTCTGCTTTTTGCATTTGTGTTTTGGTTTTGTTTTGCCTTGTTTTTCTGGATTTCTGCCATTCCCTGCTGGGGTGAGCTGAATTCCTTTTGCTCTGTCTTCAGAAAATACCTGAGTACTGATATAGTCTTTTTGAAGCCTAGCGTCTTCAGGGCTTTTTTCCCTATCAGTCGGTTGGCTCTTGTTTTGGCGGATTGCAGACAGCAGCTTTTCTATTCTGTCCTATTTAGTTAGCTTTGGCCCCATCATTTGCTCAGCCTATCTTTCTATCTGTGTGAGTGTTTTTTCATCTTGCTTCACTGTCATTATACAGTGGGGAAAAAAAGTATTTAGTCAGTCAGCAATAGTGCAAGTTCCACCACTTAAAAAGATGAGAGGCGTCTGTAATTTACATCATAGGTAGACCTCAACTATGGGAGACAAACCGAGAAAAAAAAATCCAGAAAATCACATTGTCTGGTTTTTTTTTCATTTTATTTGCATATTATGGTGGAAAATAAGTATTTGGTCAGAAACAAAATTTCATCTCAATACTTTGTGATATATCCTTTGTTGGCAATGACAGATGTCAAACGTTTTCTGTAAGTCTTCACAAGGTTGCCACACACTGTTGTTGGTATGTTGGCCCATTCCTCCATGCAGATCTCCTCTAGAGCAGTGATGTTTTTGGCTTTTCGCTTGGCAACACGGACTTTCAACTCCCTCCAAAGGTTTTCTATAGGGTTGAGATCTGGAGACTGGCTAGGCCACTCCAGGACCTTGAAATGCTTCTTACGAAGCCACTCCTTCGTTGCCCTGGCGGTGTGCTTTGGATCATTGTCATGTTGAAAGACCCAGCCACGTTTCATCTTCAATGCCCTTGCTGATGGAAGGAGGTTTGCACTCAAAATCTCACGATACATGGCCCCATTCATTCTTTCATGTACCCGGATCAGTCGTCCTGGCCCCTTTGCAGAGAAACAGCCCCAAAGCATGATGTTTCCACCACCATGCTTTACAGTAGGTATGGTGTTTGATGGATGCAACTCAGTATTCTTTTTCCTCCAAACACGACAAGTTGTGTTTCTACCAAACAGTTCCAGTTTGGTTTCATCAGACCATAGGACATTCTCCCAAAACTCCTCTGGATCATCCAAATGCTCTCTAGCAAACTTCAGACGGGCCCGGACATGTACAGGCTTAAGCAGTGGGACACGTCTGGCACTGCAGGATCTGAGTCCATGGTGGCGTAGTGTGTTACTTATGGTAGGCCTTGTTACATTGGTCCCAGCTCTCTGCAGTTCATTCACTAGGTCCCCCCGCGTGTTTCTGGGATTTTTGCTCACCGTTCTTGTGATCATTCTGACCCGACGGGGTGGGATTTTGCGTGGAGCACCAGATCGAGGGAGATTATCAGTGGTCTTGTATGTCTTCCATTTTCTAATTATTGCTCCCACAGTTGATTTCTTCACTCCAAGCTGGTTGGCTATTGCAGATTCAGTCTTCCCAGCCTGGTGCAGGGCTACAATTTTGTTTCTGGTGTCCTTTGACAGCTCTTTGGTCTTCACCATAGTGGAGTTTGGAGTCAGACTGTTTGAGGATGTGCACAGGTGTCTTTTTATACTGATAACAAGTTTAAACAGGTGCCAATACTACAGGTAATGAGTGGAGGAAAGAGGAGACTCTTAAAGAAGAAGTTACAGGTCTGTGAGAGCCAGAAATCTTGATTGCTTGTTTCTGACCAAATACTTATTTTCCACCATAATATGCAAATAAAATGAAAAAAAAACAGACAATGTGATTTTCTGGATTTTTCTTTCTCAGTTTGTCTCCCATAGTTGAGGTCTACCTATGATGTAAATTACAGACGCCTCTCATCTTTTTAAGTGGTGGAACTTGCACTATTGCTGACTGACTAAATACTTTTTTTCCCCACTGTATGTTGGGGGCTGCCTTTTCCTTTGGGGTCTGCTCTGGGGCAGTTTAGATTTCCCTTTCTGTCTTTAGGCTATTTAGTTCTCCGGCTGTGATTGAGGGGTCTAGGGCACCGTAGGAACCCCCCACGGCTACTGCTAGTTGTTGTTGTTAGGTTCAGGGGTCTGCAATCCGATAGCTGCCAACTTCTCTGGTTTTCTGGACTTAGCTAGTATTTTTGGTTTTGCCTCCTACGGTGACTCATTCATAACAGGGATCATTGGTATGGAATTTAGGGCAAATCCACTCTGCGCTTTGGTACTGACCCCAGGCTCTTCTTAAAGGGATCTCATGGAAGTCAGGGCAAATCCATCCAGCGCTTTAATTCTGACCCCAGGCCTCTCTTAAAGATCCCTGGTATGGAAGTCAGGGTAATTGCCTTCAAATGCTCTGGTACTGACCCCAGGCTCTCTTAAAGGGATCTCCTGTATGGAAGTTAGGGCAAATCCCTCAGTGCTCTGATTCTGACCCCAGGGTTTTATTAAAGTGATCATTGGTATGCAAGTTAGGACAAATCCACTCAGCGCTCTGGTTCTGACCCAAGTCCCCTCTTAAAGGGATCCTCGGTACGGAAGTGAGGGAAAATCCACTCTGCGCTTTGGTACTGACCCCAGGCCACTCTTAAAGGGATCCCCAGTATGGAAGTTAGGACCGTTCCACTCAGGGCACTGGTTCTGACTCCAGGCAGACGGGATGATGTGGGATATTAAAGTAGTGGTAGTAGTCCGGTGGCTCTGGCTGATGGGACGATGTGGGATATTAGGGGTAGTAGTCCAGTGGCTGACGGGATGATGTGGGATATTATAGTGAATGTGGCTATGTATGCGGAATGGCTGGGGCTCTACACTTAGCTTTATATATATACACACAGTTGTGGCCAAAAGTATTTTTGTAAGTAATTTTGTCAGATAATACTCAGTTTCTTCCTGAAAATGATTGCAAACACAAATTCTTTGGTATTATTATTTTCATTTAATTTGTCTTAAATGAAAAAACACAAAAGAGAATGAAGCAAAAAGCAAAACATTGATCATTTCACACAAAACTCCAAAAATGGGCCAGACAAAAGTATTGGCACCCTCAGCCTAATATTTGTTGCACAACCTTTAGCCAAAATAACTGCGACCAACCGCTTCAGGTAACCATCAATGAGTTTCTTACAATGCTCTGCTGGAATTTTAGACCATTCTTCTTTGGCAAACTGCTCCAGGTCCCTGATATTAGAAGGGTGCCTTCTCCAAACTGCCATTTTTAGATCTCTCCACAGGTGTTCTATGGGATTCAAGTCTGGACTCATTGCTGGCCACCTTAGAAGTCTCCAGTGCTTTCTCTCAAACCATTTTCTAGTGCTTTTTGAAGTGTGTTTTGGGTCATTGTCCTGCTGGAAGACCCATGACCTCTGAGGGAGACCCAGCTTTCTCACATTGGGCCCTACATTATGCTGCAAAATTTGTTGGTAGTCTTCAGACTTCATAATGCCATGTACACAGTCAAGCAGTCCAGTGCCAGAGGCAGCAAAGCAACCCCAAAACATCAGGGACCCTCCGCCATGTTTGACTGTAGGGACCGTGTTTTTTTCTTTGAATGCCTCTTTTTTCTCCTGTAAACTCTATGTTGATGCCTTTGCCCAAAAAGCTCTACTTTTGTCTCATCTGACCAGAGAACATTCTTCCAAAACGTTTTAGGCTTTTTCAGGTAAGTTTTGGCAAACTCCAGCCTGGCTTTTTTATGTCTCTGGGTAAGAAGTGGGGTCTTCCTGGGTCTCCTACCATACAGTCCCTTTTCATTCAGACGCTGACGGATAGTACGGGTTGACACTGTTGTACCCTCGGACTGCAGCGCAGCTTGAACTTGTTTGGATGTTAGTCGAGGTTCTTTATCCAACATCCGCACAATCTTGCGTTGAAATCTCTTGGCAATTTTTCTGTTCCGTCCACATCTAGGGAGGTTAGCCACAGTGCCATGGGCTCTAAACTTCTTGATGACACTGCGCACGGTAGACACAGGAACATTCAGGTCTTTGGAGATGGACTTGTAGCCTTGAGATTGCTCATGCTTCCTCACAATTTGGTTTCTCAAGTCTTCAGACAGTTCTTTGGTCCTCTTTATTTTCTCCATGCTCAATGTGGTACACACAAGGACACAGGACAGAGGTTGAGTCAACTTTAATCCATGTCAACTGGCTGCAAGTGTGATTTAGTTATTGCCAACACCTGTTAGGTGCCACAGGTAAGTTACAGGTGCTGCTAATTGCACAAATTAGAGAAGCATCACATGATTTTTCGAACAGTGCCAATACTTTTGTCCACCCTCTTTTTTATGTTTGGTGTGGAATTATATCCAATTTGGCTTTAGGACAATTCTTTTTGTGTTTTTTCATTTAAGACAAATTAAATGAAGATAATAATACCAAAGAATTTGTGTTTGCAATCATTTTCAGGAAGAAACTAAGTATTATCTGACAAAATTGCAGGGGTGTCAATACTTTTGGCCACAACTGTATATAGATAATATTAATTATAATTTGTTATAACTAACCGTAGTTAGTTACTATGCCCGGGCAGCGCCGGGCTCTTTAGCTAGTACATAATAAAAAAGGAAACTATGTAACTAAGGATGGTGTTATACAGAATTAGTGAGTACACTATATGCTAAGGGCCTGTGTTATACATAATAAGTACGTATACTATATGCTAAGGGGCTGTGTTATACATAAAAAGTATGTACACTATATACTAAGGGACTGTGTTAGACATAGTGAGTACACTATATGCTAAGGGACTGTGTTAGACATAATAAGCGAGAACACTATATACTAAGGGACTGTGATAGACATAATAAGGAATAATGTCTTCCTCCACCTCACCCTGTTCCTTAGGCCATTATAAGTCCCCCTTCCTCCCATCCCAATCACCCGCACCCCTCATTGTCCTCCTCCCCCCGCATCCCATTATTGTGCTCTCCCCATCCCATCATTGCCCTCTTCACCACCTCCATTATTTTCTACTCCCCCACCACTCCCATAATTGCCCAATTCCCCCACCTCCATCATTTCCTCCTCCTCCACCACCCCCATTATTGCCCTTTCCACCACCACCATCATTGCATTCTCCCCCACCACCCCTTCATCATTTTTCCCCCCACCACCCCATCATTGCCCTTTCCATCACCCCCATCATTGCCTTCTCCCCATCACTCCTATCATTGCCTTCTCCCCATCACCCCCATCATTGCCTTCTCCCCATCACCGTATCATTGCCTTCTCCATCACCCCTATCATTGCCTTCTCCCCATCACTCCCATCATTACCTTCTCCATCACCCCATCACTGCCTTCTCCCCATGACTCCCATCACTTTCTCGCCATCACTCCCATCATTGCCTTCTCCATCACCCCCATCTTTGCCTTCTTCCCATCACTGTCTTCTCCCCATCACTCCCATCATTGGCTTCTCCCCATCACTCCCATCATTGCCTTTTCCAGATGGTTGACCCAGCTTAGGGGAAGGAATTTTTTTTCCCTATGGACAAAATTGGCTTCTACTCTGTGGGTTTTTTGCCTTCCCCAGGATGAACAATGCAGAACAGCTGCACTAAAAATAGGCTGAACTAGATGGACATAAGGTCTTCCTTCAGCCTTCAAAACTATGTTACTATGTTACCCCATCACTGCCTTCTCCCCATCACTCCCATCACTGCCTTCTCCCCATCACTCCCATCAGTGCCTCCTCCCCCATCACTGCCTCCTCCCCATCACCCCATCATTGCCTTCTCTCCATCACCTCATCATGGCCTTCTCCCCAACACCCCATCATGGCCTTCTTCCCATCACCCCATCATGGCCTTCTCCCCATCACCCATCATTTCCTTCTCCACCTACACACACACACATATACAGTACATATATACATACATACACTCACATTCATATATACACACACAACACCTCTCACCTGTCCGCAGCATCACCGCCTCCGGCTGTTTCCTCGCTCTGGCACAGCTGCTACTGAATGATGATGTCATCCAGCGGCGCTGCTCTCTGTGTCAGAGACAGGAAGTGTGGCCTCTGGGCAGGAAGCAGGACGGATCCTTGAAGCTCCGCTCCTGCTATTTTCTCTTGCAGGCAGCGGAACTGCTGGGATCGCTCCCTGCCTGCTGCACATGAGGGCAATCTGGCCAGGGACCATCCAGAGCCTCGGGCCCTGAGAAACCGGCCAGATTGCCCTCATTATTAGCCGCCCTGCAGGGACCCCTTGGAGCCTCTGGGCCCCAGTGCAGCCGCACCGGTTGAATCGGCGGTATGTCCGCCCATGAGATCACATCTCCATGTGTAAGTACCTGGTTTCAATGATGAGTCTAATGATGCTGATGAGTCTAATGATACTTCTAAGGCCATGTGCACATGTGCACGCATTGAGTATTTGCTGAATTCTTTTATCCCAGTATTTGTAAGCCAAAACCAGGAGTGGAGCGGTCAGAGGAAAAGCATAATAGAAACATTTGCACCACTTCTGCATTTTTCACCCACTCCTGGTTTTGGCTTACATATACTGGGGTAAAAGACTCATCAAATACTGGATGTGTGCATGTGGCCTAAGAGGGATGATACCCATGTGGGATAAAGAAGAGTGTAAATGTACAAATGATGAAAAGCCAACACCACAGGAAAAGACAAGAGCAATAAAAAAGGGAGAAAAAAAGGGAAAAAGATAAAAGAGAAGAAAAAAGAAAAGAAAAAAGGAAGGAAAAGGAGAAAAAAGATGAAAAAAAGGAGAAAACGAGAATAAAATGGGAGAAATGTAAGGAGAAAAAGAGTAAAAGGAAGTAGCACCACAAGGACAGAACAGAAATATTAACCCCTTCACCCTTTGGCCATTTTCAGTTTTTGCATTTCTGTTTTTTGCTCACTTTCTTCCCAGAGCCATAACTTTTTTATTTTTCGGTCAATATGGCCGGACAATTGTTGTGGTTTTTTTTTTATCATATTCGCTAAATACTAAAACTGACCTGCCATTATGATTCTCCTGGTCATTACAAGTTCGTAGATACCAAACATGTACAGGTTTTTTTTTTATTGAAGTGGTGAAAAAAAATCCAAAGTTTGTAAAAAAAATAAATAAAAATGACACCATTTTACGAGACCCATAGCGTCTCCATTTTTGGGGATTTGGGGCGGTGTGAGGGCTTAATTTTTGCGTGCTGAGCTGATGTTTTTATTGATACCATTTAGGGATAGATACGATGGTTTAATCCCCCATTATTGCTTTTTATTACAATGTTGCAGCAACCAAAAAACGTAATTCTGGCGTTTTAAATTTTTTTTCTCGTTACGCCGTTTACCAATCTGTTTATTTTTATATTTTCATAGATCAAGTGATTCTGAATGCGGCGATACCAAATATGTGCATTTTTAAAATTAACGTACTTTAGGCGTCGGGTTCCTGTTGCTGCACAGCCGGAATCCCAAGCCTTGCTTCCGGCGGTCCCCCATTCCTCTCCAGCCGTAGAGGAGACTGCTCAGCAGACTCGTTGGTCCCGGCGCTCCTCCCAGACTAGCTCTGTGGGTTTGGTTGCTGCTGCCACCCCTGGTCCAGCTATAGCAATGCATGCTGGTCAGCAGCGAGCTACTCCAGTGACTAAGTCCTTCTTTCGGTCCACTGAGCATGCCTGTCTCTCATTGGAGATCGGAGGTCACATGCTCAGGTCCTTCTCCAGCTCGGATTGGACCATCAGAAAGGTCAGGAAGGTCCCGGAAGGACGCGGCTATAAAAGGTTCGCATGGCCGCTTGGCCATGCGCTAGTATAGACTGCATTACCAGACTATGAGGAGTGAGTGTTGTATGCAAGTATGAATGTCTCTGGTGACTGACTCATTTGAAACCCCTATCCTTGGTACGCATGTGTTGTGCAACCTAGCCTGTTAAGCCCCCAGGCTTAGGTGTAGGTAGAGGCAGAGTCTGAGACTGACATCAGTGTCCACCGGTGGCCCTGCTTGCCACAGTGCACGTGCTCCACACTCCACTCCACCATAGTCAGCATCTATAGTGGCATCCGCAGGTGCGACGTCGCACACTCAGTAGGTCTAGAGGGACTCAGACCTCGTGTCCTTGGGGCTGAGTTCTGTGACCGCATACTGTGTGCTCTCTTGCCGAGTCCTGCGATTTTAACAGGCTCCGGCATTTATGTTCAGCGGTGGCGCGGCCCTGTATCGTAACAGAGTTAGCTTCTGTTCACACTGGGTGATGTTAACCCACGTGTGACCTCTTGTATACCTCTTTATACTTCCGCCATTACCAAGCAGCAGTTTACCACCCCTGTACGGTGGACCCCGGGCTGTGAACGCACCATACTATTATTTTATTATTTGGTGTGTTCCGCCAGCTCTAACAACATAATTGTTTTATTTGGAAGGGGGATGATTTAAACTTTTCTATTTTTTTTAATATTTTTTAAAACTTTTTTTTTACACTTTTTACATGCTTCACTAGTCATAGGAGACTTGAAGCTGCAATCTTCTGATCACTTGTGTTAGGGCTCATACTCACTTTCGAGAAAACCTGGCACTGCTGCTGGCACTCGGAACAGAGTGTGCGGCTGCATAGAAATGCATGTAGCCACACGCTCTGGTCCGAGTGCCGGCAACAGTGCCAGGTCTACATGCGAGACTCTCGCACGAAAAATCGTGCGAGTCTCTCGCAAGTGAGTATGAGCCCTTACACAGAGCATGGCTTAAGCCCTTTGTGCATTCATAGCAGATCGGCTATGACAACCACAGGGTTGTCCCCGGGTTGTCATATATACGGCACGTCATGAAGGGGTTGAAGGTGAATGGTGATTATAAGAGAAAATCAGCAGTGCAGATAATAAAGAAAGTGCAACTAGAGGTACAATACTGAAACAAAAGCAAAAATGAAACTGTGTCAAACAAGTAGTGATGAGCAAGTGATGTTGGATAAAGAAGGGAGAGACATAGATATAAAGTGAATATCGGCAGGCTGAAAACCAAAGATCCTAGAGGAGAATATCTGTGGCAGGAACCCCTTGTTAGGAGTCTACCTAGCTATATGCGAGATACAAAACATGTGATTTCTTCCTTAGATAAGAGTGCGTGGCCCAAATCCTGCATATGGTATGATGTCATTAGTCTTTATCCTAGTATTCCTCATGATCTGGCTATTTCAGTGCTATCTTACCCTCTACAGACTTACAACAATTATTCTGCTGTAATGCAAGAATTCATTGTTATGGCTGTTGCTTTTTTGCTTCATGCTAATTATTTTTTGTTTAATGGTCCTTTTTACATTAAAAAACAGAGTGCTTCTATGGCTACGGGTTTCTCACCATCCATAGTAAACATCTACATGTCTTGTTGAGAAGAACGGTTCATATTTTCTGATTGCAATCCTTTCTTCTCTTATGTCAGGTGGTATAGCCGCTTTATAGACGACTTCCTGATATGGGAGGGATCCCTAGAATCGGCAGCGGATTTAGTCCAGTATCTCAATAATAAATAACATGAATCTAAAATTTACCTTTAACCCCCTTCACTCGAAGCCTGTTTTCAAATTCCTGACCAGGCTAGTTTATTTAATTTCTGACCACTGTCATTTTTATGATGTCATAACTCTGGAACGCTTCAATGGATACCATTAATTCATTGTTTTTTCGTGACTTATTGTCCTTCTTGATAATGGTAAACTTTCTTTGATATGACTTACATGTGAAAAAAACGGAAATCTTGCAATTTTTAAACATTTAATTTGTATGCCCTTAAATCAGAGAGTCATGTCACACAAAATAATTAATATATAACATTTCCCACATGTCAACTTGACATCAACACAATTTTTGATTATTAGGAAGTTATAAGGGTTAAAAGTTGACCAGTGATTTCTCATTTTTACAACAAAATTTGCAAAACCATTTTTTTAGGAATCACCTCACATTTGAAGTCACTTTGAGGGGCCTATATGACAGAAAATACCCAGAAGTGACACCGCTCTAAAAACTAGACCCCTCAAGGTGCTCAAAACCATATTCAAGAACTTTATTAAACCTTCAGGTGCTTAACATGAGTTAATGGACTGTAGAAAGAAAAAAATAAACATTTAACTTTTTTTCACAAACATTTTCTTTAAGACCTAATATTTTTTTACTTTTGCAAGGGTAACAGGAGAAGATGGACCGTACAACTTTTTTGCAATTTCTCCTGAGCATTCTGATATCCCATATGTGGGGGAAAACTACTGTTTGGGCACACAGCAGGACTCAGAAGGGAAGGAGTGCAATTTCACTTTTTGAATTGAAAATTTCCTGGCATAATTAGTGGATGCCATGTCGTGTTTGGAGAGCCCATGATGTGGTAATAGTGGAAACCCCCCACAAGTGACACCATTTTGGAAACTAGATCCCTCAGGGAACTGATCGAGATGTTTTGTGAGCACCTTAATCCCCAAGGTCCTTCACAGTAATTTATAATATTGAGCCATAAAAATAAAAAAAATCACATTTTTCCACAAAAATAAAAATTATTTTTAACTCCAAATTTTGCATTTTCATAAAGGTAACAGGAGAAATTGCTCCAAACAATTTGTTGTGCAATTTCTCCTGAGTACACCAATACTCAATATGTGGAGGAAAACTACTGTTTGGGCTTGGAAGGAAAGGAGCGCCATTTGGCTTTTTGAATGCAAAATTTGCTGGAATAATTAGCAGACGCCATGTCGCATTTGGAAAGCCCCTGATGTGCCTAAACAGTGGAAACCCCCCATAGGTTACAACATTATGGAAACTAGACCACTCAGGGAACTTATCTAGATGTGTGGTAAGCATCTTCAAACCTCAGGTGCTTCACAATAACATTGAGCCATGAAAATTAAAAAATCACATTTTTCCCACAAAAATGTTTTTTAGCCCCAAATTTTGCATTTTTACAAGGGTAACAGGAAAAAATGGACCCCAAAATGTGTTGTGCAATTTCTCCTGAGTACACCGATACCCCATATATGGTCAAAATCTACTTTTGAGGCACAGTGCAAAGCTCAGAAGGGAAGGAGTGCCTTATTACCGTCCAGATTTTGCCATACTGGTTTGAGGGAGCCATGTCACATTGGCAGAGTCCCTGAGGTGGCAGAACAGCAGAGCCCCCAATAAGTGACCCCATTTTACAAACCACCTCTCAATTAATTCATCTAGGGATGCAGTGATCATATTGACACCACAGGTGGGTCACAGAATTTTATACCATTGGGCAGTGAAGAAAAAATAATTTACATTTGCACCACCAAAATTGTGTGTTAGCCCCAAATTTTACATTTTCATACTGGGAAATGGATAAAGATGGCACCAAAATGTGTCCCACAAGTTCTGCTGACTGTAGAAATACCCCATATGTGGCTGTACAGTACTGCTTAGCCACACGGCGAGACTCGGGAGGGACGGAGTGCTATTTGCCTCCTGGAGCTCAGACTTTCCTAGACTAGTTTGCGGACTCCATATACAGAGCCACTAAGCATTAGAAAAGCTGAATCCCCCTTCAAATGACCCTATTTTGTAAACTATACCCCTTTGGGAATTTACCTACAGATGTAGTGATGATTTTGACTCCATGGGTGTTTTCCAGAAACAAGCAGTAGTGGATGTTGCTGGGTGAAAATTGCAAACTGCCATTGTAGTGACCAGTGTGTTGGAGTGACCAGTATGTCGACATGACCAGTACGTTGTAGTCACCAGTATATTATGACCAGCTCATGCTTCTGGAGACATGCACCTGTAAATGAGGTGGCTCTCATCACTACAGAAATGCCAAACATGTGGGAACATTTTACATAACATTTAGGATCACATTTATGCGGCGCTCTACACTGAGCACTTACATTGGGGTTTCTATCTATATCTCCGAGTGATGTGACAGATGAAAACCCAGAGGGATCCTTTCACTATAATAAGGCAGCAGTTACTCTGGACTCCGCTGACCTCTGTTTTGTGCACTTCTGAAATGAAGGACAACGCTGATGAACTGCACTTTTATGCACGCCAAAAAAGCTGGATACCTCCACATCACAGGTCCTACGGCATCCACAGTTTCTCCATCTGCCTCATTATAGGGAATCTTCCACCAAGGGTTTCGTCTGAATCGTGTATTTCAGAGATTTAATGGAAACCCCAGTGTAAGCTCTCAGCATAGAGCGCGGGATAAATGTTAGCCAAGCCTTACTGCAATCTTTGGCAGGTAAAATGAACAAATCAACAGCAGGTGAAGAATAGGTTTTATTTATTTTTTTACGCTGTTCCTTGTGCGGTATAAGTGATTTGATGACTTTTTTCTTCGGGTTGGTGCGATTACAGTGATACCAGATTTATATTGGGTTCTTATGTTTGCCTGTCACACACTAAAAGACGCTTTTTATTGTGCATCGCCATATTTAGACAACTATAGTTTTTCCATATTTCGGCCGCCAGAGTCATGTTAGGATTCTTTTTTGCGGGACGAGTTGACATTTTTATTAATACCATTTTTGGGTTTTCTATTTCGATTTTTGGGCGATAGAATGAACACAAAATCAGCAATTCAGGAATTTTTTTTTTGGGGGGGAGGTTTGATATACCGTTCCACATATGGATAAAAATTGATAAAAATGCTTTATTCTTCAGGTTAGTATGATTATAGCAATACCACATTTATATTTTTTTTGTTTTGGCACTTTTACACAATGAAAACTATTTTGTGGAAAAAATAGTTTTTTCCATCATTTTATTCAGATAGCTATAACTTTTTTTATTTTCTGGCAGATGTACATGAGAAATACCATCCAGCGCTTCTCTGAGTCTGTAGAATGCACTACATAGATTGGTGGTGGGGGATAGTGAGGTCTACATGGAGGTGGGCTCCAAACTGAATCTTGGCCCTGGGTGAAAAAAGTCTTGCTACTAGTGATGAGCTAATGTGCACGGATAATGTCCTATCCAAGTATGCTTGGGTGCTTCTTCGGAGTGCTTGAAAAATATGTTCAAGTCCCCGCGGCTGCAAGTCTCGCGCAGGGATTACACGCCGAAGACACTCGGTTAGCACCTGAGCATGCTCGGATAAGACCTTATCCAAGAATTTTCACTCATCACTACTAGCTACATATCTTCTTTTTCCTACCAAACCTTCTAACTGATCCATCAAGTTTTATCACGGAGAAAAGTCTACAATCAGGGATGACACTTCATGGAACTTCCTGAGTACTACCAAATCCAGATTACTTACAGAAATCCTGGTGTTGATGTAATTGGTTTTTCCAGCAACTATAGTCATGCTATCGACAATTCAGGCATAAGAAAATTCCCCTAGCTGTTTATGTATGTGTTATGTGTATATACAGATGTGTGCAGAGAGAATGTAAATTGTGATGATGGAAAGATGTACATAACAATATTATGGTATTAGGAGAAGTAATAGCAGAAACTATGCTTCACGTCATTAGAGAGCTGAGGAGTCTGACCTTTTTCTTCAGTAATTGATTTTTAATGGATTTTAGAGGCATATGCTATAAATTTACAGAACTGATCTGTGGCCTTTGACCTATTTGTGAATAAAATAAAAAATGTTATAGACCCACACATATGCTGATCTCAAATAATTCAGTAAATCTTTTAACCATACACTTTTTTTCATACATGAAGAGTAGTGGAAAAAAATAATTGAGTGGGAATGTACCAGTAATCAAATAAAACATGAAACTAAAATGAAATTTGTATCAGAGAGGTCACACTATAGATTTTCATTTCTGACACTTGTCTTTAACCCATTCACACCAAGCTATTTTCACCTTTCTGACCAGGCCAAATTTTTCAATTCTGACCAGCGTCAATTTATGTGGTAATAAATCTGGAATGCTTCAACACATCTTATTGAATCTGAGATCTTTTTTTTTGTGACACATTGTACTTGGTGGTAAATTTAGGTCAATATGTGTTTTTTTTAATGAAAATTTTACCAAAAAATTGAAAACTTTGCAATTTTCAAACTTTTAATTTTTCTCAATCAGCATAAATGTTTTAACTTTTTTTTTCCCTTTTTTTTTCCTTAGGAAGTTAGAAGACTTAAAATTTATCTGCAATTTTTCATTTTTCCAACAAGATTTACCAAACCAATTTTTTTAGGAATCACATCATATTTGAAGTGACTTTGAGGGGCCTATGTGACAGAAAATACCAAAAAGTAATACCATTTTAAAAACTGCACCGCTCAAAACCATATTTAAGAACAACTCAAATAGCACACTGATGGCATCTTGAATGGACCTTAGTAGTGCTGTTAATTTTTCACTGACTGTTTGCTAAGAGAAGTCTCATAAACCTCCATTTGTTTTTTTTTTTTGCATATAAGATAAACTGATGAAACACTGAAGGTGAAAACTGCCCCTCTGACAAATGATGAAAATCTGATCCAAAAGACTTTTGAAAAAACCAACCCGATTTTTCTTTATAGGCACAAGAAAAAAACGCACTTCTGAATGAGAACTACATCCTCCACTTCAGAGTACCAGTAGAGAGAATAACATTTCTGAAAACTCATGCACATGCTGCTTATTTTTTTCTTGTGGATTTGATCCATCAAAGTGTTTTGTTTTTTTTCAAATCTGCAGCATGTCAATGCCTTCTGCATTTTTGCAATGATTTTTACCCATTCAAATAAATGGGGAAAAAAACAAAAGTAAAAAAAAGTTTCCTCTGACTTCATTTTTCAAAACAAAATATACATCGTCCAAATGATTCATGGACTTCTACAAACTTGCAGAAGTTATTGCAACAAATCTACTGTGTGTGAATTTCCCCTCTGTGTGGATTTCCTCTGACCCACTGAAGGCAGAATCATGGGTTAAATAACGTTTAACACTACTGTGTATCTGCTTTTATGACACTGAAAAGTATCAGAGTACCACCAGGGGCTAGTGTTAGTACGGTGCATACTTTGGTGTACAATGCTGCGGAATATGCTGGTGATATTTAAATGCCAAGCAATTATAAGGTTACAGTGTACACACATGTTGAGCATATGTGAATCTAAGGATGAGATACATGGATACCATCTGGGTTTACATCATTCATGTGCCAGTGACAAAACATCTCAAATGTTAGCAGAAAGTGTGAATAAGTAACAAATGTTGATCCCTCAGGAGTTTTAAATTAAAACTTTTGGAAAAAAAAGTGTAAAATGTTAAAACAAGCTTTGCATTGTGGATAATGTAGTGTTACTTACATTCGTGGTCAAAATTGTTGGTACCCCTCGTTTAATGACAGAAAAAACCTGTCACAATGGTGACAGAAATAACTTGAATCTGACAAAAGAAATAATAAATCAAAAATGTATGAAAATGAACAAATGAAAGTCAGACATTGCTTTTCAACCATGCTTCCTCGGAATTTAAAAAAAAATAAAACTCGTGAAATAGGACTGGACAGAAATGATGAGAAAATGGAAAACGATCTTAGGAGCGCAGGAAAGAGACAGACGAGAGATGGGGTTAAACCACAACGCGTTTCAAAGGAGGATCCGTCTTCATCCACCTAATATATATACCGTATATACTCGAATATAAGCCGAGATTTTCAGCCCATTTTTGGGGGCTGAAAGTCCCCCTCTTGGCTTATGTTGGAGTCATATACACCAGGGGGTCAGAGGGGGAGAGGGGGCGGGTGTCAGGTCATACTTACCCGTCCTGGCACGGTCTCTGCAGCCCCCAGCTTCTCCGCGATCTCCCTTCCTGCCTTCAGCGGTCACATGGTACCGCTCATAACACTCATGAATATGCACATATTCATGAGTGTAATGAGCGGTACCACGTGACCGCTGAAGGCAGGAAGGGAGATCGCGGGTAGGCTGCAGAGACCATGCCAGGACTGGTAAGTATAGCGATACTCACCTGTCCGGGTCCATTGCTGCTTGCTGCTGTCTGGCACATCATCTGTCAGTGACATTTAGTCAGCAGAGGGCATGGTGACGTAGTTAGTGTGCGCCGCGCCCCCTTCAGTCTGAACGTCACTGACAGATGACGTGCCAGACAGCAGCAAGCAGCGATGGACCGGGGAACAGGTGAATATCTCAGGTGCCAGCAGTGACACTGGCACCTGGCCCCAGTGACAGAGAGGTGAGTATGTCATTTTTTTTTATTTTTAAATGCAGCAGCGGCAGCATATGGGGGCATAATGTATGGAGCATCTTATGTGGGCAGCATATAGGGGTATAATCTATGGAGCATCTTATAGGGGCAGCATATAGGGGCATAATCTATGGAGCATCTTATAGGGGCAGCATATAGGGGCATAATCTATGGAGCATCTTATGGGGGCAGCATATAGGGGTATAATCTATGGAGCATCTTATAGGGGCAGCATATGGGGAAAAATCTATGGAGCATCTTATGGGGGCAGCATGTGGGTGAATAATCTATGGAGCATCTTGTAGGGGCAGCATATGGGGGCATAATCTATGGAGCATCTTATGGGGGCAGCATATTGGGGCATAATCTATGGAGAATCTTATAGGGGCAGCATATGGGAGCATAATCTATGGAGCATCTTATGGGGGCAGCATATGGGGGCATAATCTATGGAGCATCTTATGGAGGCAGCTTATGGGGGCATAATCTATGGAGCATCTTATGGGGCAGCATATGGGGCCTATTCTATGGAGCATCTTATGGGCATAATCTATGAAACATCTTATGGGGCCATAACCTTTATGGAGCAGCATATGGGCATATTATTCTATGGAGCATCTTATGGGGCTAACATGAACTGTATGGAGCATTATGTGGGGCTTCTGATTCAATATGGATATTCAAAAACATTTAACCTACTGATGTCGCAATTCATTTTACTTTTATTGATATCTATTTTTTTTAAAATTTACCAGTAGCTGCTGCATTTTCCACCCTAGGCTTATACTCGAGTCAATAAGTTTTCCAAGTTTTTTATGACAAAATTAGGGGGATCGGCTTATACTCGAGTATATACAGAATATATATGTGTGTGTCTCAATTACATGTATGTGTGTATATATATATATGTATTCTGTGTGTATATATCTATTCTTTCGTTTGGGATTAAACCTGTCATTGGGCTCCATTATATGTCCATTTTGCAAGCCTGCGAGTAAATCTCGGCATATGGATTTCATATGGATGCCATATGGATTACATACGGATGCTTACATGCACAAAATACGCGACCACACCTTGATTACGGGTGACATACGGTTCACTATTTAGGGGACATTTGTCCGTATTACGCATGGAAAGTACGGACTGTATTTCTCGACGGTTAGTGTGACCCCAGCCTTAACATGTTTGTCTGTAATTTTCTTTCTAATCTCCTGAGACAACTCTTTCCTTCTCTTCCTTGGGTCCATGTTGAGTGTGATACACACCATGTCACCAAACAGCACAGTGAGTATCTGCAGCCCTCTATACAGGCCCACTCACTGATTCCAAGATTGTAGACACCTGTGATGCTAATTAGTGGACACGCCTTTATTTAACATGTCCCTTTTCTTACATTATTTTCAGGGGTACCATCATTTCTGTCCAGGCCTATTTCATGAGTTTTATTTTTCTTAAAAATCTGTGGAAGCATGGTTGAAAAGTAATGTCGGACTTTCATTTGTTCATTTTCATAGATTTTTGATTTATTATTACTTTTGTCAGATTCAAGTTTTTTTCTGTCACCATTGGGGTTTTTTCTGTCATTAAACGAGGGGTACCAACAATTTTGACCACGTGTGTAGCTGTCAAGACTATTATGCATAAAAAGCACTTGGGCACACACTTGTTAAGTCTGTTTTGTAAAGATCCAGAATAGGGTTCTACAGAGGTCTCTGAGCCCTCTACTGCACCTCTATGCACCACCGATTTCATGCTGATTTATAGGGAGATTTTTTTTTCTGTTGTACTTCATACAGATCCTATAGCATAGCTTCTGGCAAAATATCTTTGCGTTTCATGGAGTCTGTACAGCAGCTCATAGAGGCAGTGCAGCTCTGTTTTAGGCCACGGTCACACACTCAGTATTTGTTCAGTATTTCACATCAGTATTTGTAAGCCAAAACCAGGAGTGGGTGATAAATACAGAAGTGGTGACATATTTCTATTATACTTTTCCTCTGATTGTTCCACTCCTGGTATTGGTTTACAACTACTGATGGAAAATACTGACCAAATACTGAAAGTGTGAGCATGGCCTTATAGAGATCTAGGCAGGCTAGATGCACAGGGTTCTTCTCTTGAGCACAAAAACCCTTTGGGCTCAGCAGCTCATCTCTGAGACTCTTAGCATCTGTAAGGCACATCTATAGGACATATTTTCTTGTATTTAGTTACATAATATCCAAGACAGGGAACATTGCTGAATATGGTACTATGTAGTTTGGTACTGATCCACACCTTTTGTATTACATTTTTTCCTTTTCCAAAAGTCCAAGTTTTGCATAAATTAAATTCTTCCCAATACTTTATCCAAGGTCCCTATTGGATACTTTATATGCACTTTGTGCTCAAGGTATATTGATATATTGAAGGTTATTATTAATGCATAGTGGTGGCGTGCGTATCTGGGAACAGTTGCATTTTCTCCTATATCAGACTTGATGTGGGAAACTGAGAGAGAACGCTGCTTCCTTAAGCTATGAGACAGCTGTTGTTGGACATCGTGGTATGCATTGAAAGAGGCGTGGGAATGTAAGGATTGAGAATTATTTCACTCACACAAGGGGTGACATTGACTCAGACAGTTCCCTATAAGCTGCTTCTCTGGTGTAGGTCTGAGTTCTTTTCTCTGGTGTAGGTCTTTTTCTTACAATATCATCCTATTCATGGCCTTGGGAGACCTGTTTACCTGACTGGTAATGATCCCACATGATTTAGGATCTGTCCCTGAATATGCATATATCATGTGAGCCATCATTGCTGCCTTCAGTCTTTCTATGCACTCATCTATGTATGTCATAACCTTAGTTACTGTTGTGCACTAACTTTTGTATGTACGGGGAAGTAGCCATAATTTAAACGAATGCCCATATAAGTGATGCACAGAACCCATAAGCCTTGCTTACAGGGGAAACACAGATGGCTTGGTTACTGAGGCTTGTGATGATGTTATTTGAGCATTACATCAGACAAGGTGTAACTTGAAGACACCTCATAGCCTCCAAGGCCCAGGTGTCACTGCAACCAATACACCCAGTATAGTTATGGTGGTAAGAGTATTACTTAGGTATATTTAGAGTCTATGGTGGTAGCACCATTGTGTTGTTGCTCGGGCACCTGTATGGAAATGTAATTCTGTCAATGTATGATACTGTTGAGCACCATACTGTTTAGCCAAGAACACAACTACCATGCGGCAAGCTGTTTGAATTCTTGAAGGGGTAATCTGAAGAGGCAGAACCTCCTCCTGGACATGATGCACACAGTCCTCCTGCTCCTGACACACTTTGCCAGTAGACTGCTGCCCCTCCAGAGCCTCTTCTGCCATGTGGTCAGGTGACGTTAGAAACATTCTCCTGAGGTTGCAGCCCTTCAAGTGCCAACTCTTAAAAACAATTTCTCAAAGTGGAGATTATCACAATATGAGGGCTGTGAATAAGCAAAGGATGAGATCTGAAGAGTACAAATAAGGTTTGTTTATTCACCAATGTGTTTTGGCACTGGACCGGCACCTTTCTCAAGGTAAAAACCACACATCATGATAATTTTTGCTTTGACAAACTGTTATCTGGACCATACTGTCCTCCAGCTATGGGGCTGCAGCTGTGGCACATCAGGTTTCTATACATTCCCAAGAGCGCCATCCAAAATGTGAACAGGCAAGCTCAGGCAGCAAACTCTCCCTTCAAGCAGTGCCGTATTTTAAATAGAGTGAATTAGTGCACACATCAGTCTGCAACTTTGTTGATGGGTGAATGACACCAACAGTGAAAGACAGGATTCTAAACCAGGGCTGTGGAGTCGGAGTCGTGGAGTCGGTGCTCATTTTGGTGGAGTCGGAGTCAGTATAATATGGACCGACTCCTAAAATATATAATAAATTGTGTACAATAGTTCAATGCAGAATGTGCTGAATATTTTTTCATAGGAATTTGGGAAAGTTATGAAATGTCCTATAAATGGCTGTTCTATTCCTGATCTAAGGCTACATTCACACACAGCATTTTTGCTACGTTTTTTGAGGATATGTTTTCAGCTGCAAAAGCAGATCAGCTTTTTAAAAAACCGCATCATCTGAAAGGTTTTTGAGCTCTTGGATAATGTTTTCAATAGCAAAAGCAGATTAGAAAAACGCCACACAAACTGACATGCTCATTCAGCCCAAAAACGGATCCTCACAAAACAATGTGTATGAATGTCATATCTTGAAACCCATTGACTTTGCTGGGATGCCCAGAGTCACTGCATTTTACTGTAAAAAACGGATCCGCAAAACGCTGTGTGTGAATCATGGCCGTACCCAGCGAGGGGCAGGGGGGGCAGCTGCCCCCCCTAGAAGCAGGGGCATGCACCTATCAAAACTCACTTGTATGCTGCAGTGCTCCCATCCTGCACCGGCTCCAGACTGCAGGGGGCAATCTCCCCTCCTCTGTCCTGTCTTCTGCCGTCTTCACCAGAGAGAGGAGGGGGAGGGGTGCCTGCCCTGCACAGGATCCGATTCCTGGGCCCCGAGCTGGAGAAAGTGAGAAAGTTGTGCACACGCTGCAGCTGGCAATAAGAGATAGTCTGCAAGAGGGACATGCTGGAAATCTGATTGGAAAAGTGAGGAAATTGGTTATTGCCGCCAGAACCCCTAAAATTGATTCCATCTTGAAGAGACGTGCTGGGAAAGGGGCTATTGTCGATCAAGCCACTCGGTGGTGCAGCAATTATTTAATGATTGAGCAATTGCTTGAACTAAAACCGATTCTTATAGATATGACGAACCCTAAGGTAACCCTAAATGAAGGTCAATGGACACAGGTGGCTGAATTGAAGGAATTACTTAATCACCCATTTACTGTGACTAAAAAATTACAAGCTGAGGATTTAACTCCTGGCATTTTCATAAGGGAGTGGAAGAACTTGCTATTTTACCTGTCCCAAAGAGGAGGTTTAATCGCAGATGGCATTTCTGCTTCAATGAAACGGAGAGAGACACAGCTATTGGAAAATAAAAAATTTTTGGCAGCTGTTTATGTGGACCCAAGTCATCGTATACTGCTTGATGATCAACAGCTTACTAAAGGAAAAAAAGCTCTGACTAAGGTAGCAGTTAGAATGAGTGGGCTACAGGAGGACTGCCAGGCGCAAGAGGACTTGGGTACTGACAGAGCTACTGCTGCCATATCTTCATCCTCATCAGATGAGGCGTTTGACTTTGACAAGTACTGGGATGACATGGAGCAGGCAAAGCGTTGCCGCAAAGAAAAAGACTTCACTCCATCTCCTATAGCAAGCAGATTGACCATATTTCAGCAAAATGTTTCACTTGCTCTCAAAGAAATAGAAAAATTCAACCAGTCATCAAAACTGACTGTGCATGAGGCAATTTCTTTATACCCGGAAATTGTTAGAGATGTTGCCCATGTGGTTACGGCTTTGCATCCAACCCAAGTTGGTGTAGAGAGGTTGTTCTCTAGCCTTAAAATTATTAGGTCAGATTTGAGGTCATCTATGAAGGAGATTCTGATGGAGGCAATTCTATTTTTTAGAACAAATTCATAGACTGCACAAATGTTATTTAGTATGTTTTTGTTGAAAATTGTTTTTTGCCACTTATATAGTTTATTACATAGTGTTATATACAGTATATATATATACACACACATACATACAATATACATGTAATCGATATTACATACTGTACTACATATTTACAATTTAGTACAGTTTTTTGTGTTCTAAAGTTGTATTCCAATAAATATATATTATGTTCTATCTAAATATCATGATTATTGTATCATAAAAATGATTAAATGTCTGATGTTTACATTGTACTACAATAAATTTTTCACTTAAATATAAGCAATATATGTGGGAGTTGGAGTCGGAGTCGTGGAGTCGGTGTAAGGGAAATTGAGGAGTCGGAGTCGCAGGTTTGGCTTACCGACTCCACAGCCCTGTTCTAAACACTTAATTATTTTCCAGCAGCAACATGTTTAATCACTGCTGGCATCATGTAAATTAAAGAAGTTGTCCACTACTTGGACAACCCCTGACCCCAATAAAATAAAAAACTTATACTCCCCTCCCATGCTGGCACTGTTCCTTTACAGAGGCACTGTCTCAGTTTCTAATGCTTGAAATACACTGTTCAAAAAAATAAAGGCAACACTATAACATAGGATGTGGTGTTTTAGTGTTCCCTTTATTTTTGTGAGCAGTATATATTTATGTATACAACATTTTCACAGATGGTCCATAATTGTTTGTTTGTTTTATTTACTGCTGGTATATACACTACAGTTCAAAAGTTTAGGGTCACTTAGAAATTTCCTTATTTTTGAAAGAAAACCACAGTTTTTTCCAATGAAGCTAACATTAAATGATTCAGAAATACACTCTATACATTGTTAATGTAGTAAACAATTATTCTAGCTGCAAATATCTGGTTTGTAATGCAATATCTTCATAGGTGTATAGAGGCCCATTTCCAACAACCATCACTCCAGTGTTCTTATGGTACTTTGTGTTTGCTAACTGTGTAAGAAAGCTAATGGATGGTTAGAATACCCTTGAAAACCCTTGTGCAAGTATGTTAGTACAGCTGAAAACAGTTTGGCTGATTAGATAAGCTATAAACCTGACCTTCCTTTGAGCTAGTTGAGAATCTGGAGCATTACATCTGCTGGTTCCATTAAACTCTCAAAATGGCCAGAAAAAAAAGAACTTTCATGTGAAACTGGACAGCCTATTCTTGTTCTTAGAAAAGAAAGCTATTCCATGTTAGAATTTGCCAAGAAACTGAAGATTTCCTGCCATGGTGTATACTACTACCTTCAGAGGAGAGCACAAACAGGCTCTAACCAGAGTAGAAAGTGGGAGGCCCTGCTGCACAACTGAACAACAAGACAAGTACATTAGAGTCTGTAGTTTGAGAAATCGACGCCTCACAGGTCCTTAACTGGCAGCTTCATTAAATAGTACACGCAAAACACCAGTGTCAACGTCTACAGTGAAGAGGTGACTTCGGGATGCTGGCCTTCAGGGCAGAGTGACAAAGAAAAAGCCATATCTGAGACTGGCTAATAAAAGGAAAAGATTAAGGCTAGTTTCACACTTGCTTTTTTTTGCAGCGCGTTTTTCCCGCAAAAAAACGCATTGAAAAAACGCATACAAAAGCATACAACTGCTGCGTTTTTTTCAAGCATTTTTATGAGCATGCATGAAAAAAACGCAGCGTTTTTATGCGTTTGTATGCGTTTTTAGTGCGTTTTTACCGCGTTTGCGTTTTTTTCCAACATTAGTTGGCCCCTCACACTAACCCAAACCATGACTTTACTAACCCTAACCCTGACCCTAACCCTAACCCTGACCCTAACCCTAACCCTGACCCTAACCCTTAACCAAACCATACTTAACCCTAACACTGACCCTAACCCTAACCCTGACCCTAACCCTTAACCAAACCATACTTAACCCTAACCCTGACCCTAACCCTGACCCTAACCCTAACCCTGACCCTAACCCTTAACCAAACCATACTTAACCCTAACCCTGACCCTAACCCTTAACCAAACCATACTTAACCCTAACCCTGACCCTAACCCTAACCCTGACCCTAACCCTTAACCAAACCATACTTAACCCTAACCCTGACCCTAACCCCAACCCTAACCCTGACCCTTAACCAAACCATACTTAACCCTAACCCTGACTCTAACCCCAACCCTAACCCTGACCCTGACCCTAACCCTAACCCTAAACCCCTAAATTCCATGGTTAAAAAAAAAAAACGCATGTGCAAAAAAACGCATACATGAGCATGCCAGTGCGCATGTATGCGCATCCATAGGCTATAATGGCCATTTTTAGCGCAAAACGTGCGCATATGTGCGCATGCGCTTTTTTGCAGGGCCAAAAAATGCAACATGCTGCGTCTGGAAAATCCAAACGCACACCCCAAAAAAACGCAGCGCATGAAAATCGCATACATGCGCTTACCAGCGCGCAGGTATGCGCACCCATGTTAAATATAGGGGAAAAACGCATGCGCAGGTATGCGTTTTTTTCCAGCGCTAAAAAACGCAAATGTGAAACCAGCCTAATATGGGCAAAAGAACACAGACATTGAACAGAGGAAGATTGGTATAAAGTGTTATGAACAGATGAATCCAAGTTTGAGGTTTTTGGATAACACAGAACATTTGTGAGATGCAGAACAACTGAAAAGATGCTGGAGGAGTGCCTGACGCCATCCGTCAAGCATGGTGGAGGTAATGTGATGGTCTAGGGTTGCTATGGTGCTGGTAATGTGGGAGATTTATACAAGGTAAAAGGGATTTTGAATAAGGAAGGCTATCACTCCATTTTGCAACGCCATGCCATACCCTGTGGACAGAGCTTGATTGAAGCCAATTTCATCCTACAACAGGACAATGACCCAAAGCACACCTACAAATTATGCAAAAAGTATTTAGAGAAGAAGCAGGCAGCTGGTATTCTATCTGTAATGGAGTGGCCAGTGCAGTCACAGATCTCAACCCCATTGAGCTGTTGTGGGAGCAGCTCGACCGTATGGTACGCAGAAAGTGCCCATCAAGCCAAACCAACTTGTGGGAGGGGCTTCTGGAAGCATGGGGTGGAATTTCTCCAGATTACCTCAGCAAATTAACTGCTAGAATGCCAAAGGACTGCAATACTGTAATTGCTGCAAAGGGAGCATTCTTTGACGAAAGCAAAGTTTGAAGGAGAAAATAATTATTTCAAATAAAAATCTTCTTTTCTAAACTTGTCAATGTCTGGACTAGATTTTACATTCATTTGGCAACTCATTTGATTAATAAAAGTATGAGTTTTCATGGAAAACACAAAATTGTCTGGGTGACCCCAAACTTTTGAACGGTAGCATATTTCCCTGTGTTATTTTAACTCCTGGTATATACCTATATGTACTTTTTATGTTTGGGGATTATTGTTAGTGTATAAATATCTGTGCTGAAAAATCACTGATGTGTATATAAATCTATACAGTATATTTGCTATCAATATATTTGTATATATTTACATTTTTCCCACTACTAGCATATATGTTTATATTCTTTCTTCATTTGTTCATTAATTCCCTGATAGAGTATATAGTTGTGTGTGATTTATTGACTGATCATATATAATTATGTACAGTTTTGTGAAAAAAGTGTTTGCCCTTCTTGATTTCCTATTCTTTTGCATGAGTGTCACACTTAAATGTTTCAGATCACTAAACAAATTTAAATATTAGACAAAGATAGCACAACTAAATGCAATGTGCAGTTTTTAAATGAAGGTCTTTATTATTAAGAGAAAAAGAAACCCAGACCTATATGGCCCTGTGTGAAAAAGGTCTCACCTGTTCTCAATCAAGAAATCACTTAAAGGATATGACTGACAAAGTGAAGTAGACCAAATGATTCTCAAAAGCTTGACATCATGCTGTGAGCAAAACAAGTTCTAGAACAAAAAAGAAACAAAGTAATTGAGAACTATCAGTCTGGAAAAGGTTATAAAGGCATTTCTGAAGCTTTGGAACCTTCCCAGGAATGGCCAGCCCCTCAAAAATTACCCCACTCATCCAAGAACTGCAGGCCTCACTTGTCTCAGTTAAGGTCAGTGTTCATGACTCCACCACAAGAAAGACACTGGGCAAAAATGATCTGAGCAATAAGAACATAAAGGCTCATCTCAGTTTGCCAGAAAACACCTTGATAATCCACAAGACTTTTGGCAGAATACTCTGTGGACTGACAAAACAAAAGTTTAACTTTTTGGAAGGTGTATGTCCCATTACATCTAGTGTAAAAGTAACACAGCATTTCATAAAAGTGTAATGGTCTGGGGCTGTTTGGCTGCTTCAGGACGTGGAAGACTTGTTGTGGTAAATGGAGCCATGAATTATGTGGTCTACCAAAAATCCTGAAGGATAATGTCCAGCCATCTGTTCGTGACCTCAAGCTGAAGTGTACTCGGGTTGTGCAGCAGGGCAATGATTCAAATCACACCAGCAAGTCCACCTGTGAATGGCTTAAGAAAAACAAAATTAAGACTTTGGAGTGACCTAATCAAAGTCCTTACCTTAATCTGATTTGAGATGATGTGGCATGACCTTAAAAATGCGGTTTACGCTCGTAAACTCTCCAATGTGGCTGAATTTCAACAATTCTGCATAGATGAGTGGGCCAAAATTCCTCCAGAGTGTTGTAAAAGATGCTTTGCCAGTTATCACAAATGCTTGATTGCAGTTGTTGTTGCTAAAGGTGGCCCAACCATTTATTTGATTTAAGGGGCAATCACTTTTTCAAACAGGGCCCTGTTGGTTTGGATTTCTTTTTCTCTTAATAATAAAGACCTTCATTTGAGAACTGCATCTTGTATTTACTTGTGTTATATTTGTCTAATATTTACATTTGTTTGTTGATCTGAAACATTTAAATGTGACAAACATGCAAAAGAATAGGGAAGGGGGAAAACATTTTTTCACACAACTCTGTGATTTATTCACTGTTGGTATATATGCAAACAGCCCTTAAGGATGTTCAATTTATGCTACAGAAAAACAATTTTAGATTTTATTTTAGTATGTATTTCTTAACACTGATTTGTTTATGTTAGGCGTCGGGTTCCTGCAGCGGTTCAACAGGAATACAGAGCCTCACATTCTGATTGCTCAGCAATCCCAACTTCCCAGACGCTCTGCCCAGACCTGCTCTGTGGGGCTGGCTATTGCTGCCACCTTTGGGTCAGCAATGGCAATGCAGGCTGCTCAGCAGCAAATCACTCCAGAGGCTAAGTCCTTCTGTTGCTCCACTGAGCATGCTCATGAGACGATCTCCCATTGGAGATCGGGAGCCACATGTCCAGGTCCTTCTCCAGATTTGATTGGTCCATCTCAGGGATTGGGAAGCTTCCGGAAGGTCCTGGCTATAAAAGGTTCGCATGGCCGCTCAGCCATGCGCTAGTATAGTCTCTATAGTGTGAATGGTGATGGATGCATGATCCTGCGAATGACTCATTAAGATCCCCTCCCTCTGATATTACGAGTGTGTATAGGGACTTAGCTATAGAGTCAGCGCCAGCCAGTGGCAAGCTACAAGCCACTACAGCATCCTCCACAGTGCTAGCGTCCGACAGTGTGCCTGCTTCCGGGCATTGTCGACTAGCTGCCATGTCTGTCGCTGCGCTGCAGTCTGCAGCTCCTCTTGGCGTCCGCAGTTGCGACGCCGCACGCACGGTAGGTCTAGATGGAAGCAGACCCTCTGCCTTGGGCCCAGCTCCTGTGACCATATTCCGTGCGTGCACTTCTCTGAGACCTGTGACGCTAACAGGCTCAGCCATTTTGTGTTTTTCACTTAAGGGATCTCTGTGAGTAAACAGAGATCGCTCAGCGCACCTGGGTGATGTTCAACCCGCGTGCGTAATACCGCCATATTGTACGTCCGCCATTAGCTAGCAGCAGTGTTAACACCTTCTGCACGGTGGACCCCGGGCGGTGAACGCACTTTACGTTATTTTATATTTAGTCTGTTCCGCCATCCCTAACAGTTTATATTTTGGGGTGATTGTCATATCCATTTTTGCCTTAGGTAGTGAAAAACCTTGAATCATTCTAATAAGGCAAAATGGACAGTCATTTAAGTTTTTACCTCTGGTAGCAGAGAATGTAGAATCGGCCCTAAGTGTGGAGTACCTACAGTGGATTGTGAAGTATTCCCTCCTCTTGGTATTTTTCGTGTTTTGCTACCTCTCAACCTAGAATTTCACTTTTTTTTTAGGGTTTGCATCAGTTCATGTAAAGAACATGCCTGCAACTGTGAACATTTCACTTTTTATTGTGAAACAAACAACAAATAGGTCAAAATTACTGTAAACTTCATTGTGCATAACTATTACATAACTATCCACCCCACTAAAGTCAGTACTTTGAAGAGCCTCCTTTTGAGGAAATTACAGCGGCAAGTCGCTTTGGATAAGTCTCCATGAGCTTTCCACATTTTGCCACTGGGATTTTTGCCCATTCCTCAAGACAAAACTGCTCCAAATCCTTCAAGTTAGATGGTTTCTTCTGGTGAACAGCAATCTTCAAGTCTGACCATTGATTCTCAATTCAATTAAGGTCTTGTCTTTGACTAGGCCACTCCAGAACATTTTTTTTTTTATAACCTAACCCTGTCTTGCAATTCTCAACAACTTTGTTCTTGACTTGTGTGGAGATCTCCTTGGTTTTTATGGTGTTGTTTGGTTAGTGGTGCCTCTTTCTTAATGGTGTTGCAGTCGCTGTGGCCTTTCAGAAAAGGTATGAATATACTGACAGACCATGTGACACTTAGATTGCATACAGGGGGACTTACTTTCACTAAGCATGTGACTTATGAAGGTAATTGCTTGCACCAGAAATATGCACATGCCAATCTTTAGTTCCGAATACCATAAATTTATTGGATTACAAACATATTTAATGACAGGTTGTAATGTAACAAAATAAGTAAAAATCCAAGAGGCTCAATACTTTCGCAAGCCACTGTATATTCAGGCACATCGTATGAGTATATCATCACTATAGCACAGCACAACAAAGACCCAATCAATAGCCATGATGTTCCTGCCTCCCCACATGACTTCTGCAGTCAACCGCTGGCCTAAATGGGACACCATTTGGCATAAAGTTTGGCTACTGGGGTCACATGGGTAACTGGTGATCTCAGCACCATGGGACCGGACAGCGGGGAGCACCAGAGTGGTGGGCAGGTATGGACTGGGGCTAAAATTCAACCTTGGCATTTGAAATCACACAGTCCCATGCTGCCCTGTCCCCAGGCACTAGATGGGATATCTTACTAATATTACCCTGGATGAAATGAAGCAAAATTTACTACAAGACCAATATTTCTAATGACACCCGTGACCTGCTGGGGTAAGTGATTGCGTAAGCGGCTTTGTGCTCCATCACAACTCTTAACAGTATGGGTGTCTTCAGAACACCGATTCTGCTAAGAGCGTAGCAGACAAGGCAGCTCACGACCAGACAGACCCTTCTGGCATTTGCCAGAATTGCCAGATGGCCAGTCTGGCCCTGGTGGTGGGGCTTAGAGTGGTGGATGATTTACTTGCTTTTTCAAGGTTTCCTGTCCTCTGTGTAAGCAGAATGTTTACAGTAGAAGTAGTAGTGCTCTATTGATATATAACTGTGCAAAAAGGATAGTGCAAAATTAAAGCCCTGTAGTTAAATTAACATCAGCAGTAAATGGCCAGTGACTGAAAATTAAAGAAAAACTGTCTTAGTTGCTCATAGCAGCCAATCACAGCACAGCTTTCATTTTTCAAAAGCAACATTTAAAATGTGCTTACATAGCATCACATAAGATGGGAAGCGTTTTATGTGTGGGAATTTTCAAGAAAGGGATTTGTTGTGACAGTACAGAGAAACTTTCAGATTAAATTTATTAAATGTAAAAGTGCATTTTGTATTGAGTGAAATAATTCAAAATCAGTGTCTTTTTGTCATGGGAAAATGCTGGGCAGCACAAAGACTTGGGAAGAGACAGTGAAGTGGATTCGAGCCATGAGTGAGCATAGTCCAAGAAAGTCGACTAGACTGACTGGTATGAAACTACAGAGGCCACAATCCACAGCCTGGCATTTCTTATGATACCTTTCTTGTTGTAAACCATACAGACTACAGTTTGTTCCATACCTGAAGCCAGATGATAAAACTGTGCTGATGCTGTGACTTTGCCTTTGCTCACAGGGTCAGTTGGAAGAAGACTAATTTGTTGACAGGCTGATATTCAGCAATGAGGATACCTGTCACATCAATGAGAAGGTCCAGTGCTACAACATTACAATTTGGGGCTCAGAAAAATCATTTGACAATATCAAGTACATAGCGGATTCAAAGTAAGTATGTTCTGTGTCTTTTAAGGCGCAACGTCTATGGTCCCATCTTTTCTGTTGAAGATATTATCTCTGGCCACTCCTACCTTGTCAGATTATAGGAATTGCTTATGACACAGATGAAAATGAGGAAAATCTGTCCAAAATAGGCCCTGGCCCCTGATACATTAAGACCAGTGATTTTTTTCTCCGGTATAACAGGCCAAATTAATACCTGTCCAGACTAAACCAGGGTACAGTTTGGCCCAGGCCAGAGTATACCCCGGGGATAAACTGTCCTAGGCGAAACTATACCCACGGGTGTAAAATAGTCTAGGCCAAACTATACTCCTCCAGGCTACAATATACCCCTCTATTTTGTGAGCCCGTGTAAATGACACAGATTTTAGATGCCATTTTTTAAATAACTTAAAACTGACTTACATGTAGTGGGAAGGGAAACAGTCTTTACATCTGAGATTACACTGTCGTCCATTAAGATAAGCACTTTTTAGGGCCTGTCACACTAAGCGATATCACTAGCAATATCGCTATAACGTCACTGTTTTTTGTGACGTTATAGCGATATTGCTAGCGATATTGCTATGTCTGATACTTACCTCCGACCGCTCCCCCGCTGGTTATCGCTGATCGCGCGAGAACGTCCTGGACTGTTTCTTGTCGTCAGCTTCCTGCTGGGCTTCCTGTGGAGAGACGAGCGTGGACGCGGGCGGGAGGACGTCAGGATCGCCTAGTGTGACAGGTAAGTAGCGACCCCCGACCCCTGCGATGTCGCTGGTGAGATCTGCCTGTGTGGCAGCTCACTAGCGACCACTTAGCAATGTACCAGCGATCCTGACCGCGTCATATCGTTGGTCGGGATCGCTGGTACATCGCTAAGTGTGACAGTACCTTTACCTTAGCATGCAATTGGAACTTGATCTTATCACTTCGCTGTTCTCACCCTGTCTCTAATTGGCTGAAAAGTGCAAATCTCTTTCTATCAGACACACAGCTGCTTGTAACGTGTAACTACTGAGAAGTGCAGTAGGATTCTTCACTTCATTATATTTTTATAGAAGTCTAATATTTTTACTGACTGAAGATTTTCTGGTTCAAGTAATCAAAATCTTTGTGTTTAGAACTTTAAGATTTAAGTCAGTTATCTTCTCACATAACTTACCTAACAATCTTGTACCCCAAAAACATGTTGAAAAATTAAGTAGTTCTGGTATGTATCACTCTTCACAGTTGATATCAAGGGGGGTATAATCTGGCACGAGGGGGTAAGAAATGGCCTAGGCCAATTAATACCCATTACACTCCAGGCCGTGCCGCCTTGACTTACTCACCTCGCTTTGGCATCCTGGCAGGTCTCTGGACAAGGGGCGCGTTGCTCGGTGTCCTCACTTCCGGTTTCATGGTTGGATCCGGTAACTTGCGCGCACTCCATCCTCTGCTTAGGCCGTGGCCGCACGCGTCTTTGGCTTCTTATTCTAAATTAAGCTCTTGACCCAGAAGTCTTTCCTGACCTGCAGCAGCCACTAGTATATCAGGCTGCTTCCTGCTAGGGGAGGCGCCTGATTATTATTTTGCTTCCCAGCTAGGCCAGCTAGGTTCCTGCATGGTCGCCCTTTGTACTCAGGTCCCTGCGTGTACCCGACGTGCTTCCCAGTACGCGCTCTGCACTCTCTTGTACCCAGGTGTGCTTCCCAGTACGCACCCCACACTCTCTCGTACACTGTGTGCTTCCGAGTACTCGCTCTGCGCCCTCCTGTGCCCAGCGTGCCCCCTTATTCACCCTGCTAGACATGGTTTCTCGCGCCTCTTTCGAGCCAGCCACCTGGTACCAGCGGTCGTAGTACTTTATCCCCCTGGGTCTGCCCCTGAGGCTCCCTGTATAGGCGGTGGTCCCCACTAGGTCAGCTCACCCGTGGTGGGTTGATACCATGGCCCAGAGGGTCCACTCCAGGAGTCGTAAGAACCCCGGAGTATAAATTGACCTAGGCCATAATATACCTAGGGTATAATCAGGCCTAGGCTGCTTTAATGCCAGGTACAGTCTGGCCTCGGGGTATACTATGGCTTGTTACACCATGACAGAAATTTTCTTCTGGTTTCTGAATGGAGTAAAATTGGTGAAGCTGGGAGTGATTGGTGTAAAAGCACCAAAAGTGCAAAATTTTTTACGCAGGTCCGAGTTGCGCCAAAATTTTGTGACTTTTCAAAGCAATTTTCTCTAGCATTCTGGCAAAATTATTTTGATGAATGGGAACCATAGACTATCACCTGAATGGTGCATCTCCACATTTAGATGTTCGTTTATACCTGTATGAAACAACAACTCACCAATGTTGCTCTAACCTCCATGATCACAAGATCTAACATTCTGCGACTTCTTTCCATGGGGGATACATCAGGGACTCAGTGTACCTGCCACCCCATATTATGAATGCCAAGAGACAATGCATTGGTTCAACAATGTAGTCCATTTCCGAGGATATGCTGGCACGCATATAAACAAAACTAGACTACCGCCTAGACATTTGCTGTGTCACCAATGGAAATCACTTTATACATTTGTAGTGTATGGATAAAACTTTGATAGTGTGTGTTTTCATGTTAATAAATTTGTGCTGTGTTCTTTCTGTTTTAAATACTGAGGCTATAATTTTGCACCAACCTTTTTGAATCACTGTACATTGCAAAAATTCAGTAGAATTTATTGATTCAAGTTTCACCCAAGGACGAGAAAAAAACAGAAATCAGCACTCATCAGTTCCTAAAAACAGTCCTTTATTGCAGTATACTGGACATGCAGGCAGCGTGCAGGGGGTGCGAGGGAATCAATTTGATTGAATCGAATTCCATTTTTTGACACTGCATTTGCTCATAGAAGGGTCATTATTTAAAAGTAAGTCGTAAATTACTATTATTTTAAAAGGTTGTTAGATTTCATTAAAATCAGGGTCAACTCTGTTTATGCCTTAAAGTAGTAGCTTGAGCAGTAGTTACCTACTGAATCTCTTTCAATTTCTTCTGCATTTTGTTGATAGGGCAGAAGCTGTAATATTATATTTACAACATGACCACTGCAGTCAGTCACTGAGCTCACTACCTCAGCGTCATCACTAATCCCAATGATTAGCGGTAGGGGTCATATGTTGTAGACATGACATCACCTCTGCATCCGTGTCAAGATAGACCCTCAAGGAACAACCAAGGAACAGTACTGAAGCTTAATGTTTTTATTTTACAGTATAAGAAGCTCCAATTTTTATTGAATAATTTAACCAAGTTATACTAGATAATTTTTCCATCATAATACTACATATATCAATCTATTCAGCTCCTTTCTAATCTTTAAGTGCTGTGTACAGTGTAAAATATAAATAGAACTGATCTGCATCTAATGTGTAGCAGGACTATTAAATGAGATGATGGCATAAACAGTTAATACTGAGACTATACTAATGGAAGCTCTGGCAGCTTCTTACACCAAATAAACAGATTGCATGTTGTTAATAAGTTTATACTGCAGCTAAGCAATGAGCATAAAACATCGGCTTGATGCGTAAACTGTGGAATCTCCCTCTTGTAAACAGGAGCTGCAGATTAGAAACTGCACAATATAAAGAATACTGTAAACTAATGAGAAAAAAATACACAATGACAATGAGCATTCAGCTTTATTAAAAAATACATCATGAATATTGTTATGCAATAAAGGGAATCTGTCACCAGATCTTACTACCTCATTTGAGAGCAGCAAAATGTAGGAAAAGAGACCAAGATTTCAACAATGTATTATTTAGTTTACTGCGTGCAGTAGTTGTGATGCAGTCAGAGTTTTTTAGAAGTAGTATTTAGCAGAGCTCAGAAAGCTAACCCATCTACACCACAGCTTGATGAGTACATTGTCTATTGACATTAAGCTGCTTATCAAAGGGAGCGTGGTCAGACCAGGACTCAGCTGTAGTCCAGGCAGTGATAATGTCCTGGTGATAACCCAGTCATTGTACTGAAACAACAGCATACGGTCTAATAAGTGACACCTCCCTGAAATCAGTGTCTCACCATGTTGGAATATGTTTGGTGCAACAACTCCATTCCTGTCTAAAGCCCCCGTTACACATAACGATGTCCCAGCGATCCCACCAACGATCCGACATGATGGGATCGCTGGGACATCATTAGACAGCCCCAGCGATCAGGACCAGCGACGCTGGACGCTGGTTTCTAAAGTAAATGTCGGGTATCCAGGAGCTGCGGCTCCTGGATACCCACTGGTTTCCAAGGTAAACATCGGGTATCTAAGAGCCGCGCGACTCCTGGATACCCGCTGTTTACCTTGGAAACCAGAGTGTACGCCGGTTTCCAAGGTAAACAGCAGGTATCCACGAGCTGCGGCTCCTGGATAAACGATGTTTACATTAGAAACCAGGGTCGCTGATCGCTGGTCTCTCACTGCCACACTCAGCGATGCGCACTGGCCAGCGGGAGAACAGCGATCGAAAAACGGCCCTGGCTGATGCAGCACGATCAGCGATAACCGGCAGGGGGGCTGGTCACTGATCCCCGTCACACACAACGATCTCGCTGGCGTGTCACAAAATCAGCGATCTCGCTAGCGAGATCGCTGTGTGCGACAGGGCCTTATGAATGTTTAGTTGCTAGATTTGTATGCTGTTTAAAAAGTTTTAAAAAAAACTCCCAGAGGCTCACACAGGGATAGCATGTGACTGTATTTCCTGTTTTTCCTGTGTCTGTGTATGAGAGAAGCAGCCTGCTGTAGATGCTGCACAAATAGAGACACAAATGATTTATTCCTGATCTATTAAACTTATCATATATTGTTCCTGATTGTTCCTGAAATAAGAAGCTCTGTTGTCACACACTTGGAGAGTATTCTGAATAATCCGCTGCCAGAGTGACACAGAACCCCAGAGTAACACAGCAACAGAAGCCCAGAGCAACAGAGAAGATGTCCACTAGCAGCAATCCTGTCAAGTTCCCAGTGCCAACCCTCACTAACCAGAACTACCAGTCCTGGTAATTCAAAGTAAAGATACTGCTCATAAGAGAAGGTACGTGAAAATATACTCAGGAACAAGTGCCTCATCCATTACCAGATGATTGGCTAGAGAAGGATCAAAAAGCACAAAGAACGATCTCCCTCAGTGTAGATGATAATCAGATCGTGCATATATGCAAGTGTGCAACTGCAAAGGAGATGTGGGATGAATTACAGAAAGTGCATTAAAGATCAAATCTCAGCAATAAGCTTTATCTCATGAGAAAGCTGAATCAGTCTAAGCTAAGTGATGGACAGAATATGCAGGACTATATAAGAAACACCCTAGAGATTGTGGAGCATCTCTGGGGTATTTGAGAAGAGATTAAAGATTTTCATTAAGTGGTCTTCCAAAAAGTTATGACAAACTCATGACTGCACTAGATGCATGGCCAGATGATGAGCTGACACTAGAGTATGTTAAACGCAAACTTGTGGATGAATTCAAGAGAAAAACGCAGCATGTAAGCAGCATTAATGAATCCAGCGCAGAAACAGCATTAAAGACACAGGACTTCCCTCAATATAAGAGCAATCTAGGAGAAACTCATGAATGTTTTGTATGTAAAAAGCCTGGCCACCTTAAAGCAGACTGCAGAATTTGGAAAGCAAGAATGAGTCAGCTTAAAAAGCAGAACAGTCATCAAAGGGTTTAAACGGCTGTAAAGAAAGATTCTGCATGCGTTGAAGCTGCATTTAATGCCAGTACAGGCCCATCTGCAAAGCAAGCATATATGGTGTATAGATTCTGGCGCAAGCAGTCATATGACAAAGAACAAGGATTTCTTCACTGACCTTAATGTAAGCAAGTCAGAAAAGGTCATTTTAGCTAATGGTCACTATATGACATCAGAAGTAGTAGAAGACGGCTAACTCAACTGTCCAGTTTCCTCAGCACAAAGCAGAAAGATCCCAGTAAAGGATGTTCTCTGTGTTCCCAGCCTTGAAAGCAACCTTCTGTCAGTAAAGAAGTTCATGCAAAAGGGGAATGTAGTTGCTTTCAAAGATAGCAGCTGCATCATCTCAAAGAAGGGTCACACTCTTGCAGAAGGAAAAATCCAAGATGAACTTTATCAGCTAAAATACAAGAAAGAGTGTACAGTGCTAGACAAGATCTACATAAGAACTGTATCCATGTATGGCACAGATGTCTTGGGCACAGAGACCCAGAAGCAGTAAGAAAGCTAGCTCACCTTGCAAATGGTATTGAAACCAGTGTAGTCAAATGATTAAGTGCACTAGCTGTCTTAAAGGGAAAATGTCCAGAAAATCCTTTCCTAAAATAAGCACCAATAGATTTGCACATCCACCGGATCTGATACATACAGATGTATGCGTTCCAATGAGTGTTCAAACTCCTAGCAAGAAGAGATATTTTCTCACATTTATTGATGACTACTCCAGATATACAGTCACCTACCTGCTTCACAGTAAGGATGAAGTTCCATAGAAACTTGAAGAATATCTTGCTGAAGTGTTTAAAAAATTTGGATGAATGCCAAAAGCCCTGCTTGCAGATAATGGAACCGAATATAGAAGCGGTAAGGTGCAAACCATTTTGAAAAAGTATGGAATCGTGCTCCAAACTACCATTCCATACAACCCAGAACAAAATGGCATTGCAGAGAGAAAGAACCATATTCTCTGTGAAAGTGGAAGAAGTATTTTGTTTGATGCAAATCTACCTGCAAAGTATTGGGGAGAAGCCATCATGACAGCTTGCTATCTTCAAAACAGAGTGCCAGGTAAAGCCACAAATAAAACTCCATATGAGCTATGGAACTGCGAGAAGCCTAACCTGAAGCACCTCAGGATATTTGGAAGCAAAACATTTATGTATATTCCCAAAGAAAAATGTTCCAAGTGGGAATCAAATGCAGAGCAAGGAGTCCTGGTGGGCTATAGCAAAACTCAAAAGGGATACAAAATCCTGCATAATAATAATAATAATAATAATCTTTATTTATATAGCGCCAACATATTCCGCAGCGCTTTACAGTTGAACAGTTTCAAACACAACAGTCATAAGTAACAACGTTAACAATACAATAATTAAAGCGAAATAAGACGACCCTGCTCGTGGAGCTTACAATCTACAATGAGGTGGGGGAGATACAAAGCACAGGTTTGTATTTACAATGATGTATTTACAATGACGGTCCAGCCATCTTCAGGGGGTGGGGGTTAGATGGAGATAGTGAATGGGCTACACACACACAAACATGACTTTGATTACTGAATGTGATAGGCCGCTCTGAACAAATGTGTTTTGAGCGAGCGCCTAAAACTATGCAAATTGTGGATGGTACTAATATCTTGGGGTAGAGCATTCCAGAGGATTGGTGCAGCACGGGAGAAGTCTTGGAGTCGGGAGTGGGAGGTACGGATTAGGGCAGAGGTTAGTCGAAAGTCATTTGCAGAGCGCAGCGGTCGGTTAGGCCGATAGACAGAAATGAGGGAGGAGATGTAAGGGGGTGCCGCACTGTGGAGAGCTTTGTGGGTGAGAACAAGTTCTTTGAATTGTACCCTGTAATGAATTGGCAGCCAGTGTAACGACTGGCGAAGAGCGGACGCGTCTGAGTAACGATTAGCCAGATGGACAACCCTGGCTGCTGCATTAAGGATAGACTGGAGAGGGGAGAGTCGAGTGAGAGGGAGGACAATTAATAGAGCATTACAGTAGTCCAGGCGGGAGTGGATCAGGGCGACAGTGAGAGTTTTTGTTGTTTCCATGGTCAGAAAAGGGCAGATTCTAGAGATGTTCTTTAGGTGTAAGCGGCATGAGCGGGCAAGAGATTGTATATGGGAGGTGAAGGAGAGATCGGAGTCGAACATAACACCCAGACAGCGCGCCTGCTGTCGGGGTGTTATTATGGTGCCACCCACAGAGAGGGAAATGTCAGATTTAGGGAGGTTAGTAGATGGTGGGAGCAGAAGAAGTTTAGTTTTGGAGAGGTTGAGTTTCCGATAGAGAGCAGACATGATGTTGGAGACTGCAGACAGACAGTCAGTGGCGTTCTGTAGTACAGCGGAGGTAAGGTCAGGGGATGATGTGTACAGTTGTGTTTCATCAGCATAAAGATGGTACTGAAAGCCAAATCTGCTGATGGTCTGTCCAATTGGGGCCGTATAGAGAGAGAAGAGAAGGGGGCCAAGGACTGAGCCCTGAGGTACCCTAACAGCGAGAGGAAGAGGAGATGAAGTGGAGCCAGAAAACAGAACACTGAAGGAGCGGTCGGAAAGATAGGAGGAGAACCAGGAAAGAGCAGTGTCCTTAATGCCTAGTGACTGGAGCCTAGAGAGTAGGAGAGGATGGTCAACAGTGTCGAAAGCTGCAGAAAGGTCGAGAAGAATGAGCAGAGAGTGGTCACCATTACGTTTTGCTGTCAGAAGGTCATTGGTCACTTTGATGAGTGCAGTTTCTGTCGAATGTAGGGGGCGGAAACCGGACTGTGAAGGGTCTAGGAGGGAGTGAGTGGAGAGGTAACGGGTAAGGCGTGAGTATATCAGGCGCTCCAAGAGTTTAGAGATGAAGGGGAGATTGGAGACTGGTCTGTAGTTGTTTGTGCAGGATGGGTCGAGGGTGGGTTTCTTTAGTAATGGAGTAATGATAGAGTGTTTGAAGGAGGAGGGGAAAATGCCAGAGGAGAGGGAGAGATTAAAGATTGTAGTTAGGTGAGTTGTGACGACTGGGGAGAGAGACTGGAGGAGATGTGAGGGAATGGGGTCGGTTGTGCATGTAGTCGGACGAGAAGAGGAGAGGAGCCTGGAGACTTCTTCTTCTGTGATGGGAGCAAATGTGGAGAGTGAGCCAGGGGAAATGCAGGGAGGGATGGGAGTCACTGAACTTGGTGATTGGGAGCGGATTTCCTGACGGATATTGTCTATTTTCTCTATAAAGTGGGAGGCCAGGTCATCAGCACAAATGTCTGTGATAGGGGCTTGTGCTTTTGGCCTGAGGAGGGAGTGAAAGGTGTCAAAAAGTTTCTTGGGGTTGTTGGCTAGTGAGGAGATCAGGGTGGTGAAGTAGGTCTGTTTGGCGAGGTGAAGGGCAGAGTTATATGTCCTTAACATAAATTTGAAGTGTATGAAGTCTTCTGGTGTGCGTGTTTTCCTCCATAAGCGTTCAGCACACCTAGAGCATCGCTGGAGAAATCGGGTTTGCGATGTGAGTCAGGGCTGTTTCACTCTGTGTTTGGAGGTTCTGAGGGTGAGGGGAGCAACATGGTCAAGGGTGCTTCTAAGAGTGTCATTGAAGTGATGTACAGCCAGATCAGGACAGGACAAAGAAGAGATTGGGGACAATGATGAGTGTAGGGAGTCTGAAAGTGTATGAGGGTTAATGGCTTGTAGATTTCTGACTGAATGGTAGGTAGGAGGGTGCTGGGGTGAGCGAGGATTTGTGAGTGTAAAGGAGAGAATGTTGTGGTCAGAGAGTGGAAGCGGTGAGTTATTTAGGTGGGAGATTGAACAGAGCCGGCCGAAGACCAGATCAAGGGTGTTATCGTACTTATGTGTCTCAGAGATTGAAAGCTGTGAGAGGCCTAGAGAGGTAATTAGTGATAGAAGCTGGGATGCAGATGTGGAAGTAGGGCTGTTAATGGGGATGTTGAAGCCTCCCAGGATGAGGGTTGGTAGCTCTGAGGACATGAAGTGCGACAGCCAGGCTGAAAAGTGGTCAAGGAAGTGGGTGGGTGAGCCTGGGGGCCGGTATATGACCGCTACCCTGAGGGAGAGGGGACGAAAGAGCCTGATGGTGTGGACTTCAAAAGAAGGGAATGAGAGTGATGGAACTGGGGGGATGACCTGGAAAGTGCATTGTGGGGACAGGAGTATGCCGACTCCACCACCAGGTCTGTTTGTCGGTCTCGGGGAATGGGAGAATTGTAAGCCACCATGGGAAATGGCAGCAGGAGAGACAGTGTCAGAATCCTGAATCCAGATTTCCGTGAGGGTCAGCAGATTCAGAGTTTTTCAGAAAGTAATTGTGTAGGAAAGGAAGCTTGTTGCATAAAGACCGTGGATTCCAAAGGGCACAATTGAAAGAAGGAGATGAAGGAGTGCAAATGATATTAGTAAGATTATTAAGGTTTCGATGTGAGGTAGGGTAGGGGTTGAGGTTGGGGGATGGTGGACCGGGGTTGGGGGAGATGTCCCCTGAAATCAGTAGGAGCAGGAAGATAAAGAGCAAGTAGTTTTTGGAATTGTATGAAGATTTTTTGTGCAGTGTGTTAGGGCAAGATGGGCTGAGGTTGTTTAAGAAGGTGAGAAGTGCATGGGAGCTGTACATGGGAGAAGGAAAGAGAGAGGAGCTGATGTGTATGAGTCGTGATGGAGGGGGGATTGGTCGGTGAAAGTGGATTGCAAGAGAACATAGGAGGATAGGAATAAAGCACATGGATAAATGGGACAGCAGAGTGTGGGTTACCTGACTCCAGCCCTGACTAAATGCCATGTAGTAACTGCTGTATCCCGACGCTTATCTTCGTGACGCTTTGCTTCTGTGATGCGTGCACCCCACATGCGTGCACCCCTAAGAATGGTTCTAAATTTATAGTCCAGACTGCTGGGTCAGAAGAGATGGATTGTGGGAACTGGTTGAGGATAATTTGGCAGCTGGGCTCAGCACACCAGGGTTTTTGTTTTTTTTTGGGATGATCAAAGACATTCAGCCTGGCAACATCTATTTTAACACCTCCACCAGATAAGATCTACACTGATCTCAGTCATGGAAATGCAACGGTGAGTTTTAAGTACAATGCACCAAATGATTTATAACAATGAATTAGCAGACACATTACAATATGTTTCTAGATGGTAAAGCAGCAGATGACACAGCAGACAGCAAGCAGAGGGAATTTTTACCATTAGAGTCTATTGCAGCAGATGAGACAGCAATCAGAGGTGGGAAGTTGCACCATTTGAATATGTTGCAGAAGACAGCAAGCAGAGGGAATTTTTACCATTAACATTTTTACCATTTTACCATTTTTACCATTTTACCATTAACATTTTTACCATTTTTACCACTGCATCCAGAGACCAACACAGTAACTATACTGTCCTCATACACGTTAGCACGGTGTGTAGTGAGACATGTAGCTTTTTCTTAAAGAAGATCCCCTGTCTTCTTTAAGAAAAAGAGGCTGCAAGTTGTAACCTTCTTTTATTGATGTAGATGTGACAGGAAAGCGTGAAACTATAGTATGCAATAACAGGAGCATTTCAGAATATATAACTGCACAGAGCATAAAACACAAATAGTCTGCAATACACAGTAATATGATGTAATGCAAACTGATAACTATCTACTTAGTACAGCAAGTATATTGATAAACACAGGACTGTAACACATAAATAGTGCTTACCAACTATGCTTAGAGCAGGCTGTTTAAGGAGCATGAAGAAAGACGAGTGGTGTGTTTTCTCCACAGAAGCATGGAGGAACAATGACTGCTGTTCCCTTCACAGTGTCATAATAAGACCACAATGTAACAGGAACAATCCCACAATGCCCTAGAAACTTCCCAGAATACATTGCAAATTAAACTAAAATGTATACATTAAACAGCCAGCAGATGGTGCTGTTACCTTACAATATAAAATATAGGAAGGATTCATACATACAAAAAATACAATATCTGTAATAACGGAGACATTAAAAAATGTCTAAACTTTCTAGACAGCAATTATATGGCTGGACAGAACAGTAACAATCAGCAGAGATGTAGGGATTGATGGTACAGATAAATAAGAGATGTGGAACCACTCACCTGGTATGGTTGCAAGCTAGCAACATGAAATCAGTATATATACAGCTGCCGCAAGACACCGAACAGAGAGACCAGAAAAATAGATATGCAACCTGGTGGTGTATTTAACTTGCGCTGCTGATGACACTTGGGGCAGAGGTAAAATCCAAAAATTTTAATATTACAGGCTTTAAAAGTTCATGTGTTTCAAAGTTCTACATGACCTCTTTGTCAGGACAAAAACAAAAAAAACTTCATGGTACGGCCAGCTTGAGTCACAATCTGGCTTTTTGATTGCAGCCAGGTATGTTTTACTCTGAAACACCATGGCATTTCATAGAAAACAGAATTTGAAAAGCCAGGGACGACAGAGAGAGACCTGACTAGCCTGGTGTGACCCCTGGCTGGGTTATTTGCTCTCCACTCCAGATGACTGACAGGTCTCTCCCAATATACTCAATCATCTTGAGCCGGGCAGGAAGAAGCCAGCCTGGGGACATGGCCCCAGATTAATCAGATCTGTCCCTTTAGCCCCCGGCCTATTTTTCAAACAGTGTCAAATATATCTGGCATTACAATTCTCACTACAGAGACGATATGGTATATAACATTACTGTTTCATTCCTCTTAACACACTAATAATGGGCAGCTCAAATAGCATGACATTATGTGATGTTTCTATGACTATAGTGCACCATAATTTTTTAGTATATTATTGTCACGGTATGTCTGGCTCTGCGTGACGCGACCCGACGATCGGTCGGTCACAAAACCAAAAGACAGACAAGGGGACACCAGTGAAACAATTACAATGGTGGTCCCTATAAGAGGGAACGGGGAAGTGGACACCTCCTGCACTCTCCTAAGGAAGAGCCCTGAACTCTCCTCACGTTCCCTATAAAGGGTCTTTCAACCTGTCACCGACCAGGGTACTTCAGTCCCTCACTTGCCCTGCACCTATCCCTTACTAGGGAACTGGCAAGTGCGGACACTGGTCCTCACCGCTGTACCAATAATTACCAGGGAAAACAACAGACAGGGAAAAACAAACAACACTTAGCTTGCTCTGCAGTCATGGACCGGACCACAGAGAAAGGCACCCGGACACAGGTTCCAGCAGAAACACAAAGGCTCCAGATAAGCTGCAACAGCACTGCTCCAGATAGCTCCTTTCTTCAAAAAGGTTGGTGTTGTGAATTCTCTTACTTCTGAGTCGGGGCTCCCTCTGGTGGTTACTGTTGGTAGTGGAGCTGGCAGGATTGTAAAAAAAAAGGTGTCAGAATTTTTTTTATATATTTTTTCCTCTTTTTCTCTGGGGCCATAGGAGGATTTTTCCTCTAATGGAGACAAAGCAATTGTCCAATCGTGTTGAGCAGCTCGCTGCTGAAGTGCGGGGAATTTCTGCCTATCTCGCTCAATCATCTACTATAGAACCAAAGATCCCTACTCCTGATGTGTTTTCTGGGGATCGGTCTAAATTTTTGAATTTTAAGAATAATTGTACACTGTTTTTTGCTTTGAAGCCTAACTCATCGGGGAGCTCGGTGCAGCTGGTTAAGATTGACATCTCCCTGCTGCGCGGTGATCCCCAGGATTGGGCTTTTTCTTTGACACCTGGAGATCCTATTCTGGCTAATGTGGATGCGTTTTTTTTCAAGCCCTGGGGTTGTTGTATGATGAACCTAATGCTATTAATCAAGCTGAGAAAACCTTATTGGCATTGAACCAGGGTCAGGATTCTGCAGAGTTATATTGTCAAAAATTCTGAAAGTGGGCGGTCCTTACTAAATGGAATGATGATGCCCTAGCAGCTCTCTTTCGGAAGGGTCTGGCAGAAACCGTAAAAGATGTTATGGTGGGATTTCCTGTCCCCTCTGATATTGACGACTCTATGTCATTGGCCATTCAAATTGATTGACGTTTACGTGAACGTAAAACTACACGAGAGGCAGTGTCGCCTTTCGAACGAACTATGAACCCATGCAATGTGATAGGGTTATGTCTAGGGCGCAACATCAAGAGTTTAGAAGGCGCAATAAGTTGTGTTTATTTTGTGGGGACGCCTCTCATACTATTTCTGTCTGCCCTAAATGAGAAAAGCGTTTTGCTCACGCATTTGTGGTGGGCAGTGTACAGCCTAAGTTCCTTTTGGTGGTTACCTTGATCTGTTCCTTGTCTACATTTTCAGCTAAGGCTTTTGTTGATTCAGGAGCAGCTTTGAATCTGATGGATTTTGACATTGCCAAACGTTGTGGTTTTCCCATGGTATCCCTGCGGACTCCTATCCCTTTGAGGGGTATTGCTGCTACTCTTATGGCAGAGAATAAACCCCAGTTTTGGACCCAGGTGATAATGCGGGTCGCCCCAGACCACCAAGAGAATTGTAAATTTTTGGTGTTGCACAATTTGCATGATATTATTTTACTGGGTTTTCCTTGGTTGCAAACCCATAATCCTGTTTTGGATTGGAAATCTGTGTCTGTGGTGAGCTGGGGTTGTCAATGTGTTCTTAATGACACTCCTGCTTTCTCCACCTCTCCCCAGTCTCATGATATTCCTGACTATTTGGCTGATGTATTTAGTGAGAGTTAGTCAGTGTCTTTGCCTCCTCATAGGAGTTATGACTGTGCAATTGAGTTAATGCCCGGTTGTAAATTTCCCAAGGGTTGGCTTTTCAACTTATCGGTACCTGAACACGATGCTATGCGATCCTATATCAAGGAGTCATTGGAGAAGGGTCATATCAGACCATCCTCTTCACCTTTAGGTGCTGTTTTTTTTGTGGCAAAAAATTTATCAAAAATTGTTCCAAAAAGGGTATCCAACGGTTAAATCATATATACCGTATATCCCTACAAATTATCTTTATTGATTAAAAAACCATATGCAATGGTTCACACCAAAAAAATGTGCACAAACAAAATCACCCGTATTCCAAAATTACCAATTAAAAATGGTTTAAGCTAGAAGTCCCTTACGTCAACTACGCAGTCGCCTGCCTGGCTGCGCAGGTTGGCACCCTAGGGGGGAACGTTGTGGCACCCCCACTCCACGATGGCTGACCCTCGGAGCCCTATATTCCCTGCAGCCACTTGGGGAACCCTCCTACCCGATGTCCTAAAGGAACCCCTATCAATAGACATAGATGATCCTATATCTAAGAGGACCCTAGACCCCAACTAAAAACAAAAAAGAACACAATAGGCAATTGGTGACGATTGACTTAATTTCACCACGTGGTCAAAGGATAACAATACTCCAGGGGTTTGGGCCCTTGGTTTGCCAAAAAAGACTAGAGTCTCTTAACATGCAGACTAAATTTCAAAAGTTGCTACAGAAAATAATTACTGCTTACACTGCCAACTAATAGTTGGCATAGATGAAAAAATAGTGCTTGGAAAACTATTAGAACAACTCAGATGTGGTCACTGTAGGAAAAACCTAATGTTGGTTAAATCAGTGTTTTCTAAGCATGCAGTGTATATTCACACTCTTTCCAATAGCAACAAAAAGACCAACAATGCCACATTTCAAATGTGACAAAAATGCTGCATGATATTGCCCAAAAGAAGTTATAACCCCATCATTAACCACGTGTATAAAATGGAAGTGGTTTCTAAGCATGCAGACTGTGTTCAAAAAACTGCTGCAATTGATACTGCTTATTAATGCCAATTGTTAATGACACAGATGAGTACCAATGCTAAACCAACTTAAAACTACAATCAGGTCAATGAAGGACCTGAGATACAACACATTAATGGCAGAGAAAAAAAAAGTGGTTTGCACACATATAGATACAATTAGCAGGTCTACTGCAGATTATAATCCAGTCTATACTCTGTATTGTAGTGGCACAGATACCAACATATCCTGACACGGTGTGTAACCCCACCACTGATAATCAGGAAAGAAAATCAACCACATATAACAGATGATAAAGAATGGTGCACATTGCTGCCACAAAAATGATGGTACTGGTGCTTCTGAGATTGGTGCAGGAGCCGTTTTGTCCCAAAGAGATCCGGTAACCTCTAAGATGAATCAAAGGAGGAAAATTCTTGGGTCTCTGCCTCTGACATTCATGCTGAGAGATTGGTTCGTGCTTTTCACCGGGCCCATCCTGATCGGCCTGGTGGCGTGGATGAGGGTTCGGTGACCCCTCCTCAAGGGGGGGTACTGTTGTACTTTCTCTTACTTCTGAGTCGGGGCTCCCTCTGGTGGTTACTGTGGGTAGTGAAGCTGGCTGGATTGACAGAGGTCTGCCACCTGATGATGATGATTGGAGATCTGGGGTTACTGATTGGGAGTATTTAAGTGAGCAGGCTTCCCTCAATTGTTGCTGGTGATTAGTTCTTCCTGTGCAACTTGAGGTCTGCTGTCTCCTGCCTGATCCTGCATTTTTCAGCTAAGTTGTTTATTTGCTAATCCTTTGCTTCTGATCTGGCTTTGCCTCTTTCTGCTTTGCTTTGCGGGTTCAGAGTGCACCCTGCTGGCGATGTGCTGAAACCTGCTCCATATGTTACAGCTTGTGTCGGTTTGTTCAGTCCCCTGTTGTATTAGTCACTTTTGCTTTGCTGTCAGTTTACACCAGAATGCTTATATAGTGGGGGAGAGGTCGTGAGACCTCAGTGTTTTTTGTACATCAGACGTGTTGGATTTTTTAGGGTTTTTGCGTGATTGCAGACAGTGTCTTTGCTTTCCTATCCTATCTAGACAGTTTGGGCCCCATCATTTGCTCGGTCTATTTTCTGCCTGTGTTTGTCCCTCATCTGGTCTCTCCGACAATATATGTTTGGGGGCTATTTCTTTGGAGTTCTACTCCAGGGCAGTTTAGATTTCACCATTCTTGCTTTAGGCCTAGTTAGCTCTCCGGCTGTGTTGAGGCGTCTAGGGCATCGTAGGTACGCTCCACGGCTACTATTAGTTGTGTTATTAGGATTAGGGGTCTGCAATCTGCTAAGTTAACAACCTTTCTGGTTTCCTGGTGGCCTAGCCTATTCCTGCCATCCTCCTCAGTGACCTGTTCAAAACAGTTGGTTAGTGAATGGCCAATATTACCAACAGGGAGCTGCAGCAGCTGAAGACCTTTTATAAGAAGGAGGGGGGTCACCACCTGCTGACTAATTAAAACTGTAGTAACACCAGCAGCCACCGGGGGCAAAAACTCATATTAACCCCCGAGGGCCTGAAAGGAAAAAGGTTTATAAAAGAGAATCCAGACTCTGCCACAGATCCAAGTATGGATCGTGACAGTATCCCTCCTTCAATGAGGGGCCTCTGGACCTTCAATACCGCACCTCACTGGAGAACCACCTACACTGAGGACGCCTAGATCCACCAGAGTTCACTTCAGCAACTACCCGACTCTCAGGTTTATGGCAAACGTGGGCAGATGGAAGTGGCAATATATGCTCCGGAGGCACCACAAATCTCCAGAGCGCCGAACTGGGGAATGAGTTGTGTATGGGCATTACTGGGGGTAGCTCCAGCTGGTAAGTCCCCGGGCCAAGAATGGCTAACACCCGATACGGCCCGATCACCCGAGAACTCCAGACCCCTGCAGCACACTTCCACCGGATGTTTTTGGTGGACACCCATATATACTTGTTCACACACAAGTCCGGACCTGAACGTTTATTGCCACACACACGTTTGCCACAAGATGGAGAACTCTTCCAGGAACTGACAACAGAGGCATCCCCCTGTGTCACCACACTCACACCCCCACCATACTCAAGAGGGAACCTCCACCCTCCTCCGACCCCTCCTCCTACGAGGAGTCCGCCTCTCAGGGTTGGCTAATGGTGAGGGTTGAGACTTGCCCCTACTCACTGGCAGCACCTCTGCTGGCCCCACTGGAGAAGAAGGGGATGGTTGTAGAAAGATGGCAGAGACAGTAGCCCCCAGGCAGCAGCTCTCACATGACTGATCCCAGCTGACTACTTCCCTAGACCGCCAATCTATGACCGGGTTGTTTTTCCAACCAAGGGAGGCCTAAAACGATAATTGATGGCCCCCCAAGATGTAGCATGACAGGGACTCTACATGATGAGTCCTTATACGCAGATGTATATTTTATGCGACTTGTGTCAACCTCCCCTGGCTCAGTGGGACAGATTCAATGGCCTGGACGTTTAGGGGTTTGGCCAGCGTCCTACACTTTAGGCCATGAGTCTGGACAAAATGAGCGTCCACCAAATTGACTCCCTCTCCCATGTCCACAAACACCGGTATGCCCTCAGGTACCCTGCCAACCACCACTTCAGCTGATAAAGTACACTGAGAGGGCAAAATGGAGGAAATATACACTCCCTGGTCGCCTCCCTCCACATGACTAGGAGGACGCGGCTTCTTAGCTTCTACCGAAGATTTGGCGCGCGCTGGGCAAACTCTTAAAAAATGGCCTGTCTGCCCACAGAAAAAACATGCCCCCACATCACGGCGAATTGCAGGCAACCCTCTTCTGAAATCAACTACTCCGATCTGCATGGGTTCCTCCATCAGCACTGCTGTGTCCTCCTCTCTAGCAAGGACTACATGGAGCATATTTGGTGTATGCCTCTCCCTGAGGCGTCTATCCACCTGGATGGCAAGGTACATGGCGGCCTCCAATGACCTGGGGGCAGCATACTGCACCAAAGTATCCTGCAACTTTAGAGACAGACCCTGCACAAAATGACTCCTAAGTGCAGGTCATTCCACTGTGTCAGTGGCCCACCTCCTAAATTCTGAGCAATAATCCTCAGCAGACCGGCCCCCCTGCTTGATCTTACGGAGTCGGGTTTCCACCAGGGAGACACCATCAGGATCTCCATACACCAGCACCAATGTAGCAAAAAACTCATCTACTGATCGTAGAGATGGTGAATCGACCGGCAGGGAGAAGGCCCAGGATTGGGGATCACCCTTAAGAAGGGACATAATGATTCCCACCCGTTGTTCCTCACTCCCTGATGAACGAGGACGGAGCCTGAAGTATAACTTGTAGGGCTCCTGAAAAACCAAGAATTTACCTCTCCCTCCAGAAAACCTGTCAGGGAGAGATATCTAGGGTTCTGGTTGAGCCTGCACCTGAACCAAATATGATAAAATGAAAACCTGGCACTCAACTTAATGCTTGGTGAGGCAGTTTATTGTAGCTCCAGAAACGTTTCGGTCAATATAGACCTTCATCAGTTACGTGCTAGTATGTTTGAAAGTAGCTTGAAGGAGGGCGCTTTTTATATTATTCACTGATAACGCCAGTAATCAAATGGTCAGAATGCTCCTGTAATGCAGGATAATCTTAACCCCTTCACCCCCAAGGGTGGTTTGCACGTTCATGACCGGGCCAATTTTTACAATTCTGACCACTGTACCTTTATGAGGTCATAACTCTGGAACGCTTCCACGGATCCCGGTGATTCTGACAAAGTTTTCTCGTGACATATCGTACTTCATGTTAGTGGTCAAATTTCATTCAAATAACTTGCGTTTATTTGTGAGAAAAACGGAAATTTGGCGAAAATTTTGAAAATGTCACAATTTTCCAACTTTTAATTTTTATGCCCTTAAATCACAGAGATATGGCACCCAAAAAACTTGATAACTAACATTTCCCACATGTTTACTTTACATCAGCACAATTTTGGAACCAAAATTTTTTTTTGTTAGGAAGTTATAAGGGTTAAAAGTTGACCAGCGATTTCTCATTTTTACAACACCATTTTACTTTTAGGACCACATCACATTTGAAGCCACTTTGAGGGGTCTATATGATAGAAAATACCCAAAAGTGACACCATTCTAAAAACTGCACCCCTTAAGGTGCTCAAAACAACATTCAAGAAGTTTATTAACCCTTTAGGTGCATCACAGGAATTTTTTTGAATATTTACAAAAAAATGAACATCTAACTTTTTTCACAAAAAAAATACTTCAGGTTCAATTTTTTTGTTTTACCAAGGGTAACAGGAGAAATTGGACTGCAAAAGTTATTGTGCAATTTGTCCTGAGTACGCTGATACCTGATATGTGGGGGGGAACGACTGTTTCGGCGCATGGCAGACCTCAGCAGGGAAAGAGCACCGTTTGACTTTTTCAATGCAAAATTGTCTGGAATTCAGATCGGACGCCATGTCACGTTTGGAGAGTCCCTGATGTACCTAAACAGTGGAAACCCCCTACAAGTGACCCCATTTTGGAAACTAGACCCCCCAAGGAACTTAACTAGATATGTGGTGAGAACTTTGAACCCACAAGGGCTTTACAGAAGTTTATAACGTACAGCGGTACAATTAAAAAATCATATTTTTTCCACAAAAATGATCTTTTCACCCCAATTTTTATTTTCTCAAGGGTAACAGGACCCTAAAAGTTATTGTGCAATTTGTCCTGAGTACGCTGATACCCAACATGTGGGGGTAAACCACTATTTGGGCGCATGGCAGAGCTCGGAAGGGAAGCAGCGCCATTTGACATTTTTGGCTGGAATTGAGATCGGACATCAAGTCGCGATTGGAAAACCCCTGATGTACCAAAACAGTGGAAACCCCCCACAAATGACACCATTTTGGAAACTAGACCCCCTAAGGAACTTATCTAGATGTGTGGTGAGAACTTTGAACCCCCAAGGGCTTCACAGAAGTTTATAACATAAAGCCGTACAATTAAAAAATCATATTTTTTCCACAAAAATGATCGTTTCACCCTCAATTCTTAATTTTCCAAGGGTAACAGGACCCTAAAAGTTATTGTGCAATTTGTCCTGAGTACGCTGATACCCCACATGTGGGGGTAAACCACTATTTGGGCGCATGGCAGAGCTCGGAAGGGAAGCAGCTCCATTTGATGTTTTTGGCTGGAATTGAGATCGGACACCATGTCGCGATTGGAAAACCCCTGATGTACCAAAACAGTGGAAACCCCCCACAAATGACACCATTTTGGAAACTAGACCCCCTAAGGAACTTATCTATATGTGTGGTGAGAACTTTGAACCCCCAAGGGCTTCACAGAAGTTTATAACGTACAGCCGTACAATTAAAAATCATATTTTTTCCACAAAAATGATCTTTTCACCCTCAATTCTTATTTTTCTAAGGGTAACAGGACATTAAAGGTAATTGTGCAATTTGTCCTGAGTACGCTGATACCCCACATGTGGGGGTAAACCACTATTTGGGCGCATGGCAGAGCTTGGAAGGGAAGCAGCGCCATTTGACGTTTTTGGCTGGAATTGAGATCGGACACCATGTCGCGATTGGAAAACCCCTGATGTACCAAAACAGTGGAAACCCCCCACAAATGACACCATTTTGTAAACTAGACCCCCCAAGGAACTTATCTAGATGTGTGGTGAGCACTTTGAACCCCCCAGTGCTTCACAGAAGTTTATAACGCCCGGGCGTGAAAATAAAAAATTCGTATTTTTTCCACAAACATGATCTTTTAGTCACCATTTTTTTTATTTTCCCAAGGGTACCAGGAGAAATTGGACCCCAAAAGTTGTTGTCCAATTTGTCCTGAGTATGCTGATACCCCATATGTGGGAGAAAACTACTGTATGGGCACACGTTGGGGCTCGGAAGGGAAGTAGTGATGTTTTGGAATGCAGACTTTGATGGAATGGTCTGCGGGTGTTATGTTGCCTTTGGAGAGCCCCTAATGTACTTAAACAGTATAAACCCCCCACAAATGACCCCATTTTGGAAACTAGACCCCCTAAGGAACTTATCTAGATGTGAGGTGAGCACTTTGAACCCCCAAGGGCTTCACAGAAGTTTATAATGCCCGGGCATGAAAATAAAAAAATCGTATTTTTTCCACAAACATGATCAATTAGTCCACAATTTTTTGATTTTCCCAAGGGTAACAGGAGAAATTGAACCCCAAAAGTTGTTGTCCAATTTGTCCTGAGTACGCTGACGCCCCATATGTGGGAGAAAACTACTGTATGGACACACGTCAGGGCTCGGAAGGGAAGTAGTGACGTTTTGGAATGCAGACTTTGAGGGAATGTTCTGCGGGTGTCATGTTGCCTTTGGAGAGCCCCTAATGTACCTAAACAGTGGAAACCCCCACAAATGACCCTATTTTGGAAACTAGACCCCCCACGAAACTTATCTAGATGTGTGGTGAGCACTTTGAACCCCCAAGTGCTTCACAGAAGTTTATAACGCTCGGAAGTGAAAATAAAAAAATCATTTTTTTTCCACAAAAATGATATTTTTGCCCCCAATTTTTTATTTTCCTAAGGGTAACAGGAGAAATTGGACCCCAAAAATTGTTTTGCAATTTGTCCTGAGTAGGCTGATACCCTACATGTGGGGGTAAAACACTGTTTGGGCGCATGTCAGAGCTTGGAAGGGAAGGAGCACCATTTGACTTTTTCAACTCAGAATTGGCTGGAATTGAAATATGACGCCATGTTGCATTTGGAGAGCCCCTGATGTGCCCAAACAGTGGAAACCCCCAATTCTAACTCCAACCCGAACCCCAACACACCCCTAACCCTAATCTCAGCCCTAACCCTAGCCCTAGCCCTAACCCTAGCCCTAGCCCTAACCCTACCCTAACCCTAACCCTAGCCCTAACCCTAACCGTAATGGAAAAATGGAAATAAATACATTTTTTTTATTTTATTATTTTTCCCTAACTAAGGGGGTGATAACGGGGGGTTTGATTTACTATTTATGGCGGTTTTTATGTTTGGCGGCTGTCGCACGCTAAAAGACGTTTTTTATTGTAAAAATAGCTCTTGCATCACCACATATTGAGAGCTATAATTTTTCCGTATTTTGACCCACCGAGTCATGTGAGGTCTTATTTTTTGCGGGATGAGTTGACGTTTTTATTGGTACCATTTTCGGGCATGTGACATTTTTTGATCGCTTTTTATTCCGATTTTTGGGACGCAGAATGAACAAAAACCAGCGTTTCATGAATTTCTTTTGGGGGGGTGCGTTTACACCGTTCCGTGTGCGGTAAAATTGATAAAGCGGTTTTATTCTTTGGGTCAGTACGGTTACAGCGATACCTCATTTAGGTCTTTTTTTATGTTTTGTCGGTTTTATGCAATGAAAACTATTTTTTATAAAAAATAATTATTTTTGCATCGCTTTATTCTGTGAGGTATAACTTTTATATTTTTTCGCTGATGATGCTGTGTGGTGGCTCGTTTTTTGCGGGACAAGATGACGTTTTCAGCGGTACCATGGATATTTATATGCGTCTTTTTGATCGCGCGTTATTACATTTTTTGTTTGGCGGTATGATAATAAATCATTATTTTTTGCTTCGTTTTTTATTTTTATTTTTTAAGGGGTTCTCTAAAGGGGTGAACTAGTGGGACAGTTTTATAGAGCGGGTCGTTACGGACGCAGCGATACCTAATATGTGTACTTTTATTGTTTTTTTTTGTTTTTTTTCAAAAAATGGATTTATTTGGGGGAATTTTTTTTTTTTTGTAATTTATTTGGCGATTTTTTAAAATTATTTTAACACTTTTTTTAATTTTTTTTTTTACTTTATTAAATAGACCCAGGTGGGACATCACTGTTCTGTGACAGATCGCTGATCTGTCACATCACAGATCACTGTGACAGATCAGCGATCTGTCACAGGCAGTGCAGAAGGCTTCCTCATGCCTGCGCTTTGCAGGCACTGAGGAAGCCAGCTTCCTGCAGGCCCCCGAAGGCTCGCGTCACCATCTTGGATTCGGGGGCCTGCAGGAAAGGAGCCCCCGGCAGCAGCGCTGCACAATGCGCTGCCGTGGGGGGCTCAGGGAAGCACGGAGGGAGCCCCCTCCCTGCAGATGCTTCCCTTTAACTCCCGGTACACCGCGATCATGTTTGATCGCGGTGTGCAAGGGGTTAACGTGTCGGGGGCGGTCCGTGACCGCCCCTGACACATTGTGCCGGGTGTCAGCTGTGATAATCAGCTGACACCCGGCCGCGATCAGTGGCGCTCACCACGTGGGCGCCGCTGATCGCGGTAGACGTACTATCCCGTCCATGGGCATAGGGGCCCGGGTCCCATGGACGGGATAGTACGTCGGATGTCAGGAAGGGGTTAATAGTTGAAAATATCAGCGCAGCTTGCTCCTCTTTGGACAAGTGGTGTTTACCCACGTCCAGGAGGAGCAGGCTGCGCTGATATTTTCAACTATTAAAATTATCCTGCGTTACAGCAGCATTCTGACCATTTGATTACTGGCGTTATCAGTGAATAACATAAAAAGCGCCCTCCTTCAAGCTACTTTCAAACATACTAGCACGTAACTGATGAAGGTCTATATTGACCGAAACGTTTTTGGAACTACAATAAACTGCCTCACCAAGCATTAAGTTGAGTGCCAGGTTTTCATTTTATCATATATGGTTTGGGAACCTAACTTGGCACCACTACAGTAGTGCACACAGTGTTTTCTACTAAATGCACCTGAACCAAGGCCCCAAACCCCACCAACTGCTGCAGCTGCTGCACCACCTCACCAAGAAGCACCCTTAGCTCATCAGTGAGGGGCTGAAGCAGTTGGGCAAAGGCCTGTATTTGGGTCATGGCTCACCAGGAAAAATGGGTAGGTTGGTAATAATGTCACGGTATGTCTGGCTCCGCATCCTGACGATCGGTTAGTCACAAAACAAGACATACAAGGGGACACCGGGGAAACAATTACAATGATGGGCCCTATTATAGGGAACGGGGAAGCGGACACCTCCTGCACTCTCCTAAGGAAGAGCCCTGAACTCTCCTCATGTTCCCTATATAGGTTCTTTTAACCTGTCGCCGACCAGGATACTTCAGTCCCTCACTTGCCCTGCACCTATCCCTTACGAGGGAACTGGCAAGTGCGGACACTGGTCCTCACCGCTGTACTAGTAAAACACCAGAGAAAACAGCAGACAGGGAAAAGGAAACAACACTTAGCTTGCTCTGCAGTCATGCACGGGACTGCAGAGAAAGGCACCCGGACACAGATTCCAGCAGAAGCACAAAGGCTCCAGATAAGCTGCAACAGCACTGCCCCAGATAGCTCCTCTCTTCAGAAAGGTTGGTTAGTGAATGACCAAAATTACCAACAGGGAGCTGCAGCAGCTGATGACCTTTTATAGGAAGGAGGGGGGGTCACTACCTGCTAATTAAAACTGTAGTAACACCAGCAGCCACCGGGGGCAAAAACTCATATTAACCCTCGAGGGCCTGAAAGGAAAAAGGTTTATAAAAGAGAATCCAGACTCTGCCACAGATCCAAGAATGGATCGTGACAATTATGGTTCTTTTGTCATCTTCTTTTATGTAACCCATTACTTGCCAAATTAGCAATTTTCTTTTTTTTTTTTTTAAATAACAGATTTTTAATGATTTGGGTCCTAATGAATCAGAAACATAATTTGCCAAATTTTTACAAGTACGGATTTTTCAGAAAAGGGCATCCCAATTTTGGGACATTGGCAGAAAGTGATAGCAAAAACTCAGAAAATATAGAACTTATTCAACTTTATTTTTTTGCATTTTTTGCTGACAAACTGTTATGCAAACAATATGTTTATGCACTTTTTTCAAAATATTATATTACAAAATTCTCCAAATAACTCAGTTAGGGGAATGGAATACAGCAAAACACTTAGCATGAAGGGGAACATCACACCGTTTGCAAAATCTGGTTGTTTTTTTCTTACATAAAGCACACCTTCTTTGTGTAGCAATTGGCTCTATCAAATGATTACCAGGATCAAATGTGATGTCATCACTAACTCGGCCATCTAATAGTTTACTCCATTGAGGTCCACATCCCTTTGGGGTTGATTGTGTTCTTTTGCTTAGATAGGCCAATGCAATCCTCATCCTTACACTTAGCAGTGGCACACTTTCTTCTGGATTTGCCTTTTGATATGCCCTCCATTGACAACGGCAATTTCAATCATTTGAGTGAAAAGAGGCCACCACCACTTTTTGGAACGGATTCTGACACGGTACAGGGAGATTTGTTTGTCCAATAAATCAACTCTGTTGTGAGTTCATTTTCTGGTCTACCAGTTGTGAGTTCTCCTTCCAGGCTCCCTCTGGTGGTAACAGGAGGTAGTGAGGCTGATTTAATCAGTAGAGATTTGCCACCTGATAAGGAGGATGACGATTGGACCTCAGGAATCTCAGACTGGATTTAAGTCAGCCGACGCCCTATTCTGGTGCTGGTGATTCCTTCTGACTTGTCAAGTCTTGGTTCTCAGCTCTGTTCCAGTCAGCTCAAGCTAAGTTTTTCTGCTAATGTTCACACTTGATTTTGTTGGTCTATTCAATTTTTTGTGTGGTCAGCCAGCCCCGGCTGGGGCTGTGCTGAATTTCCACTCTTACTTATCTGTACTTGCCAATTTGCTTTTTGTCCCTTATTAGATTGGCCTCTTTTTGCTCTGCCTCAGAATATTTCAGAGTGCTGATATAGTGGGAGAAGTCTAGTGACATCAGGGTTAATTTTGCTATCAGAAGTGTTGGACATTATTTTTGTAGGGCTTTTGGCAGATTGCAGACAGTGTCTTTCCTTTCCTATCCTTTCTAGTTAGTTTGGGCCCCATCGTTTGCTCAGCCTATTTTCCTGCCTATGTTTGTGCTTTCATCTTGTTTCACCGTCAATACATGTGTGGGGGCTGTCTATTCCTTTGGGGTCTGCTCTGGGGCAGTTAGTTTTCCCCTTTTCTTGCTTTAGGCTTATTTAGTCCTCCGGCCGTGACGAGACGTCTAGGTTCATCGTAGGTACGCTCCACGGCTGCTGCTAGTTGTGAGGTTAGGATCAGGGATCTGCAATCTGCATAGTTACCAACCTCTCTGGTTTTTCTGGGCCTTAGCTTGTTTAGGTTTTTCCTCCACGGTGACCCATTCATAACAGAATCACCAGCCATACCGCAGATTCTAGGGTACTCAAAAGCAGGAAAAAGTTGTTAAAAAAGGGGAAAAAAAGAGTCAGAATTTTTTTTTTTTATGTATTTTTTCCTCTTTTTCTCTGGGGCCGTAGGAGGATTTTTTTTTCCCTAATGGAGATTAAGCAATTGTCTGATTGTGTGGAGCAACTTGCTGCTGAAGTGTAGGGAATTTCCACCTACCTCATTCAGTCACATGCTGCTGAACCAGATCCCTACTCCTGATATGTTTTCTGGGGATAGGTCTAATTTTCTGAATTTTAAGAATAATTGTAAATTATTTCTTGCCTTGAAGCCTCATCGGGGAGCTCTGCACAGCAGGTTAAAATTGTCATCTCCTTGCTGCGCAGTGATCCCCAGGATTGGGCTTTTTCTCTGACACCTGAAAATCCTATTCTGACTAATGTGGATGCATTTTTTCAAGCCTTGGGGTTGTTGTATGATGAACCTAATGCTGTTGATCAAGCTGAGAGAACCCTGTTGGCATTAAACCAGGGTCAGGATTCTGCAGAGTTATACTGTCAAAAATTCCAAAAGTGGGCGGTCCTTACTACATGGAATGATAGTGCATTGGCAGCTCTCTTTCGGAAGGGTTTATCAGAGACCGTAAAAGATGTTATGGTGGGATTTCCTGTTCCCTCTGGTCTGGATGATTCTATGTCATTAGCCATTCAAGTTAATCGGTGTTTACGTGAACGTAAAACTACACGGGAGGCGCTGCCACCTTTTGAACAAACGTCTGAACCTATGCAATGTGATGGGGTTTTGTCTAGGGCGCAACGTCAGGAGTTTAGAAGGCGTAATAAGCTGTGTTTTTTCTGTGGAGACGCCTCTCATACTATTTCTGTCTGCCCTAAACGAGAGAAACGTTTTGCACACACATTTGCTGTGGGCAGGGTACAACCTAAGTTCCTTTTGGCAATTACTCTGATCTGTTCCTTATCCAGGTTTTCCACTAAGACTTTTGTGGATTCAGGAACAGCTTTGAATCTGATGGATTTGGACTTTGCTAAATGTTGTGGTTTTTCTATGACGCCTCTGTGGACGCCTATTCCTTTGAGGGGTATTGATGCTACTCCTTTGGCGGAAAATTAACCTCAGTTTTGGACCCAGGTGATAATGCGAGTTGCCCCAGACCACCAAGAAAATTGTAAATTTTTGGTGCTGCATAATTTGCATGATACTATTGTTCTGGGTTTTCCCTGGTTGCAAACTCATAATCCAGTTTTGGATTGGAAATCTGGGTCTGTGGTGAGTTGGGGTTGTCAGTGTGTTCTTAGGGACGCTCCTGTTTCCTCCACCTCTCCTCAGTCTCATGATATTCCTGATTATCTGGCCGATTTTTCTGATGTATTTAGTGAGAGTAAGTCTGCGTCTTTGCCTCCTCATAGGAGTTATGACTGTGCAATTGAGTTGCTGCCTGGGTGTAAATTTCCCAAGGGTCGGCTTTTCAACTTATCAGTACCCGAATATGATGCTATGCGATCCTATATTAAGGAGTCGTTGGAGAAGGGTCATATTAGACCATCCTCGTCACCTTTAGGTGCTGGGTTTTTTTTTGTGGCCAAGAAAGATGGTTCATTAAGACCGTGTATTGATTATGGTTCCCTTAACAAGATGACGGTTAAATATCAGTACCCGTTACCTCTGATGTCTGATTTATTCTCCAGAGTTAAGAGTGCCTGCTGGTTTACTAAGCTTGACCTCAGGGGGGCGTATAATCTTATTCGCATCAAGCACGGGGATGAATGGAAGACGGCGTTTAATACTCCGGAGGGACATTTGAGTACCTGGTGATGCCTTTTGGGCTCACTATTGCCCCTTCTGTCTTCCAGTCCTTTATGAATGATATTTTCCGTGACTTTGTGGATACGTTTTTGATCATCTATCTGGATGATATTCTGATCTTTTCTAGTGATTGGGATTCTCATGTGGAACACGTCCGGACTGTGTTCTGGATTTTGAGGGAGAATTCCCTGTTTGTTAAGGGATTGAAATGCCTCTTTGGTGTACAGAGGATTTCATTTTTGGGATTTATCTTATCTCCATCGACTATTGAAATGGACCCGGCCAAGGTACAGGCCATTTATGATTGGGTTCAGCCTACTTATTTGAAGTCTCTCCAGAAGTTTTTGAGTTTTGCTAATTTCTATCGTAAATTTATAGGTAATTTTTCTGGTATTGTCAAACCACTGACTGATCTGACCAAGAAGGGTGCTGATGTGCTGAATTGGTCTCCTGAGGCTGTCTCAGCATTTCAGGAGCTTAAGCGGAGATTTACTTCAGCTCCAGTTTTACGGCAACCTAATGTCTCACTTCCATTTCAGGTGGAGGTAGATGCTTCTGAGTTTGGTGCAGGAGCTGTTTTGTCCCAAAAAGACCCTGTGACTTCTAAGATGAATCCCTGTGCCTTCTTTTCTCGAAAGTTCTCCCCATCTGAACGCAACTATGATGTGGGGAATCGGGAATTGTTGGCCATGAAATGGGCATTTGAGGAGTGGAGACATTGGTTGGAGGGAGCTAAACATCAACTTGTGGTCCTCACCGATCACAAGAATTTTTATCTGGAGTCGGCCAAATGCTTGAATCCTAGACAGGCTAGATGGGCCTTGTTTTTCACGCATTTTACTTTTGTGGTCTCTTTTCTTCCGGGCACTAAGAATTTTAAGGCAGACGCCCTTTCTAGGAGTTTCTTTGCCGATTCTCTTAATGTGACCGAGCCTACTACCATCCTAGGTGAGGGGGTAGTTCTTTCTGCCATTTCGTCTGATTTGAGACGCGCCCTGGAGGAATTTCAGGAGGATAAACCTGAGCGTTGCCCTATTGGAAAATTGTATGTTCCTGACCAGTGGAGAAAGAGAGTGATGTCTGAAATTCTTTGCTCCGCATTGGCTGGTCATCCAGATATTTTTGGTACCAGAGATTTGGTGAGTCGGTCTTTTTGGTGGCCGGCCTTATCTCGTGATGTCAGGAATTTTGTACAGTCCTGTGGGACTTGTTCTCGGTCTAAACCTTGTTCTCGTTCTAGTGGGTTGCTGATGCCCCTGGCGGTGCCCAAGAGGCCATGGACCCATATCTCAATGGATTTTATTTCTGATCTTCCTGTCTCTCAGAGAATGACTGTTATCTGGGTGATTTGTGATAGATTTTCGAAGATGGTCCATCTTGTACCACTCCCAAAGTTGCCATCTTCCGCTTAGTTGGTGCCCTTGTTTTTACAACAGGTGGTTCGGTTACATGGGATTCCTGAGAACATTGTGTCCAACAGAGGAGTCCAGTTTGTTTCCAGATTTTGGAAAGCCTTTTGTTCCAATCTGGGAATTAAGTTATCGTTCTCCTCCGCGTTTCATCCCCAGACCAATGGGCAGACTGAGAGAACAAACCAGACCTTGGAGTCTTATTTAAGATGTTTTATATCTGCTGATCAGGATGATTGGGTCTCATTTTTGCCCTTGGCCGAATTCGCGCTGAATAATAGAGCTAGTTCTGCCACTTTGATGTCACCCTTTTTCTGTAATTTTGGGTTTCATCCTTAATTCTCTTCATGGCAAGTGGAATCTTCGTCCTGCCCAGGTGTGGACACTGTGGTTGAGAGAATGCAGCAGATATGGGACCTAGTGGTGGATAAGTTGTCACTCTCTCAGGAAAAGCCCCAGCGATTTTCTAACCGGCATAGGACCATTGGTACCCGGTTTAAAGTGGGTGATATTGTTTGGTTGTCGTCTAAGAATATTCCTATGAAGGTTGCATCTCCAAAATTTAAGCCAAGATTTATTGGACCTTATAAGATTTTGGAGATTCTTAATCCTGTTTCTTTTCGATTGGCTCTTCCAGTTATGTTCAAGATCCATAACGTATTTCACAAATCTCTGTTGAAGAGGTTTGTTGAGCCAGTGGTTCCTATGGCAGCACCTCCTGACCCTGTGTTGGTTGAAGGCAATGTGGAATATGAGGTAGAGAAAATATTGGATTCTCATTTGGTTAGACGGAGACTCCGGTATTTGGTCAAATGGAAGGGGTTAGGGCCAGGAGGATAATTCTTGGGTCTCTGCCTCTGATATTCATACCAATAGATTGGTTCGTGCTTTTCACCGGGCCCATCCTGATCGGCCTGGTGGCGTGGATGAGGGTTCGGTGACCCCTCCTCAAGGGGGGGTACTGTTGTGAATTCATTTTCTGGTCCACCAGTTGTAAGTTCTCCTTCCAGGCTCCCTCTGGTGGTAACAGGAGGTAGTGAGGCTGATTTAATCAGTAGAGATTTGCCACCTGATAAGGAGGATGACAATTGGACCTCAGGAATCTCAGACTGGATTTAAGACAGCTGACACCCTATTCTGGTGCTGGTGATTCCTTCTGGCTTGTCAAGTCTTGGTTCTCAGCTCTGTTCCAGTCAGCTCAAGCTAAGTTTTTCTGCTAATGTTCACACTTGATTTTGTTGGTCTATTCAGTTTTTTGTGTCGTCAGCCAGCCCTGGCTGGGGCTGTGCTGATTTTCCACTCTTACTTATCTGTATTTGCCAATTTGCTTTTTGTCCCTTATTAGATTGACCTCTTTTTGCTCTGCCTCAGAATATTTCAGAGTGCTGATATAGTGGGAGAAGTCTAGTGACTTCAGGGTTAATTTTGTTATCAGTAGTGTTGGACATTATTTTTGTAGGGTTTTTGGCAGATTGCAGACAGTGTCTTTCCTTTCCTATCCTTTCTAGTTAGTTTGGGCCCCATTGTTTGTTCAGCCTATTTTCCTGCCTATGTTTGTGTTTTCATCTTGTTTCACCATCAATACATGTGTGGGGGCTGTCTATTCCTTTGGAGTCTGTTCTGGGGCAGTTAGTTTTCCCCTTTTCTTGCTTTAGGCTTATTTAGTCCTCCGGCCGTGACGAGACGTCTAGGTTCATCGTAGGTACGCTCCACGGCTGCTGCTAGTTGTGTGGTTAGGATCAGGGATCTGCAATCTGCATAGTTACCAACCTCTCTGTTTTTCTGGGGCTTAGCTTGTTTAGGTTTTTCCTCCACGGTGACCCATTCATCACACAACTCCCCCCATGTGGGAATTATATTCCTGAACCATCAGCAGCATTGAGATTTGGACATGTTTTCTCTGTTTTTGAGAGTACCTACGAGCTGTTGACAAAGGCTCTATTGTGCTGAAGTTCGTGCCAAACGTGACAACCTTATTATCCTTCCATTTCATCACAAGAATGTTATTTGCTTTATCAAACCGGTAATCATAAAATCCTCTTTCCTTTTGTTTTTCAATCTCCTTGCTTGGCATAAGAGGACACTGTTTTGTGCGATTTTCTCTCATAGTGCCAGTAGCTTGGATGTTTTTGTTTTTCGGCATCACCAGAGCATCAATACTTGTAAAGAAATTGTCAAAAAATAACTTGTAACTGAATGACTGGAAATTAGGAATTACATTTGTAAGTTGTGAAATTACTCTCAAGCCTAACGGTCCTTCCTCTTTGTCAGACTTACCACAGCAGCACAAATTTGTACAGATAGCTGTTGGAACTGCACAGACACCAAATTTTGTAGCCGAATTTCATTGGCTTACCTCGCATGTACATTTTTGTAGGGTGTTTGCCATAGTAGCGGACCATCATTTCATCTACGGAAAGTTCCTGGTGGAATACACCAAATTTCAGGAATTCTTTCCCCAGTACTACAAAGAATAAACTAACTTTGTACATCTTGTCAGACTTGTCAATTTTAGAATTGTCATTTAGGTGTATATATTTTTTATTTCCCTAAAACGGTTCTTTGACGTTGCTTTGTACACCAATGGAACTCCCACATCTTGAGCTTGTTCCCAGTACATGTCCTCTTGGGGGAGAGAATGATATCCAGACAGTAATAATATGCTTAAGAAAACTTGTAATTCTTCCTCGCTGATGGAAAAGGAGGGTTTATTTTTTTGGTTTGCATATAGCATGCTTTGGGTCAAAATAATATCCATAACATCATGGGAAAAAAACTCTTCAAATACCTCAACTTCATTTTTATTTTCTAAAAGGTCACAAATGTTACTTATTTCGGACGTATCCTGGTCCGCACTGCTTTCATATGTTGGTTGACATTTTTTCCATTTTGGAGTTGCTGCACATTGTAATATTTCTGTTGCATTTTTTTTTCTTGCTCACAACTGGTTTTGAAGTTTGATTCCTTGGTCGTTTTCTGCTACTGGTTCTTGAAGTTCCTGCTGAGGTGGATGGTAAATTCTCAGTTGATGCCACGTCAGGAGCCTCTTCAATTTCTGTTGAAGTTTGCAATACCTCCAAAGTTCCTGCTACATCATTCAATTCATGAGCAAGAAGCTCATTTTCCTGAAAATCTTCCTCATCAGTTGCCTCATCAGGGTCAGGGGGCACAATCACTACTTCAACATCAGAAACTTACTCTTCTTGGTCATCTAACCTAATATTTCATCAACATTAAGTCCTTTATTATATCGATTTGCCATGTTCTTACTGCTGATACAACAAAAACAAAAATTAGTATAGTAACATTTAGAAAACTATAGATAAAAATATATATTATTATTTTAAATATATACTGTATATAAATATATTTCACATTTCACTATCCATTCATAAAACAAGCTAAATAAACAATTGTGATGAATAAAAACATAAAATACCAACCTTATATACTGTGATGTGATCGTAAACAATGTCTGACAAGCCAGCAAGTTACAGGGTCTGTTCTCCTGAGTGTCTCCAGTACAGCTAAGATATCAGGTTTCACAAAGCATATATAGTCAGAAAGGTACTGGGGAAGGGGGGTGGAGGGGTGAGGGATTTCCAGACTATATGGTAAGAAGGAAGAAATGAAACTAAAAGACCTCTTCCTGCCATATCAGTTGTAAATGATTTAGGGTTATGTATAAAAACTAGTGAATCAAACAAAAATTTCCATGTAAAAAAAACATCGAAAATAGATGCATTCTGCCAATGTCCCAAAAATGGGACGGCAATTTCACTTGAATATATTGCTGACCTTGGTAAATCTACATCAATGCCATTGCATTATATACCTTCCTTCAAGTATAAACAATAGTTCTAATAACTTTGTGATCACAGAACTGTGATTTTAAATAATAATTTCAGCTTATGATCCTAATTTTGAAAAAACCTCGAAAATAGGTGCTTTGAAAGCTCCCTGGGTGGAAGAATATTCAATTAAAAATGACAATGACATGATTTCCTGTTTTGAAAACATTCATTTTACAAACACAACACAAAAAATTGGACCTAATTATAAAATCTTAGTTGCTAGAAGCAAAAGATTAGGCGTCCCAAAAAAAGGACATTGGTAGATAATGGGTAGGAAGGAGGGAGGGTCACCACCTGCTGACTAATTAAAACTGTAGTAACACCAGCGGCCACCGGGGGCAAAAACTCATATTAACCCTTGAGGACCTAAAAGGAAAAAGGTTTATAAAAGAGAATCAGACTCTGCCACAGATCCAAGAATGGATCGTGACAATTAGGCTTCTTTTGTCACCTCCATTTATGTAAGATAGGGGGATTTTTAAGTTATATAGAAGCATCTTTTAATTATAGTAATTATTTGCACATAATATGGTTGATGAGTTTGACATGCCCATTATTTGCCATCATATGCTGGACTGTCCATCTATTATTCTCTTTCGCCTGATTTTTTACCACTGTGCAAGTTATGGAAGAACAATTTAGGTGTTAGGTGGGTGGCATAATAATAATAATAATAATAATAATAAATTTTATTTTTATAGCGCCGACATATTTCGCAACACTTTACATTTCAGAGGGGATTTGTTCAGACAATAGACATTACAGCATAACAATAATCACATAGATCATAACAGATACCAAGAGGAATGAGGGCCCTGCTCGCAAGCTTACAGTCTATGAGGAAAGAGGTAGACACGAAAGGTGGGTGGTAACAGTTGCCCTGATTGTATGGACCAGCCATAATGTTAAGTGTGTAACAGAACAAACACAGAGGGCTAATGGATGCATAAAGCTTGTGGGAACATGATGCGGGAAATCTGCTTATGGTAAAACTATTGGCTGTGCCACACAGGGATAGATTAGGTTAATGTGTTGAGGCGATAGGCCAGTCTGAATAAATGCGTTTTCAGGGCACGCTTAAAATTGTGGGGATTGGGGACTAATCGTATTGACCTGGGAAGTGCATTCCAAAGAATTGGCGCGGCACGTGTAAAGTCTTGGAGATGGGAGTGGGAGGTTCTGACTATTGAGGATGCTAACCTCAGGTCATCAGCAGAACGGAGGGCGCGGGTAGGGTGGTATACTAAAACAAGGGAGGAGATGTAAGGTGGTGCTGAGCTATGGAGGGCTTTGTGGGTGAGGGTAATACGTTTATACTGAATTCTGGAGTGGATGGGTAGCCAGTGTAATGACTGGCACAAGGTAGAGGCATCGGTGTAACGATTGGTGAGGAATATGATCCTGGCTGCAGCATTCAAGACAGATTGGAGAGGGGAGAGTTTGGTAAGAGGGAGACCGATTAGAAGAGAGTTACAATAGTCGAGACGAGAATGAATAAGAGAAACAGTAAGAGTTTTTGCAGAGTCAAAAGTAAGAAAAGGTCGAATTCTAGAAATGTTTTTGAGGTGCAGATGACAAGAGCGAGCCAGTGATCGAATGTGGGGGGCAAAGGAAAGCTCAGAATCAAGTATGACCCCAAGACAGCGGGCCTGTTGCTGGGGAGTAATAGTGGAACCACACACAGAAATAGCAATGTCGGGTATAGGTACATTAGTAGAGGGAGGAAACACCAGGAGTTCAGTCTTTGACAGGTTCAGCTTCAGATATAGTGAGGACATGATATTAGACACAGCATTTAGACAATCGCTGGTGTTTTCTAGAAAGGCTGGCGTGATGTCAGGAGAAGAAGCGTATAATTGGGTGTCATCAGCATAGAGATGGTACTGGAAACCAAATCTACAGATTGTTTGACCAATAGGGGCAGTGTACAAGGAGAAGAGGAGGGGGCCTAGAACCGATCCTTGAGGGACCCCAACAGTAAGGGGAAGGTGAGAGGAGGAGGAACCGGCAAAAGATACAGTAAAGGAGCGGTCGGAGAGATAGGAGGAGAACCAGGAGAGAACGGTGTCCTTGAGGCCAATGGAACGGAGCATAGTAAGGAGGAGCTGATGATCCACAGTGTCGAATGCTGCAGAAAGATCCAAGAGAATTAGCATGGAGTAATGACCATTTGATTTAGCTGTTAGCAGATCATTAGAGACTTTAGTGAGGACAGTTTCAGTGGAGTGTAAAGAGCGGAAACCGGATTGGAGAGGGTCGAGAACAGAGTTTTCTGAGAGATAGCGGATAAGACGGGAGTGGACCAGGCGTTCCAGGAGTTTAGAGATGAAGGGAAGATTAGAGACAGGTCTATAGTTAGCGGCACAGTTTTGGTCGAGGGATGGTTTTTTAAGTAGTGGATGTATGATGGCATGCTTAAATGAGGAGGGAAAAATACCAGAAGAGAGAGAGAGGTTAAATATTTTAGTTAGGTGAGGGGTCACAGCAGGGGAAAGGGACTGGAGGAGATGTGACGGAAATGGGTCACTGGTGCAAGTAGTTGGGCGAGAAGATGCAAGGAGCCTGCTTACTTCTTCTGTGACTGGTTCAAAATCAGAGAGTGAGCTAGATGCAGTGGGGGAGGGAGGACAGTGCATGGTATGAGGTGATTGGGAGATAATTTCCTGTCGAATCTGGTCAATTTTTTCTTTGAAGTAATTGGCCAGATCGTCAGCTCGGGGCTCCGTGGTTGGGGCCTGTACTCTTGGATTGAGTAGAGAATGAAAAGTGTCAAAGAGACGTTTCGGGTTATTGGACAGTGAGGTGATGAGGGTGTTGAAATAGGCTTGTTTGGAGAGGTGAAGGGCAGTGTTGTATGTTCTAAGCATAAACTTATAATGGATGAAATCTTCATGTAGACTGGATTTTCTCCACAGATGTTCGGCGCACCTGGAGCACCGCTGCAGGAAACGTGTTTGCACCGTGTGCCAGGGTTGTCGCCGTCTGCGTTGTGGTGTTCTATTTATAGGGGGTGCAAATTCATCCAGGGCACTTTGAAGTGTTTCATTGTAATGCTTCAATGCAGAATCAGGACATGAGAGGGAGGAGATAGGGGCCAATGAAGACTGCAAGTTCTTCATAAGTTTCTGGGTGTTAATGGCCTTTATGTTTCTATAAGTCTGGACAGTGGGGGTAACCTGAGCAGCCTGGCAGTTCTTGATAGAGAATGAAAGAAGATTGTGGTCAGAGTGCGGTAGAGGGGAGTTTGCAAAATCATCCACTGCACAAAGCCGAGAGAAGACCAAGTCGAGGGAGTTTCCGTCTTCATGCGTTGGAGAATTAGTAAGCTGCGAAAGGCCAAATGAGGAGGTTTGAGATAAAAGGTGAGTAGCAGATGGTGAGAGGGGAAGAGCAATGGGGATGTTGAAATCTCCCATGATGAGGGTAGGGATGTCACAGGAGAGAAAATGTGGAAGCCAAGTGGCAAAATGATCCAGGAACTGATGGGAGGGGCCGGGAGGACGATATACCACCGCCACTCGCATGGAGAAGGGGGTGTAGAGTCTGACGGCATGGCATATTGATTCGGCTAGGCCTAGGGAGGGCTTTATGCTGGCTTGGAACAAATTGTGGTGTTGTTGATGCTCTGCACCGCATTGCTGTCATGGACGGCACAGAGGAAAGCCTAGATCTGTGCAGTTGTTAGAATAGGTGCTATCCACCAGTATGGAGCTTGTTAACCAAAGAATGATAATCCTGATGTATGACAGTGCTAGAAATGAGAAGAAGCGTCGTCTTGAAGGAAAGGGGGCTTAAAGAGTTTATGGATGGGCCTAGACATGTTAGCCATCAATAAAGGAGCGTTGGTTTAGTGCATTGTCAGCTTCAGTGGTTAGCACTAAAGAGTCTGCTATGGATATGGGAATACACAGCTCAATGACAGTAGTCATTTTGGTGCTGTGCTCAATCCTTGTAGAAGCTGTAGTTGAGTCCTATTGGATACTAAGAAAGATCCCTGTCCCCATGGCTTATTAAATGGTTTCTTTGAGGTCTAATTGCCCTTCAGGTGTTCACTGTTGCCTGGTAGTAAAGTGCCGACCTAAACTGAAAGGGATGAAGAAAAAGGTAGGAAGTGTGGCATAGTTGTGTCACGGGGTTACCGCGACGGAGCAGAGCCAGAAGACAACGGCGTCTGGTTGCTCCTACTCTGCCGCTGAGAAGAAGCATTTCTGCGGTTCATTAAATGTGTTTATTTCTTCTAGCAGAACAGGGGTTAATCAGCCCTGTTGGAAATTCCTGTGTTCAACTGTGCTCGGTTAGCCACTCCTTTTCCCTATAAAATCTGGGCTCTATTACCAAGTCCTCGTATTAGTTAGCACTTGCTGCATGACAATAGGAGGGAGAGAAGTTGGTTCGAGAAAGATTGCTGGAGGAGTTAGAAGGGACTGTTGTTTGGTTTGTACTCTTGGTAATTCCTTATCCTTCTCTGTTTTGCTTTCTTCCTCTTCCTGCACACCCTGATGGATGTGAGTGAATATTTTGTGTGTGTGTAGTTTTCAGTTTGCCCTTGTCTTTGTTGCCCTGTTTGTCGGGTTGGTGTATTGTGGCGCCCCTGCTTCCCTGGGTGGGGGAAGGGGACAGATGAAGGGCTAACTCAGGAGATAAGGCAAGGTCAGAGGCCCCAGCATCTTCGCCATCTGAAGTATCCCGGGGAACAGGACGAGGTAGGGCGCCCCCTAGTGTTAGGGCCAGGAAAGGAGCCCCTGGTCCCAGGTCCCTCGACAGCTGTGTCGTGACAAGTTGGAGCTTTTCGAGAGTCATTGTCAAGGTGAGAAGGCTTATAGTAAATTTAGAGTGGACCAGAAGTGTGACCTAATTGCTTGTACTAAATTTGACAACCAGCTGTCTTTTGTGGGAAGACCTGTATAGTGATAAATCTAATACTGGTAATCAGTAATTATAAAGACTACAACTCCCCACTGTTCTCCTCTGATGATGAGCTTTGAAGAGTAGGTAATGATATGTGGTGAAGCAAGACAAATTTTTAAGTCTGAATATAGTAGGCTGTGTAAGTAGATGGTTGTCGGGGAATAAACAGATCATTGGGGGTCCAACACCCTGCACCACAACAAATCATTTGAAACTTGCTCCAGCATGTGTAGAAGAGAGGACCGGGCTGCAACGGCCGCTGAAGCGCCGAGTCCGGAACTGCTGGGGCCGAACCTCCTGTTGCTGGAAGGAACGAAATTGCAGACAGAGCAAGCCAGTAAACCGGTAATCTGGGTGAAGGGGGACTTCCCACCAGAACGCTGATCAGGTGCAGATTCTGGCAGCAGTGAGGAGAGTGATAGGCCACAGTATGCAGAGATAGGGCGGCAGCATGAGAGACTCACCCATATCGGAGGGCACGCGGGGTAACGCGCGTCCGGCAGAGCATCGCAGCAGGGACGTCCAGGTGTTGGCTGGCACACAGCAGCGCACCCCAGGCAGAGCTTGCAGGGCAGTCAATAAAGTGACAGCAGCTGCTCAGAGACACACGGCCACGTGGAACCTTGCAGAGAGTTCTACCCTTTGGCTCCGCAGTTAAATTGACTAAGGGCTCAGCAGGCAGAACTGGAGACCGCCCGCTGCCGCCGGAAGCAGGACTGTGTGTTGCGTGGGGACACCTGAAGACGCTACACCGACCTCCGCTGGCAGTCTATTACCCACTGGACCTTCAGAGAGTGAGCAACTGCGGAGCCACAATAAGTGAATCTGTTAACAAAAGACTGTCTAGTTAAACAACCGTTATATGGTTCAGTTTAGCATCCCTTTTCCCCTGTTATCTCCCTGTGAGGAGTTCATTTGCTGTTGAACAATTAAATAATAGTTAACCCCTGTGTTACTGCATCCAAGAACCTGCATATTATACATGAAGAGGAATACTGCAGCTCCATACACTGAAAGGGAGATAATATATATATTTATTACCAGCAACTTTGCCTTTTACAGTTTTATCTTGGCCTTGGTGTGAAACTGCAAGTTTTCTTTGGGTATATACTTAGAATTTGTGCCTTATGCATTGAATTTTATGCATAAAAGTGTCTAAATATGCAGATTATGGCAACACCTATAGTACTTTTTTTAGGATTACTTTGTGTCCCCCCTTGTTTTGGACTAGTATATGTGGATTAGGGTTTATGCGAATAAGTTTGTTTTACATCATCTGGGTGTACCCACCTGTAACCTGCGGTGCTCTTTTTTTATTTATTGTTTTTAAAACATATTCAATAAAATTATACATTTTTAATCTTTATACTTTGGCCCTTTGTCAAATTTTTGTTTCTTTTGGCGTATCTACAAGTTTGTTTTACGGCCATCTAATAAGAGGATAATTGGTTGGTGTATTTATGGTGTACCTTATAATTAACTTCGCTCAGTTTCTCAACCACTTTTTATGGCCCTGGATGCTTAGCCCGATATTTACTTTCCGCTGTGGGAATCAGCACTACGACTCGATCTTCAGGGCTACATTGTCTCAGCCTTGCCGCCTGATTGTAGATCATTGATTGGGCCTATTGTGCTTGGAGGAGGCTCTCTCACAATCGGCATTACCTCTGCAATTCTCTCTTGCATACGGGCCACATGTTCGATGATGCTCGAGTGGGGTGCAATTTCTGCTTCCATAACTTTTTAGCAACCTCCAGGAGACCCCGGGGGTGCAGGCCATACAACAGCTCAAATGTAGAGAACCTCGTAGAAGCCTGTGGAACTTCCCTAATGGAAAACAGCAGATACGGGAATAGGCAGTCTCAGTCTTGGCCATCCTTCTCCCAGACTTTCTTGAGCATGTCCTTCAGGGTTTTATTAAACCTCTCCACCAGGCCGTCCATTTGCAGATGGTTCACCAATGTCCTGAGTTGCATAATCTGGAGGGCCCTACAGAACTCTCTCATCACTTTGAACATGAATGGGGTTCCTTGGTCCATAAGGATCTTCTTTGGCAAGCCGGTTTGGGAAAAGATATGGACCAGTTCTCAGGTTGTACTTCTGGCGGAGTAGTTTCTTAGGGATACCACTACCGGGTACCGTGTTGCATAGTCCAGGAAAACCCGGATATATTGATGCCCTCGGGAGGACTTTACCAAAGGTCTGACTGCAATCATAGCGATGCAGTCAAACAGGACTCTATAATGAGTAGCGGCATTAGGGGAATCTGAAAGTGAGAGACTGGGGCGGTTAACTGGCAAGTGGGACAGGATCTACAATAGTTCGAAATCTCTCTGTGACATTCGGTCCATTAGAACCTTGTAAGGCTACATAGATGGATAGTACATGTACTCATTATTGGGAGAAGGAGGTTTTCAGTGGCGGCGTGCTCACTGCTTCCCAGGCGCAGTGCCGGTACAGGTTCATTGATGATATCTTTATCATTTGGCAGGGTTCCGAGCCTGATCTCTTTGACTTCATCCTTGAGCTCAATGAAAATAATTATGAAATAAACCTCACTTATAAAATTGCTACCAGGGAAATTGATTTTCTTGACGTTAAAATTATGGTGGATATGGAGGGCAAAGTTCAGACTGATATCTTTCGAAAAGAGACATCAGTGAACGCTTTGCTACATGCTACTTATGCTCATACCCCATCCACCATACAGGCTGTTCCTGTTAAACAGTTTTTGAGAATTAGGAGTGTGCTCAACGGATGGAGCATTCGAGGGCCAGGCTCGGGACCTCAGTTCCAGGTTCTGTGAGCTTGACTACAGCAACAGATGTGTTAAAAGAGGAAATCAGCGTCCCCGTAGAACTCCCCGCAACTAACTTCTCTTTGGATCGTCGCGTACCACAACTGATGATTCGCCTTTAAGATTCATTGCAACTTACAATAATCAGTGGTTTAATATGTGCCAGATCCTCCAGAGACATTGGTCTGTGTTAAAAACAGATCCATCTTTAAGCCAAATTCTACCAGAAAGTCCACTTATGACAGTGAGAAGAGGGAAGAACCTGAGGGATTTGTTGGTGAGGAGCCACGATGTGGCGTCTCCCCCCAATCCCTTCGGCACCCAAAAACAGAGGTGGGGCTGCTATCGGTATGGCTCTTGCCATGCATGCAGAAATATTATACAAGCTACGTCCTTTTCATCTATGATGGGAGTAGGGATTACCGGATTTTGTCGTACATCTCATGTAGCACGAGATATGTCGTATATTACGCTAGGCGCCCATGCAATTTTATTTATGTGGGTCTTACGTCCCGGGAACTTCGCATTAGGACAAGGGAACATGTGAGAGACATTGTGGTGGCTGGGGAATCTATGGATATTGCAAACCTAAAAACAATCCCTAGGCATTTCAGGCTGCACTATGATTCTAATCCAGCTGGATTACTAGTACGTGGTATAAATCGAATCTACTGTGGTATTAGAGGTGGTAATTCTAAACATGTTCTGGTGCAGCTTGAGTGCCGTTGGATTGTTACGCTCGGCACAATGTCTCTTCATGGCCTCAATGAAAAACTATCATTCATGCCATTCCTCTAGGATTTATGCCTAATGATTCCTCGGTTTTTCTTTTCTTTTATGTTTTTAATCATGTTATGCGTGCGTTGGTTTTAATTATATTTTTTTGCTTTTATACAGTTATCTCTTTTTTATGGATGTCTGATATATGTTCCAGCCACTTTCTGGCTGTATTACCTATGTATGTATCGCCAATGGAATAACCAAGTTATTGATTTGGGAGAAGTGGAAATGGGACGGTGCTTTTTTATTCATCATCCCTATGGATACTCGACCATGATACTGTCTTCTATATATGTTGGATGGGATAATTGTATCTCTGTATTATTGTATAATTGCATATGTTTTGCTAGAAATTGTTGAATTGATACTTTATGTACTCACCACTGTTTCGAGGTAAACTGCCCATATGTTTGTCCAAAATTGGAATGGCCGCTACGTTGTGCGCATGCTTGGTGGTGGCGTGGACTTCTGCTTCTTGGAAGGCATCCATTCGGCCCCGCTGCGTGTCAGTGATGTCACGGGAAATACTCCCTTTACACGCATCGGGTTCCGGGATAGCCGGAAATGATGTGGTGGGGTTTGCGTGCCCACCACGCATGCGCCAATCAAGATGGTGGCGCCCATTCCAAATCTCCCTGGTGACAGCCGGTATATGATTGCGAGCCATAGCATGAGCCACACAGCCCACCTGAGGAAGATCGCCAAGCGAAACACGCATCGGGGCAATGGCAGGACATACTGAGCACCCACCTGGGTAAGGACTTGAGGAGGAGCACTATTTGTGGCACTTTAGTTATGCATTACTGGTTGGGTCCAGGGCTTGTGGGGGCTATTTAGTGATATATACACAGCCCTGCGGGTTATTTGTCCTACATACTCTGTGACCCATACAGCATTTACATCACTATATCTACTCATCTAGAATAACTTTTTATGGATTCTTATGTGTCATTTTTGATAAATAAAGAGCTTTTTTGATATACCCTAATGGTTGGTAACTGTCTAGTTCATTGAGCTAGCCATCTAGCATTTGGATTAATTATTTTGGGGCATTTAACTCAATTGTTTGTCGTAGATTTGCATTATTTAGGAGTTGCACCACCTGTTTTCATAGTATTTTCTGTGACTTGGTGATCATTTTTCTATGATATCCCTTGTTAAACATGTGCTCATTATAGTCTATAGGGCTATTCAACTGCAGACTGCATCCACAAAAAAATCACAGAGACAAGTCCCTTTTTGATACGGGTCACGGATCATACTCACTCACAAGGTACATTCACATAAACAAGGTTTTTGTCTATGTGGAAAATGGACAACAAATGGACCCAATGTTAGGTAATGTACTAGTGCATACTGTCTTTTTTTTCAAACAGACCAGAAGGTCTCTGTGCAAAATTGTAGCTTACTTCAGTCCAATTTATAGACCAGACTAATTCATGTAAGCAGCAGGCATCTCCAGCACCATTGCGCTATGTGGAATTGAACATCCAAATATGCCTGTGAATAAGCGCCAAATGACTTGAATATAGTTAATCTTCGCTTGTTACTGGCCTGTAAGCGGACACTGTAAATGGGCCGCTAGATTGAACATTGCCAGTGTTTCACCTGAAAAGCTATTGCTGGAGACCATGACAAGAAACTATCAAGTGAGAGGGGGGCTCAAGCTGGACTTTTGCACCGCATTCCATGAGCTTTCAGCTACATGCCTGATTAAAACTGCTGTTATTATCCTATTACTGTGATTTTACTGCATGCGTGATTCATGTGCTGTAACTCCCTTGATATCATCACCCCTTTACTGCAATATTAATTTAGTTTATTAACTCTATGCTGTTCCATCGATGTGTTCATTATGCCTGAACTAAAAAAAAATCATTGGTTGCATGATTTCTGACTTGTAACTGTGCAAGAGGATTATCCCTTTACGCTCACATTTCTGTATATTAATGCTATGATGTAACATAAATGTTTCCAAAGTTAAATTAAAAGGGTTTTCCAATACTACTTAACAGTATATTAATGGGCCTATAGCGGTGCATCTTTTGTCGATCTCCTGACTTTCGCTTAAAGGGGTTGCCCGGTCTTACGGTACAAGTCTGAAGTCACTCTACGCGACTTGCAGACTTGTGAATCCCCACAGTGTGTGCAGGCAGTCGTCACAAGTATGCAATTTGCATACTTTGAGCAACATTGCGACTAGACTTGTCTGGCTTGGCTCAATACATTTGCATTGAGCGAGGCCACACACGTCTAGTTGGCACTTAACTGCATGTATGCAAATCATGTACATGTGGTCACGCGTTCACCACTACCAGTGCTGGAGAATTCTTACAGTGCACAAATCTCAGTCACGTCTGTGACTGCAGGCATGTACCTGAAGTCCAGACAACCCTTTTAAGGATGGGGGTGTCAGCCAATCAGTTTTTCAGATTATGAACTTGTTGCTAAAGTTGGCCATGGACAACTGCTATGGGGCCCAATGTTTTTTGATACATGCATCTATTATATGCTTAGTATTGTATGTGGCCGTCAATACGCTAAACGATTTTAGACTATTATTTTTAATCTTGTTATAAGATATTTTTCATACAGCTTCATCTTTTTCTATATTATAGGGTATTTTCTGGTATAAAGACATTTAAAATTACTATGATACTTAGAGAAACTCCACGCATATGGATTTTATACATAAACGTTTAAAAAAAAAAAAGGTAAAAAGAAAACTGACGCCAAAACATGAAGTCATACATGCTTACTTAGCTGTTTTAAGGTCAGGCAAAGGAAAATAAATGACTTTTGGCTTCCCGACAAGTCTCTAGGTAACTGCTGGAAGAAAAACTATCTAATTACTGAAACAAGTACAGAGATAAACTTAAAATGCATTGTTTGACTGTTCTCCGACAAAAGTTTTTCTATTTTAAGAGTCTCTTATTCACATCCTCAAAATTACCCAGTTTTCTACTTAACGGTTATCATCTATAGCCTACCTGAGAAGACTGGCCAACTGTGTCTTTATTTCCCTGTATTCTTCCAGTCACCATCTTCATCACTTCCGCTGTCAGGAGAAACCTTAGAATGGCTTTTTATTGTCTTTAGGAAATATTCATCAATAAGCTGGAACATTCAGTCCTAGTCTAAAAACAACTGATGTCATCATAAGAATTTCAAAAATCATCTAATTACTACGATAATTTTGTGTGACTAATATAAAAAACAACATTTTTTTCATATCCGCCTGGGCCAAATCAGCATTTACAGCATGGTTTTTTTTAGAATGGTGCTAAATTTCTCAAGGGGCTTCACAGCCAATCAGTGGTTTAAGTAAAATAAAAAAGTAATCTCTGCATTCCTGCATAACATAATTACATACATGTGTGTGGGAATTCCAATGCTCAGAATGTCTTGTACTGTTAGCTGTCAAGAAGAGAAGTTTCCCGTTACCTTATGGAATCAGTGTTAGTACAAGGGTAGTACAAGCTCTCTTGGCCCTCAACGCAAGATTTTCAGAATTCATCCCTCATAGTCTGTGAATTCCAGAATGATAACTGTGGAAAGGATAATTATCCATTAAATTACCCCCTAGCACACTAAACCCTCATTCAGATGTCCATATTTTTACATATGTGAAAAACACAGAATGATTTTCATCAGCATTTGGTAAGTACCGTGATTTTTTTTGTACACAAAAAAAAATTTGCGAAGCTTCATCAACCAATTCCAATTTAAAAATTTTAAACAAAATTCATGAACAACATCAACATTAAAAAAGTCAAGGCAGATCAATAGAAAAAACAAACTGTAACTTACTAAAAAAAACAATGATGAATCAGGCCCATAGATTTGTATGGCTGATTATGATCGCTGGGGTCAGATCAAAAACCAGATACGCCTCTGTGCTGTTTTTTTTTTTTTGTGGACCGACAGCCTGCATGAAAACAACAAACATGTACAGGTGAACAACCCCATATAAGTGATATATGTTCTATTCGTGAAAAACATGGAAAGAGTGCGTTCATGAAAAGGGAGGTCTGAATGAGGCCTATAGGCAAGTGTTCACCATCACATATAAATTTATTAGTAGATTATTATTATTATAGCGCTATTTATTCCACAGCACTTTACATATGACCATGACTGTGATTAGTCACCGTGTATAATTGGCTATACAAAGAAATTTAAATACAGATTTTTACAGTGGGCACGGAAAGTACTCAGACCCCTTTAAATTTTTCACTCAGTTTCATTGCAGCTATTTGGTAAATTCAAAAAAGTTCATTTTTTCTGATTAATGTACACTCTGCACCCCATCTTGAGTTTGACTGAAAAAAGCAGAAATGTAGAAATTTTTGCAAATTTGTTAAAAAAGAAAAACTGAAATATCAGTCTCATAAGTATTCAGACCCTTTGCTCATTATTGAGTAAAAGCACCCTTTTGAGCTAGTACCGCCATGAGTCTTCTTGGGAATGATGCAACAAGTTTTCACACCTGGATTTGGGAATCCTCCTCCATTCTTCCTTTCAGATCCTCTCCGGTTCCGTCAGGTTGGATCGTGAACGTTGGTGGACAGCTATTTTCAGGTCTCTCCAGAGATGCTCAATTGGGTTTAGGTCAGGGCTCTTTCTGGGCCAGTCAAGAATGGTCACAGAGTTGTTCTGAAGCCACCCCTTTGTTATTTTAGCTGTGTGCTGAGGGTCATTGTCTTGTTGGAAGGTGAACCTTCAGCTAAGTCTAAGGTCCAGAGCACTCTGGAAGAGGTTCTCATCCAGGATATATCTGTACTTGGCCACATTCATCTTTACTTCAATTGCAACCAGTCATCCTGTCCCTGCAGCTGAAAAACAGCCCCATAGCTAGTGTTGAGCATTCCGATACCGCAAGTATCGGGTATCGGCCGATACTTGCTGTATCGGAATTCCGATACCGACTTCCGATATTTTTTCAATATCGGAATTCGGCATCGGAATCGGAAGTTCAGTTGATTGACGGCCTGACGTCATCATGATGCGCGCTGTGTGCGCATCATGATGCGCCGTCATTTCGGGCCTTCCGGGGGTCTCTGCCGGCCTGCCGGGGGGCTGTGCCGGCCTGCCGGGGGGCTGTGTGGACTGCCCGGGGTCTGTACCGGCCTGCCGGGGGGCTGTGCCGGCCTGCCGGTGGTCTGTGCACCCTGTGGAGGTCTGTACCGGCCTGCCGGGGGGCTGTGCCGGCCTGCCGGGGGGCTGTGCTGATGTCCGGGGGTCTGTGCAAGCATCGTCCGATGGGACTACAAGTCCCATCGGGCGATGCCTGCTACCATGACAGTGATTGACACATTAGCCAATGATGGGACAGTAGTAGTCCCATCATCCGGCTAATGTGTTAAATGTTAAAAAAAAAAAAAAAAAAAAAAAAAAATACTACATGCATGCTACATACATACTACATGCATGCTACATACATACTACATATATACTACATACATACTACATACATGCTACATACATACTGCATGCTACATACATACTACATACATACTACATACATACTACATATATACTACATACATACTACATACATGCTACATACATACTGCATGCTACATACATACTACATACATACATACTACATACATACTACATACATACTACATATATACTACATACATACTACATACATGCTACATACATACTGCATGCTACATACATACTACATACATGCTACATACATACTACATATATACTACATACATACTACATGCATGCTACATACATACTACATGCATGCTACATACATACTACATACATACTACATGCATACCACATATATACTACATACATACAATACATTCATACAATACATACATAGACATACAGTACATATAACATAGAGTAACATACTTACCAATACTTGTCACATTGTTCCCCGAAGCCATTGTCTATTCCGGGATAAATATTAACATAACAAACCACAAAAATACTCACCCACGATCCGAAGCAGTCCACGAGTGTGTCCCACGACGATCTTGGGTAGAGAACTGCAGCATCAGATGATGCTGCCGTTCTCTACGGGCTGCAGGAATCCAATGACGGAAGGTAGGTATCCTTCCGCACTGTATTCCTCCGCCACTTAAAAAAAAAAAGTCCCTAGTCTCACTTTATGCCATTGCTGTGTGGGAATTTCCCACACAGCAATGGCATAAAGTGAGACTAGGGACTTTTTTTTTTTAAGTGGCGGAGGAATACAGTGCGGAAGGATACCTACCTTCCGTCATTGGATTCCTGCAGCCCGTAGAGAACGGCAGCATCATCTGATGCTGCAGTTCTCTACCCAAGATCGTCGTGGGACACACTCGTGGACTGCTTCGGATCGTGGGTGAGTATTTTTGTGGTTTGTTATGTTAATATTTATCCCGGAATAGACAATGGCTTCGGGGAACAATGTGACAAGTATTGGTAAGTATGTTACTCTATGTTATATGTACTGTATGTCTATGTATGTATTGTATGAATGTATTGTATGTATGTAGTATATATGTGGTATGCATGTAGTATGTATGTAGTATGTATGTAGCATGCATGTAGTATGTATGTAGCATGCATGTAGTATGTATGTAGTATGTATGTAGTATGTATGTAGTATGTATGTAGTATATATGTAGTATGTAGTATGAATGTAGTATATATGTAGTATGTATGTAGCATGTAGTATGTAGCATGCATGTAGTATATATGTAGTATGTATGTAGCATGTAGTATGTATGTAGCATGCATGTAGTATATATGTAGTATGTATGTAGCATGTAGTATGTATGTAGCATGCATGTAGTATATATGTAGTATGTAGCATGTAGTATGTATGTAGCATGCATGTAGTATGTAGCATGTAGTATGTATGTAGCATGCATGTAGTATATATGTAGTATGTATGTAGTATGTATGTAGCATGCATGTAGTATATATGTAGTATGTAGCATGTAGTATGTATGTAGCATGCATGTAGTATGTAGCATGTAGTATGTATGTAGCATGCATGTAGTATATGTGTTATGTATGTAGCATGTAGCATGCATGTAGCATGCATGTAGTATGTATGTAGTATATATGTGGTATGTATGTAGCATGCAGTATGTATGTAGCATGCATGTAGTATGTATGTTGCATGTAGTATTTATGTAGTATGAATGTAGCATGTATGTAGTATGTAGTATGAATGTAGCATGTATGTAGTATGTATGTAGCATGTAATTTTTTTTTTTTTTTACATTTAACACATTAGCCGGATGATGGGACTACTACTGTCCCATCATTGGCTAATGTGTCAATCACTGTCATGGTAGCAGGCATCGCCCGATGGGACTTGTAGTCCCATCGGACGATGCCTGCACAGACCCCCGGAGCCTGCACAGCCCCCCGGCAGGCCGGCACAGCCCCCCGGCAGGCCGGCACAGCCCCCCGGCAGGCCGGCACAGCCCCCCGGAGCCTGCACAGCCCCCCGGCAGGCCGGCACAGCCCCCCGGCAGGCCGGCACAGCCCCCCGGAGCCTGCACAGACCACCGGCAGGCCGGCACAGACCACCGGAGCCTGCACAGACCCCCTGGCAGGCCGGCACAGCCCCCCGAAAGGCCCGTACAGACCCCAGAGAGGCTGTACAAGGGCAGGAAAGGGTTTTTCTTATTCCGATACCGGAAGTCCCATAGACTTGAATGGGACTTCCGGTATCGGAATCGGCGATACCGATACTTTTTTTAAAGATCGGCCGATACCATCCGATACGATACTTTGAAGTATCGGACGGTATCGCTCAACTCTACCCATAGCATGATGCTACCACCATGTTTCACTGTTGGGATTGTATTGAGTAGGTGATGAGCAGTACCTGGTTTTCTCCACACATACCGCTTAGAATTATCACAATAAAGTTCTATCTTTGTCTCATCAGACCAGAGAATCTAATTTCTCATAGTCTGTGAGTCCTTCATGTGTTTTGTAGCAAACTCTATGCGGGCTTTCATATGTCTTGCTCTGAGGAGAGGCTTCCGTCGTGCCACTCTGCCATAAAGGCCTGACTGGTGGAGGGCTGCAGTGATAGTTGACTTTGTTGAACTTTCGCCCATATTCCTACTGCATCTGTGGAGCTCAGCCACAGTGATCTTGGGGTTCTCCTTTATCCACTCTCACCAAGGCTCTTCACCCACGATTGCTCAGTTTTGCTGGAAGGCCAGGTCTAGGAAGACTTCTAAAGGTCCCAAACTTCTTCCATTTACGGATTATGGAGGCCACTGTACTCTAAGGAACCTTGAGTACTGCAGACATTCTTTTGTAACCTTGGCCAGATGAGTGCCTTGCCACAATTCTGTCTCTGAGCTCCTTGGCCAGTTCCTTTTACTTCATGATTCTCATTTGGTCTGACCTGCACTGTGAGCTCGTATGTAGAGGTCTTAGGCTACTTTCACACATCAGTTTTTTGCTGTCAGGCAGGATCCGGCTATTTTTAGAAAAAACGGATCCGGCATAAATTTTGGAGAACTGTAGAAACGGATCCGTTTTTCTGCCGGATCCGTCTAGCAGGTTATATCTGTTTCCTGGGGGCTGGCCAATTGGATCTGAGCATGCGCAGACTTAAAAAAACGGATCCGGTGGCTGGATCCGTCTTTTTCTGGATCCGGCGCATTCCGGCGCCCATAGACTTTCATTGTGGCAAAAAGCCGGAAGCGTCGGATCCGGCGCTTCCGGCTTTTTCGCCGGAGACAAAAAACGTTACAGTAGCCGTTTTTTCCAGACGCCGGAATGAGACAAGTAGCCGGATCCGGCAAAAAACGGATGAAACGCAATGCCATCCGGCACGATTTCTTCTTGTGTTGAGCAAGACAGGAAGAGGGGAGTAGGTGAATAAGCCCCGCCCATCGGACCGGACTGCGGCAGTTTACATACATCTGAACCGATATATAAAAGGTATTTATGCATGAAAGGTGCGGGGTCAGAGGGAAGCAAAAGTACTAAGAGAATCCTTATGTGACACACAATTGAATGCTATCATTATATGATATCTCAAAAAAGGGGTGACAGATTCCCTTTAAAGGGGTCTGAATCCTTTCCATAACCACTGTATGTAATTTTTTTTAAACAAAACATTGAGCCCAAACTTAGTCATGTGATACTTCAAGCATATGCTGTTCATGCTCTCTCTCTCCTGGTCTTGATAGTGTACCTCAATATTCTTTTTCTTAAAGTCTATAGACACTTTCTGGGGCATTTTTTTAAAGATACATAATATTTAGGCAAAAATAAGTGTAATACTTCTTCTGAATAAGGTCCCTTTCACACATCAGTTTTTTGCTATCAGTCACAATCCGTCGAATTTTGAAAAAAAAATGGATCCAGTGACTGATGCCGCTGGATCCGCTTTTTTCTCATAGACTTGTATAAGAGAAGGATTGCGACAGATGGCCTCACATTTCATCCGTCGTTCGACGGATCCATCGAAAATTGTTAGAATGGAAGCCTATGGGCGCAGAATCCGTCGTAATCCGTCAAATGACGGAATCCGGTGACGGATTCCGTTTTTTTAACTGAGCATGCTCCGATACAGTAAAAAAACACTGACATGTTTAATAAAGAATCTAAAGAATAGATATATACACATAGAATACATATATATACATACATACATACACACACACGTCATTGATATATATATATATATATATATATATATTTCATAGAGTTCTACATCGCATAAAAGCCCCTAATACAATTGTCGGCTTCTGTAAAATCATTACAGAACCCGACATGATGTGACACATGGCTTACATATAGTAAACCATGGCATATCAAAACGATTTATATATGTCAGCGTTAATAAATTTATTAGTTTATGTTAGGAAAAATTTGGAACTCTAGGGGGTTAAATTTACGACTATAGTCGCGGAAAAAAATTGTGTGGGCTCCCGCACAGTTTTCTCTGCCAGAGAGAGAAAGCCAGTGAGTGAGGGCAGATATTAATAGCCTAGCGAGGGACCATTGTTTTTGGGCCCCCTGGCTAAAAAAAAATTTGCCCCCAGCCACCCCAGAAAAGGCGCATCTATAAGATGCGCCAATTCCGTTACTTAGCCTCTCTATTCCCATTGCCTTTAGCACTGGCTTATGGGTTAATAAGGGGTTAATGTCAACTTGAAATGTGACATTAAGCCTGGTTAATAATGGAGAGGTGTCACTAAGACACCTATACATTGTTAATCCTATGGTAGTAAAGGGTAAAAAAAATACACACACACATTAATTAAAAATTATTTAAATGAAATAATTACACAAAGTTTTTGACAAAATTGATTATGCTGCCAATCCAACAGAACCCCTTGTTCTCCTGTCCGAGCCAACGGATTGTGATTGATGGCAAAAAAACTGATGTGTGAAAGGGGCATAAGCATCTTAACTCATTTATGTTTTTGATTAGATACAGTACTGTGCAAAAGTTTTACACAGGTGTGGAAAAATGGAACAATGTAAAGATACTTACAAAAATAGAAATGTTTTATCAATTAACAAAATGCAAAGAAAAAGAACAAAAAATAAATTAAATCAAATGAATACCCGATGTGTACTCTAGTTACCAGCAGATCGCTGGTCTCCCGCAGCGATGCGTGCTGGCCAGCGGGAGACCAGCGACAAAAGAAATGTCCAGCGGTTTCCTACAGCGATCAGCGATACCGGCAGGGTGGCCGGTCGCTGATCACTGTCACACACAGCGATCTCGCTGGTGAGATCGTTGTTGTGTCACAAAACTTGTGATTCAGCAGCGATCTCGCTAGCGAGATCTCATAAAGCCCATAAAGCGAACCTGTCAGCAGGATTTTGCTAAGTAAACTACAGACACTGTCAGGTTGTTAGTGTTTAATTGATTGAAATGATACCTGTGGTGAAGAAGTCCGTCTTGTGGTTCTTGCGTAATCAGTGTTAGAAGTTTTCAGTTAATAAGATGCCCGTGTTCCCGGGCAGGACTGTAAGCAGAGAAACCAAGAAGAGACCTGCCCACAGGCTGCCCCGAAGCACAAACAGTCTCTATGATGTGGAACATGTTTGTGTCCCCCTTTCTTGAAGGACTTTTCTATAGACCACAGCTTTCCTAGACCATAGTCCACAGACTATGAATAAAATAATACAAATGAGAGTTACTCACTTTCTCTGGATCTAGTGCTGCCTCTCCGCCGCGACTCCAGTCTCTATGGGCTGCAGGGTACAGGAAAAGGGCATGGTTCATACAAGAACAGCATACACAGCATACCAGCATTGCGCACACTCCATACAAGTACAAACAATGAAGTGAAATAAGGACTAAATCCTCATCATTAACATTCCTAATACATGAAAACTACAGTAAGTAGTAAAAAAAAAACTTGGATAAAAACTCATCTTAATCTATATCTTTAATCTAATCTATATCTACTTTTATATTAACAGACAATCACACAGAAGTTTACATTTGGTTCTAACCTTTTTTGTCCTACTGCAAATGCTTTATTCCCAGTGCCATTTATTATACATTAAGCTGCTGTTTCACTGGATAATCTGTCAGATTCCAACATTAACGACCCATCGTCCACAAAATTATGTAATGTGAGTGGGTTGTGGGACAGAATGATGTGTGTAAAAATGTTCATTAATCGTTTGTGAAATCATTTAGGCGAACAAGAAAATCCCATTCAACTAATATATATGGAGATTGTTCGCTCATTCAACAAAATGACAGACAAAAAAAGGAGTGGACATTCAAATCTGAATAGGGTTGATCATGTTGCAAGGCAATAAATAGCGCAGTAGCAGTGGGAGCTTTGGAACAAGGTCTTATTTGTGTCATATTGTTACTATTGCAAACACTGCTGTTCATACAAAATTGTGCCATTCATTACTGAACATTTTATCTCTAATTCAATTACTTTTAGTACAGTATGAATGAAAATTTTTGAACCACAGGTGTATCTAGGTTTTCTGGCACCCGGGGCAAGAATTCAGTTCGGCACCCCCCCAACCCCAAGTACATATGCGATTTGCGGACTAAGGCTAGGTTAAGATTTGTGGATGTCAGAGCTGCGGAGGGCTGAGTAGTTCCTCAGTGAAGCTCCACCCACTGACTCACCTCCGTTGAGCTCCGCCTACATCTGCATGCTGCCTGCGTACCTATCTTTAACATTGGGTACGCAGGCCATGCGGATGTATGCGGATAGGTCCGCATGCGTCGTTTTGATACTGCAGCGTCCACAACAAAATGTCAAAGCACGCATGTTAAAGATAGGTACGCAGGCCACATGCAGACATAGGCGGAGCTGAACGGCGGAGCTGAACGGAGGAACTACGCTGCCCTCTGCAGCTCTGACATCCGCAAATGTGAAACCAGCCTTAGTCATGTACCGACGAGCTGCTCTCCCTAATGTGCTCAATCTTCAGTGAAAAACTGAGAGAAGCAGGAAGAGAATTGTCACAGGACCATAAGTATGAAAATCGATTAGGAGTGAAGTGTACATGTGATGACTGCTGGAACTTGCAGAGCTGAATCCTGACATTGCAGGCTTCTGCATTCTCACAACAAATGCACTGCACACTTTTAGGATTCTCCCTTGCCAGTGGACAGTCATGTCAACACAAGTATGTGATTTGTATACTTCTGGTCACATTCCGACTAGAAGTGCCCAGCCATGCTCAGTTAATTTTCATTGAATAAGGCCACGCATGTCTAGACAGCACATGACTGCATGTATGCAAATCACCAGCACGACAGAATCCTGACAGCATGCAGTGCGCACTGTGAGAATTCAGAAGTCTACAGCTGAAAGAGTAACAGCAGGTACACGGGATGCAGTGAAGAGAAGGAAGCAGAGCAAGGGTTAACAATAGCTTTATATAGCAGTAAAAGTAACAGATAATGTCCCTTTCAAGGGCACAGGGGGGTTAACAAAACAAGTAAAAGGCAGAGTATAAAGGCAACAAGAAATAAACACTTCGGCAAAAGAGTAGGACTTATCAATTTGACGGTCTCCCGACGGGGGAAGGTTGCAAGAGTCCTGGAAGATGACGTAGGTGGCGTGAAGCGGTGTGGTGACGATTCTGGCTGAAGTTGCCACACAGCCCTAATCCTGTAGCAAGGCTCCTAAGTTCTTCCTGGCAATGAATCCCAGTTCTGACGCGCGGAGAGTCACGGCTGCAGCCCTCGGATCCTGAGGGTGAAACACAGGATGCCAGGCCAGAAGACACAAATGAGCCCTTAAGTATTGTGTGGTGAAGTGGCTCTGTGGTGCGGCGCACACAGGGACCAGTCGGGGACGTCGGCAGCTACGGGGAGACACAGACTGCAGTCACCGGCAATACAAAGTCTCTCTGGACACCAGAAGCAGGTGCAGAGGTGAGGGAGGTGCCCTTGGTGGGAAGCACTGTACCTCAGTGTTTGGAGAGCACTGTCAGGTGGTGTTGAGAAGGAGTCAAACTTCTCCCTCTTAGCTCAGCTCCTGCCAAAAGCCCCTCACACCAGCGCTCGCTTCCTTTTATCCCCGGTCTCCTAGAGTCAGGGGCTCTCATCTGTCCAGGTCACAAAGGTTTCCCCCCTGCAATGTGGGTGACAGTCCCGACCCAGGAACGCAAGAAATAGCCCTAGCCCGGTCCTTTCCCTTGCCATTCCACGGGCGAAGAGTTCTGACAGCCACATGAGTTTTTTTCCTTCTTCTGTAGAACTTTTTGTCACACGAATTGCTCCTGTTCATAACGATTGGAGGTTTGCCAGCAGTTGTTCGTTCAGAGCGTCGTAGAGCAGAGGTAGCTGTGGAATCTTCTGCAGTAGTGGAATCCGGTTAATCTAAAGGGAGCTCAGGTTGGCCAATACTTTCGGTACACCACTCTTCGGGAGCCTCGGCGCTCGGACCATCGCTCCCTTCGTCCTCTTCTTTCCCCCCTGCAACGTGGGTGACAGTCCTGAGAGTTCCGGCCCAGGAACGCAAGAAATAGCCCTGGCACAGTCCATCCTCCTACACAGTCACAAAGAATGACTGGAGACTCATCACGAACCTGAACAACCCCTTTAATGCTCCTAACAAAAATAAAAACATGAGAATTAGTCAGTGTCACAAATAACATTTATATCCATTTACCTTATAGATGACATAGTCTCTGGAGTCGTTCTGCTTCTTTTCTTCATCTTGTCTAGACCCCATAATGAGTTTTCTCATCCACAGCTTGTCTCTGCAGACTTTCATCTTCTCCAGTCTTCTGCAGCAAATCTCCACATGATGCCCTTAAAGAAAGCAGTGTTATTATAATGCTCCTGAATAAAAAATTGTCCCTCACTATATTGTCTGCACAAAATATGACCCCCACACTGTCCCTCTTATGATACATGCTCTTTACAGTGATCTCTCCTTTGCATACCAGTCCCCCTCTTCACACTGTCCTCTCACACTGTGTCCCCCTATAGGGCCCAGTCTTTATACTGTACTCTCTGATCACACTCTCCCTCCTTGGTAAACTGTCCTCACCTGGCTGTGCCCTTACACTGTCCCCCCCATGGTACGCCCCCACTACTCACTTTCTATTCTGTGCCCATACTTTTCTCCCCCATACTGTCTCCTAACACTATTCCCCTCTCCTCATACTGTCTCCTCTCACATCCCCCGTTCACCATACTGTCTGCTCATATATTTACCCCCTCACTTTCTATACTGCCTGATCACCACATACCCCCAACTCTGCTTACTGTTTCTGCACACTTCCCATCACCCTCATTCCCCGTACTCTGTCCACATACATTTTTCCCATCACTATTCATACTGTGTCTGCATACATTCCCCTGTTCATTTCCCATACTGTCTGCACCCATCCCCGATTACCATACTGTTTCTTCACCCATCCCCCACACTGTTTCCTCATACATGCCCCCATTCCCCCATACATGCCCTCCATTCCCGTGTATTGTTTCCTCATACATGCCTCCTATTCCCACATACCGTTTCCTTTTCCATGCCCCCCATTCCCCCATCCCGTTTCCTCATACATGCCCTCCATTCCTCTGTACCATTTCCTCATACATGTCTACTATTTCTCCATACCATTTCCTCATACAAGCCTCCTATTACCCAGTACCATTTCCTCATACATGCCCCCCATTCCTCCGTACTGTTTCCTCAAACATGCCCCCCATTCCCCCGTATTGTTTCCTCATACATGCTCCCATACTGTTTCCTCATACATGCCCTGCATCTCCCCTTTGCTCCTCATTTTGTGTCCTCAAATCTACTCCCACACATCCCCATCCCCATTCCAAATCTCCCCACACACATTAAACACCACCATCTCCACTCCAAATCTACCCCCACACAAAAGATACCTAATCCCCCCTACAAATCTACCCCAACACATTAAATCCCCCATCCCCACTCCACATCTCCTCACAATTTCCAAACATTAAACAACCCCACCACCACTCCAAATCTCTCCACAAACACTTAAACACCCCCATCCCATTCCAAATCTCCTCACACACATTAAACACCCCATCCCACTCCAAATCTCCCCACACACATTAAACACCCCCATCCCCACTCCAAATATTCCCCACACAATAAATCCCTCATCTCCCCTCCAAATCTCCCCCCATATAATAAATCCCCCCATTCCCACTCCAAGTCTCACCCCACACAATAAATCTCCCCATCCCCATTCCAAATCTCCCCCCCGCACATTAAACTCCCCCATCCCCATTCCAAATCAACCCCCAAACATGAAATACCCCCATCTCCACTCTAAATCTCCAGACACAATACTGTACATAACCCATCTCCACTTCAAATCTCCTCACACACAATAAATAACCCCATCTACACTCCAAATCTCCCAACACACAATAAATAACCCCATCTACACTCCAAATCTCACCGCACACAATAAATAACCCCATCTCCTCTCCAAATCTATCCTAACTCCAAATCTCCCCACACACAATAAATAACCCCATGTCCACTCCAAATCTCCCCACACACAATAAATAACCCCATGTCCACTCCAAATCTCCCCACACACAATAAATAACCCCATCTACACTCCAAATCTCCAAACACACAATAAATAACCCCATCTACACTCCAAATCTCCCCACACACAATAAATAACCCCACCTACACTCCAAATCTACCCACACACAATAAATAACCCCATCTACACTCCAAATCTCACCACACACAATAAATAACCCCATCTCCTCTCCAAATCTATCCTCACTCCAAATCTCCACACACAATAAATAACCCCATCTCCACTCCTAATCTCCCCACACACAATAAATAACCCCATGTCCACTCCAAATCTCCCCACACACAATAAATAACCCCATCTACACTCCAAATCTCCCCACACACAATAAATAACCCCATCTACACACCAAATCTCCCCACACACAATAAATAACCCCATCTACACTCCAAATCTCCCCACACACAATAAATAACCCCATCTACACTCCAAATCTCCCCACACACAATAAATAACCCCATCTACACTCCAAATCTCACCACACACAATAAATAACCCCATCTCCTCTCCAAATCTATCCTCACTCCAAATCTCCACACACACAATAAATAACCCCATCTCCACTCCTAATCTCCCCACACACAATAAATAACCCCATGTCCACTCCAAATCTCCCCACACACAATAAATAACCCCATCTACACTCCAAATCTCCCCACACACAGTAAATAACCCCATCTACACTCCAAATCTCCCCACACACAATAAATAACCCCATCTCCTCTCCAAATCTATCCTCACTCCAAATCTCCACACACACAATAAATAACCCCATCTCCACTCCTAATCTCCCCACACACAATAAATAACCCCATGTCCACTCCATATCTCCCCACACACAATAAATAACCCCATCTACACTCCAAATCTCCTCACACAATAAATAACCCCATCTACACCCAAATCTCCACACACACAATAAATAACCCCATCTACACTCCAAATCTCACCATACACAATAAATAACCCCATCTCCTCTCCAAATCTCCCCACACACAATAAATAACCCCATCTCCACTCCTAATCTCCCCACACACAATAAATAACCCCATTTCCTCTCCAAATCTATCCTCTCTCCAAATCTCCCCACACAATAAATAACTCCATCTCCACTCCTAATCTCCCCACACACAATAAATAACCCCATGTCCACTCCAAATCTCCCCACACATAATAAATAACCCCATCTACACTCCAAATCTCCCCACACACAATAAATAACCCCATCTACACTGCAAATCTCCCCACACACAATAAATAACCCCATCTACACTCCAAATCTCCCCACACACAATAAATAACCCCATCTCGTCTCCAAATCAATCCTCTCTCCAAATCTCCCCACACAATAAATAACTCCATCTCCACTCCTAATCTCCCCACACACAATAAATAACCCCATCTCCTCTCCAAATCAATCCTCTCTCCAAATCTCCCCACACACAATAAATAACTCCATCTCCACTCCTAATCTCCCCACACACAATAAATAACTCCATCTCCACTCCTAATCTCCCCACACACAATAAATAACTCCATGTCCACTCCAAATCTCCCCACACACAATAAATAACCCCATCTCCACTCCATATCTCCCCACACACAATAATTAACCCCATCTCCACTCCAAATCTTCCCCCACACATTAAATCCCCCATGTACTTATCTTCAGTGTCTTCAACTCCACTGGTGCACTTACCACCCATCTTGCGTCTCTGCAGTGCCGACAAGTGGCGTTAGCAGCGTGATCACATGATGTAATCACGCTGCTGGTGTCTCTGTGACCCAGCGGTCAGAGCTTCAATTGTACTCGCGTCTGTAAGGTGCGAGTAGAATTCATGCCTGGGAGCGGGTGCGCTGCAGCTTCTCTGTGCCGGCTGTCAGCTTGACAGCCGGTACAGAGAACAGCTGACTCCCAGTCTGGGGGGGTGGCAGAATGCAGCTGCCAGAGGAGACACTGCAGACATTAGGTGGCACGACTGCACCCCTCTGCTGGCTGCGCCCTGGGCATATGCCACAGCTCGCCTCTTAGATACGCCTCTGGTTTGGACAATACTTTGTGAACATGTACTCAAAACAAATAGTATCACTTCTGGGATAAGAGTGCTGAACACCTCACACTTCAGATTACCTGTGTGAGCAATGCATAATGTGCGATGTTATAATGCAGTGATCGTTATTCCAAGATTTCATTCATGATTCCCATCCTGTATAAATTGTATAAACACTCGTCAGTTACTATCGCAGTGTTCATTATTTACATGATTATCTGCTCATGGAAATGAACGCTTAATTTTACAAAAATGACACTAGCAGAAAGTGATGTATGAACAATCTATCAGAGAAAAGCAGCAGAAACATAGGCAAGATAGAAGGAGGGAAAAAAATATCTAACTCTTTATAACCAATTTTCCCTCACCCTGGTCTAGGGATTAAAGGTAATTCTGAATTTTGCATATACTGTATGTGTGGCGCACCCAGGGGTATGGTCGCCACACTGGCTTTGCCTTCCTCCAGGGGAGGGTAATGCCAAGCTTGGAAGCAGTGATGGATCTCTCCAGCAGTTAACCTAATGCATGCAACACAGTTCCACTCCTGGCCACCAGGGGGAACTCTGAACCAGGATTGAAGGACAGAGTACTCTCTGAGGGTCGGGAGGAAGGAGTAGGAGATAGTTTGAGGAGGTCCACATGTGCAGACGTGTGGAGCGGGGTGGAGGATGAGCTCCGGGAGGAGAGCTCCCTCACCGCTAGAGCGCAAAGACTGGAGGCTGGTGTCCATGGTGGTACGGATACTGACGGTCCTGCCACAGATACCAGAGGAGTAGGAGGCTGTAAGTGCCCTGCTCCCAGCAAAGACTTGGGACACAACAGCAATTGAATAGAGAGCCAGGACTGAAGAGAGGAGTCCCCGAGAGAGGCTACAGCTGTCTGTCATACAAGTATAGTTCTAGGAACATCTGAAGAGAGGCATTTCAGAGTAACTAAGCACTGCAGTGCTTCACACTGCAAAGCGCTAGGAAGGAGACTGCACAGCCCTTCTGCGGAGAGAGAATCCTGATCTGCTTCCAGGCTAACCTGCTCCAATACCATCTGTAATCAGGACTCTGGACTGCATATACTCAGTAAAGGTACAGAAACTACAACCGCTGTGTCTTGTCTGTTCCCTACGCTTTCGGCACTGCTACATCCCCGTGCCAGCTACATCTACACTGCCCTGGGACTACAGCTCCACCTGTGGGGAGCTTTGCCATCTAAGCTGCACATACCATCAGTCCCAGCGGATCTGTATGCAGCGTTGGCCAACACCATATTTGCCAAACACTACGGGTGGCGTCACAAACTATTCTACCATTAACTACATCTCCCCATTGCTTGGGCGCCCAGAGCTATGGACCGGGTCACCACTGCTGTGACACATCCCCCTGACACCGGCCCGGTACCGAGTACCCCACAGCCCTGGGAGGGCGACCCATATGTGACTTAAGGGGGAATGCTGCAATACTATGCACAGCCATGTGAAAGTAACCTGCAACAATTAAGATGATGTAGTGATTACAGGAGCCCTGAATCCCTATCAGCCAAAAGTTTGGTAGAGATGTCGAGAGTCAGATATCCACCAGTCTAATGTTGATGACGCAATCTAATGAAAGAAAGGTCATAATTTTTAAAAAGCTTGATAATCCTTTGAGGTGCCATGGTACCCCTCAATTAGCCACAGTCCTACATTGGGATCAAACTCCTTGGAACAGGATATTGGGTTTTTAACCCCTTCACCCCCAAGGGTGGTTTGCACGTTCATGACCGGGCCAATTTTTACAATTCTGACCACTGTACCTTTATGAGGTCATAACTCTGGAACGCTTCCATGGATCCTGGTGATTCTGACATTGTTTTCTCGTGACATATTGTACTTCATGTTAGTGGTAAAATTTCATTCAAATAACTTGCGTTTATTTGTGAGAAAAACGGAAATTTGGCGAAAATTTTGAAAATTTCGCAATTTTCCAACTTTGAATTTTTATGCCCTTAAATCACAGAGATACGGCACACAAAAAACTTGATAACTAACATTTCCCACATGTTTACTTTACATCAGCACAGTTTTGGAACCAAAATTTTTTTTTGTTAGGAAGTTATAAGGGTTAAAAGTTGACCAGCGATTTCTCATTTTTACAACACCATTTTATTTTTAGGACAACATCACATTTGAAGCCACTTTGAGGGGTCTATATGATAGAAAATACCCAAAAGTGACACCATTCTAAAAACTGCACCCCTTAAGGTGCTCAAAACTACATTCAAGAAGTTTATTAACACTTTAGGTGCGTCACAGGAATTTTTTTGAATATTTAAAAAAAAATGAACATCTAACTTTTTTTCATAAAAAAAATAATTCAGGTTCAATTTTTTTTATTTTACCAAGGGTAACAGGAGAAATTGGACTGCAAAAGTTATTGTGCAATTTGTCCTGAGTACGCAGATACCTGATATGTGGGGGGGAACGACTGTTTCGGCGCATGGCAGAGCTCAGAATGGAAGGAGCGCCGTTTGACTTTTTCAATGCAAAATTGGCTGGAATTCAGATTGGACGCCATGTCACGTTTGGAGAGTCCCTGATGTACCTAAACAGTGGAAACCCCCTACAAGTGACCCCATTTTGGAAACTAGACCCCCCAAGGAACTTATCTAGATATGTGGTGAGAACTTTGAACCCACAAGGGCTTTACAAAAGTTTATAACGTACAGCGGTACAATTAAAAAATCATATTTTTTCCACAAAAATGATCTTTTCACCCCAATTTTTATTTTTCCAAGGGTAACAGGACCCTAAAAGTTATTGTGCAATTTGTCCTGAGTACGCTGATAACCCACATGTGGGGGTAAACCACTATTTGGCCGCATGGCAGAGCTCGGAAGGGAAGCAGCGCCATTTGACGTTTTTGGCTGGAATTGAGATCGGACACCATGTCGCGTTTGGAAAACCCCTGATGTACCAAAACAGTGGAAACCCCCCACAAATGACACCATTTTGGAAACTAGACCCCCTAAGGAACTTATCTAGATGTGTGGTGAGAACTTTGAACCCCCATGGGCTTCACAGAAGTTTATAACATAAAGCCATACAATTAAAAAATCATATTTTTTCCACAAAAATGATCTTTTCACCCTCAATTCTTATTTTTCCAAGGGTAACAGGACCCTAAAAGTTATTGTGCAATTTGTCCTGAGTACGCTGATACCCCACATGTGGGGGTAAACCACTATTTGGGCGCATGGCAGAGCTCGGAAGGGAAGCAGCGCCATTTGACGTTTTTGGCTGGAATTGAGATCGGACACCATGTCGCGTTTGGAAAACCCCTGATGTACCAAAACAGTGGAAACCCCCCACAAATGACACCATTTTGGAAACTAGACCCCCTAAGGAACTTATCTAGATGTGTGGTGAGCACTTTGACCCCCCCAGTGCTTCACAGAAGTTTATAACGCCCAGGCGTGAAAATAAAAAATTCGTATTTTTTCCACAAACATGATCTTTTAGTCACCATTTTTTTATTTTCCCAAGGGTACCAGGAGAAATTGGACCCCAAAAGTTGTTGTCCAATTTGTCCTGAGTATGCTGATACCCCATATGTGGGAGAAAATTACTGTATGGGCACACGTCGGGGCTCGGAAGGGAAGTAGTGACGTTTTGGAATGCAGACTTTGATGGAATGGTCTGCGGGTGTCATGTTGCCTTTGGAGAGCCCCTAATGTACCTAAACAGTGGAAACCCCCCACAAATGACACCATTTTGTAAACTAGACCCCCCAAGGAACTTATCTAGATGTGTGGTGAGCACTTTGAACCCCCAAGTGCTTCACAGAAGTATATAACACTCGGACGTGAAAATAAAAAAATCATTTTTTTCCACAAAAATGATATTTTTGCCCCCAATTTTTTATTTTCCTAAGGGTAACAGGAGAAATTGGACCCCAAAAATTGTTTTGCAATTTGTCCTGAGTAGGCTGATACCCTACATGTGGGGGTAAAACACTGTTTGGGCGCATGGCAGAGCTTGGAAGGGAAGGAGCACCATTTGACTTTTTCAACTCAGAATTGGCTGGAATTGAGATCAGACGCCATGTTGCATTTGGAGAGCCCCTGATGTGCCCAAACAGTGGAAACCCCCAATTCTAACTCCAACCTGAACCCCAACATGCCCCTAGCCCTAGCCCTAGCCCTAACCCTAGCCCTAACCCTAACCCTACCCTAACCCTACCCCAACACACCCCTAGCCCTAACCCTAATGGAAAAATGGAAATAAATACATTTTTTTTATTTTATTATTTTTCCCTAACTAAGGGGGTGATAACGGGGGGTTTTATTTACTATTTATGGCGGTTTTTATTTTTGGCAGCTGTCGCACGCTAAAAGACGCTTTTTATTGTAAAAATAGTTTTTGCATCACCACATATTGAGAGCTATAATTTTTCCGTATTTTGACCCACCGGGTCATGTGAGGTCTTATTTTTTGCGGGACGAGTTGACGTTTTTATTGGTACCATTTTCGGGCACGTGACATTTTTTGATCGCTTTTTATTCCGATTTTTGGGACGCAGAATGAAGAAAAACCAGCGTTTCATGAATTTCTTTTGGGGGGGTGCGCTTACACCGTTCCGCGTGCGGTAAAATTGATAAAGTGGTTTTATTCTTCGGGTCAGTACGGTTACAGCGATACCTCATTTAGGTTGTTTTTTTATGTTTTTGTCGGTTTTATGCAATGAAAACTATTTTATATAAAAAATAATTATTTTTGCATCGCTTTATTCTGCGAGCTATAACTTTTTTATTTTTTCGCTGATGATGCTGTTTGGCAGCTCGTTTTTTGCGGGACAAGATGACGTTTTCAGCGGTACCATGGATATTTATATGCATCTTTTTGATCGCGCGTTATTACACTTTTTGTTTGGCAGTATGATAATAAATCATTATTTTTTGCTTCGTTTTTTATTTTTATTTTTTAAGGGGTTCGCTAAAGGGGTTAACTAATGGGACAGTTTTATAGGGCGGGTCGTTACGGACGCGGCGATACCTAATATGTGTACTTTTATTGGTTTTTTTTTTATTATTTCCAAAAAATGGATTTATTGGGGGAATATTTTTTTTTTTTTTCTAATTTATTTGGCGATTTTTTTTAAATTATTTTTACACTTTTTTTTATTTTTTTTTTACGTTATTAAATAGTCCCAGGTGGGACATCACTGTCCTGTGACAGATCGCTGATCTGTCACATCACAGATCACTGTGACAGATCAGCGATCTGACACAGGCACTGCAGAAGGCTTCCTCATGCCTGCGCTTTGCAGGCACTGAGGAAGCCAGCTTCCTCAGGCCCCCGAAGGCCCCCGTCGCCATCTTGGATTCGGGGGCCTGGAGGAAAGGAGTCCCCCGCAGCAGCGCTGCACATTGCGCTGCCGTGGGGGGCTCAGGGAAGCACGGAGGGAGCCCCCTCCCTGCCGATGCTTCCCTTTAACTCCCGGTACACCGCGATCATGTTTGATCGCGGTGTGCAAGGGGTTAACGTGTCGGGGGCGGTCCGTGACCGCCCCTGACACATTGTGCCGTGTGTCAGCTGTGATAATCAGCTGACACCCGGCCGCGATCAGCGGCGCTCACCACGTGGGCGCCGCTGATCGCGCCCGACGTACCATCCCGTCCATGGGCATAGGGGCCCAGGTCCCATGGACGGGATATACCGTCGGATGTCGGGAAGGGGTTAAACATGACAATCGCTTTTTTAAATCAGAAAAACCACATTTTACAGAAGCAGCAAATTGAATGAGATTTCTAAAAACGATTTTGTCTTTATTCTTTGAGGTTTTTTTTACCTTTTGTTTTTTTTGTTTTTTAAATTGCATGTCAGTTCTTTCAGTGTTTGAACTATTTTTCACTATTGAGATCAATGAGGTGGTGGAGCAAAAGAAGCATAAAAAAGGCACAGAAAACAAATCAATTGCAAAAAAATCATATGTTAGGCGTCTGGTTTCTGCATCTGCTCTGCAGGAATCCAGAGCCTCACATCCTGCGGTCTCCTGCTGTCTATCTACTGCAGAGAAGATTACTTTGCAGCAGACCACTCCAGAGACTAAGTTCCTCTGTGCTCCTACTGGGCATGCTCACGAGGCGATCTCCCATTGGAGATCGGGAGTCATGTGCCCAGGTCCTGCTCCAGATCTCATTGGTCCATCTCGGAGATCTGGAAGGTCCCGCAAGGCTATAAAAAGTGCGCATGACCGTTCGGCCATGCGCTAGTATAGACTTTTCAAGCTAAATGTGTGAATGGTGACAGATGTATGACTCTGCTGACCGACTCATTTGAAACCCCTTCCCTCTGATATTGCGCATGTGGATAGGGAATTAGTGCAGCAGTCAGCGCCAGTCAGTGGCAAGCCTTAGGCCACTGTGCACACCGCACCTCTGCTCTAGCGTCCGACATTGCGCCTGCTTCCTAGCCTTGTCGACTAGCGGCCGTGCCCTATGCCACGCTGCAGTTGCAGCCCTCCTTGGCGTCCGCAGTAGCGACTCCACACACACGGTAGGTCTAGACGGACACAGCTCCTCTGCCTTGGGTCCTGCTCCTGTGACCAGATACCGTGTGTGCATTTCCCTGTGGTCTGTGACACTAACAGGCTCATTGTTTTCGTATGTTTATGTTGCGGCGCCTCTGTGTGTGAACAGTGCCTGCTTTGCGCATTCTCGGGTGAAGTCTAACCCGTGCGCATTATACCGCCATATTGCTCGTCTGTCATTACCTAACAGCGGTGTAACACCTACTGCACGGTGGACCCCGAGCGCCGAACGCACTTTATTATTTATTTTTATTTAGTGTATTCTGCCGTTCCTAGCATTATACTAGCGCCAGGGTCTGGCTAGTAATGGCAGATCAGCAGCAACTCCTTCAGTGCATTCGCCAGCTAGAGGGCTGGTTGGCTACTCTTGAGTGTTATCGCAGCGGCGAAGTCTTCGGAGGCTGCTGTACTGGCGATCGCAGAGGCGGTTTCACGTATGTCCACGTCCTCCCCTGCGCCGACAGTTTCCCGCCTCCCGTTGCCCGATAAATTTTCTGGCGATTGCTCCTCCTGTAGGGGTTTCGTGAGCCAGTGCTCTATCCAGCTGGAGTTACTGGCTGCGCGATTCCCTACGGAACGGGATAAGGTGGAGTTTATTATTTCCCTTCTGTCGGGCAGGGCGTTGGAGTGGGCCACGCCACTGTTGGGAGCGTGGTGACCCTGAGGTTCGGGCCGCTGCTCAGTTCTTAACATCTATCAAGCAGGTTTTCCTGGGACCACGGGTCACGCACGATACCTCTCTTCAGCTCCTTGCATTAACTCAGGGATCCCTCTCAGTCAGCCAGTATGCCGTTCATTTTCACTGGCTTCCAAGCTGGAGTTGTCTGATAGAGCCCTCATCCCTGTATTTTGGAGAGGTTTAGCTGAGCATGTTAAGGATGCTCTATCTACCAGAGAGGTTCCTGCAAGTCTGGAGGAGCTGATTGCCATTGCTACCCGCATTGATCTCCGTTTCTCGGAGCGCGGGCTGGAGCGTGCTCAATCCAGACGGAGGGTTACTCCGGTTCCCAACCTCTTTGAACCTCTGGAATCACCCGAGCCAGAGCGTTCACTCCCAGAGCCCATGGAGGTGTCTCACGCCAGTCTCGAGGTGCGTCCGGCACTAAGCTCCACTTGCCTTGTGTTTCCTCCCGCTACTAATGTACCTACACCCGACATTGCCATTTCCGTCTGTGGTTCCACTATTACTCCCCAGCAACATGCCCGCTGTCTTGGGGTCATACTTGATTCCGAGCTTTCCTTTGCCCCCCACATTCGATCACTGGCTCGCTCTTGTCATCTGCACCTCAAAAACATTTCTAGAATTCGACCTTTTCTTACTTTTGACTCTGCAAAAACTCTTACTGTTTCTCTTATTCATTCTCGTCTCGACTATTGTAACTCTCTTCTAATCGGTCTCCCTCTTACAAAACTCTCCCCTCTCCAATCTGTCTTGAATGCTGCAGCCAGGATCATATTCCTCACCAATCGTTACACCGATGCCTCTACCTTGTGCCAGTCATTACACTGGCTACCCATCCACTCCAGAATTCAGTATAAACTTATTACCCTCACCCACAAAGCCCTCCATGGCTCAGCACCACCCTACATCTCCTCCCTTGTTTCAGTATACCACCCTACCCGCGCCCTCCGTTCTGCTGATGACCTGAGGTTAGTATCCTCAATAGTCAGAACCTCCCACTCCCGTCTCCAAGACTTTACACGTGCCGCGCCAATTCTTTGGAATGCACTTCCCAGGTCAATACGATTAGTCCCCAATCCCCACAATTTTAAGCGTGTCCTGAAAACGCATTTATTCAGACTGGCCTATCGCCTCAACACATTAACCTAACCTATCCCTGTGTGGCAGAGCCAAAAATTTTACCATAACCAGGTTCCCAGCATCATGTTCCCACATGCTTTATGCATCCATTAGCCCTCTGTGTCTGTACTGTTACACACTTAACATTATGGCTGGTCCATACAATCAGGGCAATTGTTACCACCCACCTTTCGTGTCTACCTCTTTCCTCATAGACTGTAAGCTTGCGAGCAGGGCCCTCACTCCTCTTGGTATTTGTTATAATCTACTGTATGTGATTATTGTTATGCTGTAATGTCTATTGTCTGTACAAATCCCCTCCGAAATGTAAAGTGCTGCGGAATATGTCGGCGCTATAAAAATAAAATTTATTATTATTTATTATTATTACTTGCGGCTACCACTGTCAGCACTCTGTTCCCCAGGATAATGGGGCCCCGCAATGGCCAAACTCTGTGCTGCCGGGCAAGACCTTTGTCCCCCCTTACCTTCGGCCGAAGGTTCTCGCGTGGGCACACGCGTCCAGGGCGGGTGGTCACTGTGTGGCTACATGCAGACTACAAAACTCCTGGCAGGGTCGTATTGGTGGTCGCACAGGGCTCGGGACATTAAAAAATATATTCGGGCATGCGCCTCTTGTGCTCGGGATAGCCTCCTTAAACAGAGAGTGGAAACGTCCGCCGACACACCGCAACGTTCCATTTCAACCTATGCTCCGGACGGTGTTGCCGCTCACGTTGTCTCCCACATGTCCCTTCTTAAACCTGGCGATCTTGCCGCCTCTGATACCTTCCACGTGTCCCAGTTTTCTGTGTCATCTACCAGGACATCAGACTTGCCTTCGGATGAGTCTGAGACTTATGCCTCTGATGGGCACAAGGTGGTGGATTGGAAGGCTCAGAGGGGAGGGGGCCCTAGGAGGGGGGGGTAATGTTAGGCGTCTGGTTTCTGCGTCTGCTCTGCAGGAATCCAGAGCCTCACATCCTGCGGTCTCTTGCTGTCTATCTGCTGCAGAGAAGATTACTTTGCAGCAGACCGCTCCAGAGACTAAGTTCCTCTGTGCTCCTACTGGGCATGCTCACGAGGCAATCTCCCATTGGAGATCAGGAGTCATGTGCCCAGGTCCTGCTCCAGATCTCATTGGTCCATCTCGGAGATCTGGAAGGTCCCGCACGGCTATAAAAAGCGTGCATGACCGTTCGGCCATGCGCTAGTATAGACTTTTCAAGCTAAATGTGTGAATGGTGACAGATGTATGACTCTGGTGACTGACTCATTTGAAACCCCCCCTCTGATATTATGCATGTGGATAGGGAATTAGTGCAGCAGTCAGCGCCAGTCAGTGGCAAGCCTTAGGCCACTGTGCACACCTCACCTCTGCTCTAGCGTCCGACATTTCGCCTGCTTCTTAGCCTTGTCTACTAGCGGCCGTGCCCTACGCCGCACTGCAGCCCTCCTCAGCATGCGCAGTAGCGACGCCGCACACATGGTAGGTCTAGACGGACGCAGCTCCTCTGCCTTGGGTCCTGCTCCTGTGACCAGATACCGTGTGTGCATTTCCCTGTGGTCTGTGACACTAACAGGCTCATCGTTTTTGTATGCTTATGCTGCGGCGCATCTGTGTGTGAACAGAGCCCATTTTGCGCACCTCGGGTGAAGTCTAACCCGTGCGCATTATACCGCCATATTGCTCGTCTGTCATTACCTAGCAGTGGTGTAACACCTACTGCATGGTGGACCCTGAGTGGCGAACGCACTTTATTATTTATTTTTATTTAGTGTGTTCCGCTGTTCCTAACATCATACAGGCAGAGGCAACACAGCACAGGTACAAAATATTGATGAAACAATCACTCACCCACCTATTATTCATGGAGAGGGTGGTCTCCTAGTATTATAAATTCACGCAGATGAGTCTGGCTTACAGCTATTAGGCTACTTTCACACTTGCGTTGCACAGACCTGCGTTGGTCTGCGCACGGCTGCCGCTAAGCTACGCCTCCTGCTGTGCCTCCTCCTGTTATCTCCGCCTATGGGCGCAAGACGCTGCATGCGACCTGCATACCCTATCTTTAGCATTGGGTACGCAGACCGTGCGCAGGTATGCGTTTTCTGGCGCATGAGTCCTTTTGACGGTGCGCCAAGCGCACCAAAATGCAACATGTTTGGTGCAGGTCGGTGCACCGTCAAAATGATGTATGCGCCGCGGAGCTAACAGGAGGAGGCGCGGCAGGGGTGGAGCTTAGCGACAGCCGTGTGCAGACCGACGCAGGTCTGTGCAGTGCAAGTGTGAACATAGCCTTAATGACATCCATACTATTAGATCAGGTTGGCTGCCCTGCTTAAATAAAGTTGAATGTGAATGGAGCGTCCAGCAGGGCCGGGGGTTACTCGGTACCGGGCCGGTCAGGCTCTTTTAAAGGGGAAGTGTATCACGGTGGTAATAGTGACCCGGTCCGTGGCCCTTGGTGTCCAGTAAAGATGGATGTTCAATGAGGGGGAAGATGGTAGGAAAAATATAGGGAAAGGGGCTAAGAAGTAAGGTTTCTCCTTGCGGAGAGTGACATGCCAGCTGTGGCTTGTCAAGGTAAGGAGACTAATTCGCCGTGCAATGCTCCTCTGGGAAAATAATATGCAAATTGCCTCTTCAGAAAGAAAGAGGACTTTTACTCTACAGCGCCACCTATTGGTAGTAGCGATCCTACAAGTCACAATCAACCCTTTAACGAGTCTTGTAGTATGACTTAGGATACAAGCCAAATCAGAATCTCAATTTGCAGACACGGTGTTTCGAGCTGTTGGCTCTCGTCAGTGCAAAGTATGAGATCTGATTTGGCAAGGTGAGAGGCTCTGGACTAGGGTCTAAGAAGTAAGGTTTCTCCTTGCGGAGAGTGACATGCCAGCTGTGGCTTGTCAAGGTAAGGAGACTAATTCGCCGTGCAATGCTCCTCTGGGAAAATAATATGCAAATTGCCTCTTCAGAAAGAAAGAGGACTTTTACTCTACAGCGCCACCTATTGGTAGTAGCGATCCTACAAGTCACAATCAACCCTTTAACGAGTCTTGTAGTATGACTTAGGATACAAGCCAAATCAGAATCTCAATTTGCAGACACGGTGTTTCGAGCTGTTGGCTCTCGTCAGTGCAAAGTATGAGATCTGATTTGGCAAGTCACCTTGCCAAATCAGATCTCATACTTTGCACTGACGAGAGCCAACAGCTCGAAACACCGTGTCTGCAAATTGAGATTCTGATTTGGCTTGTATCCTAAGTCATACTACAAGACTCGTTAAAGGGTTGATTGTGACTTGTAGGATCGCTACTACCAATAGGTGGCGCTGTAGAGTAAAAGTCCTCTTTCTTTCTGAAGAGGCAATTTGCATATTATTTTCCCAGAGGAGCATTGCACGGCGAATTAGTCTCCTTACCTTGACAAGCCACAGCTGGCATGTCACTCTCCGCAAGGAGAAACCTTACTTCTTAGACCCTAGTCCAGAGCCTCTCACCTTGCCAAATCAGATCTCATACTTTGCACTGACGAGAGCCAACAGCTCGAAACACCGTGTCTGCAAATTGAGATTCTGATTTGGCTTGTATCCTAAGTCATACTACAAGACTCGTTAAAGGGTTGATTGTGACTTGTAGGATCGCTACTACCAATAGGTGGCGCTGTAGAGTAAAAGTCCTCTTTCTTTCTGAAGAGGCAATTTGCATATTATTTTCCCAGAGGAGCATTGCACGGCGAATTAGTCTCCTTACCTTGACAAGCCACAGCTGGCATGTCACTCTCCGCAAGGAGAAACCTTACTTCTTAGACCCTAGTCCAGAGCCTCTCACCTTGCCAAATCAGATCTCATACTTTGCACTGATGAGAGCCAACAGCTCGAAACACCGTGTCTGCAAATTGAGATTCTGATTTGGCTTGTATCCTAAGTCATACTACAAGACTCGTTAAAGGGTTGATTGTGACTTGTAGGATCGCTACTACCAATAGGTGGCGCTGTAGAGTAAAAGTCCTCTTTCTTTCTGAAGAGGCAATTTGCATATTATTTTCCCAGAGGAGCATTGCACGGCGAATTAGTCTCCTTACCTTGACAAGCCACAGCTGGCATGTCACTCTCCGCAAGGAGAAACCTTACTTCTTAGACCCTAGTCCAGAGCCTCTCACCTTGCCAAATCAGATCTCATACTTTGCACTGACGAGAGCCAACAGCTCGAAACACCGTGTCTGCAAATTGAGATTCTGATTTGGCTTGTATCCTAAGTCATACTACAAGACTCGTTAAAGGGTTGATTGTGACTTGTAGGATCGCTACTACCAATAGGTGGCGCTGTAGAGTAAAAGTCCTCTTTCTTTCTGAAGAGGCAATTTGCATATTATTTTCCCAGAGGAGCATTGCACGGCGAATTAGTCTCCTTACCTTGACAAGCCACAGCTGGCATGTCACTCTCCGCAAGGAGAAACCTTACTTCTTAGACCCTAGTCCAGAGCCTCTCACCTTGCCAAATCAGATCTCATACTTTGCACTGACGAGAGCCAACAGCTCGAAACACCGTGTCTGCAAATTGAGATTCTGATTTGGCTTGTATCCTAAGTCATACTACAAGACTCGTTAAAGGGTTGATTGTGACTTGTAGGATCGCTACTACCAATAGGTGGCGCTGTAGAGTAAAAGTCCTCTTTCTTTCTGAAGAGGCAATTTGCATATTATTTTCCCAGAGGAGCATTGCACGGCGAATTAGTCTCCTTACCTTGACAAGCCACAGCTGGCATGTCACTCTCCGCAAGGAGAAACCTTACTTCTTAGACCCTAGTCCAGAGCCTCTCACCTTGCCAAATCAGATCTCATACTTTGCACTGACGAGAGCCAACAGCTCGAAACACCGTGTCTGCAAATTGAGATTCTGATTTGGCTTGTATCCTAAGTCATACTACAAGACTCGTTAAAGGGTTGATTGTGACTTGTAGGATCGCTACTACCAATAGGTGGCGCTGTAGAGTAAAAGTCCTCTTTCTTTCTGAAGAGGCAATTTGCATATTATTTTCCCAGAGGAGCATTGCACGGCGAATTAGTCTCCTTACCTTGACAAGCCACAGCTGGCATGTCACTCTCCGCAAGGAGAAACCTTACTTCTTAGACCCTAGTCCAGAGCCTCTCACCTTGCCAAATCAGATCTCATACTTTGCACTGACGAGAGCCAACAGCTCGAAACACCGTGTCTGCAAATTGAGATTCTGATTTGGCTTGTATCCTAAGTCATACTACAAGACTCGTTAAAGGGTTGATTGTGACTTGTAGGATCGCTACTACCAATAGGTGGCGCTGTAGAGTAAAAGTCCTCTTTCTTTCTGAAGAGGCAATTTGCATATTATTTTCCCAGAGGAGCATTGCACGGCGAATTAGTCTCCTTACCTTGACAAGCCACAGCTGGCATGTCACTCTCCGCAAGGAGAAACCTTACTTCTTAGACCCTAGTCCAGAGCCTCTCACCTTGCCAAATCAGATCTCATACTTTGCACTGACGAGAGCCAACAGCTCGAAACACCGTGTCTGCAAATTGAGATTCTGATTTGGCTTGTATCCTAAGTCATACTACAAGACTCGTTAAAGGGTTGATTGTGACTTGTAGGATCGCTACTACCAATAGGTGGCGCTGTAGAGTAAAAGTCCTCTTTCTTTCTGAAGAGGCAATTTGCATATTATTTTCCCAGAGGAGCATTGCACGGCGAATTAGTCTCCTTACCTTGACAAGCCACAGCTGGCATGTCACTCTCCGCAAGGAGAAACCTTACTTCTTAGACCCTAATCCATAGCCTCTCACCTTGCCAAATCAGATCTCATACTTTGCACTGACGAGAGCCAACAGCTCGAAACACCGTGTCTGCAAATTGAGATTCTGATTTGGCTTGTATCCTAAGTCATACTACAAGACTCGTTAAAGGGTTGATTGTGACTTGTAGGATCGCTACTACCAATAGGTGGCGCTGTAGAGTAAAAGTCCTCTTTCTTTCTGAAGAGGCAATTTGCATATAGGGAAAGGGGAATCGTGACGCCACCCGTAGTATTCGGCAATAATAGCCGACGATGCAATATGGATCCTCTGGAACGGTGGTACAGCAGCAGAGATGGTGAAGCTCTCTACGGGTAGAGCTGTGTCCCAGGGCAGTTGAACTGGTGACGGTGATGTTGAATGTGGTGTAAAGCAGGTGAGATGTTAATAACACGAAGGACACAGTTGGGTGCAGTTTCTAGGTTTTTACACACAATTCTTGTCCACATGATGACCCGCTTGGCACTGTGTCCTCCGGGGGAGGCGTCCAGCAAACTCTCATGTGGATTAGTGACACCTTTTTAGAACTCCTCTTTATGTTCTCCTTTCTTGGCCGTCTCTCTGCGCTACTCTCCTTTCTCTCCTGCCCTGCGCCTTCATAAGCGTGTCCCCAATCCAGCAGTCTCGGACCTTGCCGAGCGACATGGGTTAGGCCCCAGGGTCCTTTATCTCTACGGCTGCCTTTTTGAGGAATGCTTGTGGATTTGGCTGTCGCACTACAGTCACTATAGCCTCCGGCCTACTAGTTGAGCCTTGTTCAGTATTCTCCACTAGACTTAGGGGCCGGCTCCCTTACTGCGACCTGGTCCTTCCTTTCCAGGATACGGGCCCCAAGGTTGGCTTTCGCACTATCCGTGCCCCTAGGACCCCTTCTATTCTCTTAGGAGCCTTCTTCTTGACCCTTACTTTCCCCACGTCAGTCCTGCTCCTCCGCTGTCCCGTCACCGACTGACTCACTGGATCTTTCCAGAACAAGCTTCCGTTTACCTCACACTAATTCCTCCCACTAACTGTCACCTCAATTTTACTGATTGGATGTCCTCAGTCACTCCACTTCCTAAGCTCCTCCCCTGCTACCTACCTTTCCCACTAACTCCCCAACACCCTTTCCTAGTCAGTCTGGGATGAGGCCATCCTCCCAAAGGGTACACCCAGATGCCCTGACTAACCTGGTGTGTGTTGGGTGCAAGTGTTAGGACTCCTAAGTGGTGCCCCCTCCCTACCTGAGGGTGGAATACCACACCTCTGGATGAGGTGCAGTACCTCTGTGGTGACTGGACCCTCAGGGGCGCCACATACCTCACCCAGAAAACAGCACATCCGCGGGCTGTAACAAAGCAAAAACAGGTGTTACAAGAAACAGGCAAAATTTTCAGTGATGCATCACAACAAGTATAACTATCAGCAAGTAACTTTCTGTCATGACTGCGACCGCAGATGCAGCCCAGCAGGCATCTCCATGCCGACGGCGAGGGGGCGGGCGTCCCCCGGGGACGCAATATGGACCCTCTATACCACAGAGGGGGACCCGGGCCTACCCTAACTAGGGAAGGGCAGCGACCGGGATACTGTGGCAGCTGAGTATGTGGACAAGGACACGTAGGACTTGATGACACTGCACAACTTCGGGTATAAATAAAGTAAAGTTTACTTAAAGTAAAGTCACAGTGCATAGACAAAACCAGGACACACGAGGTCAACAGGACATCAGGACACACGAGGTCATCAGGACACATGAGGACATCAGGACACACAAGGTCATCAGGATACACGAGGTCATCCAGACGCAGGCAGGACATCAGGGTCACCACAGGACATCAGAGTCACTGGCAGACATCAGACAGGAGTCGTTTTTTTCCGGACATCAAACACGACCTACAGGCACCACTGCAGTCATCCAGCTCCAGTCATCAGGTTCCAGACTGCGGTCGTCAGGCTCTGGGCATCGGACCTAGGAAGGAACTCAAGCGTGATGGTGCTAACACCGCAGGATTGCTGGGCCTGCATGGAGCTAGCACCACATGGTAGTCAGAGCACAGCATAGTAGATGCTCAGCAGGCACACCAGTTACAAAAGTCTCAGAGTCACTGGGTGCGGGGCTCCAAACACAGAGGGATTCCAGGAACACAACACAGCAGACAGTTCAGACATGGTCAGGTACAGGATCAAGGATACAAGCCTGGATACACCGCCTCCAGGGCAGGGCGAATTTAGACAGGGTCAGGTACAGGATCAAGGATTCAGGCCCGGATATACCGCCTCCGGAGCAGGGCGAGGGAACAGGATAGGTACAGGATCAGGGACTCAAGCCTGGATACACTGCCTCTAGGCCAGGGTGAATTTAGACAGGGTCAGGTACAGGAGCATGGATTCAGGCCCGGATATACCGCCTCCGAAGCAGGGCGAGGGAACAGGACAAAGCAGGAATCAAGGCAGGGCATTTGATACCATAACCGAGACAGACATAGCAAAATCCAGGAGCTTTGTGAGTTGCTCTGGCCCCGCCCATAGGGCAGGGTAAGTTTATAACAGAGCTGCCTCTCAGCAATTGGCTGGGGACAGCAATTCAAGCACACACACTAACTCTGATAAAAGCAGGAGGAGGTGTGGCTGCGCACGCCCTAAGCACACACAGAAACCATTGCAGCACAATCAGTGCAGTGCAGGAACTGCAGCTTAGATCACCTGGCCATGGCTGCCAGCCAAGACACACGTGGAAAGTCATGCACCAGCTGCAAATGACCTCACAACCCACAGACAGCTTCCACAGCGGCCACCAGGGACCGCACATGCGAATGGTCAAGCAGCAGAGCAAAGACCCAACACCACATGTGCAGCTACGCAGCAGAGCAGGGAACCAAGCAGGCTCCATACAGGTAAAAGCCAGCAGTATCCCAGCTCAATTAGGGGGAAAGGAGTAAGGGGTTAAAGCAAAAAACATGCATTATCACGCCGACAACGAAATACAAACAGAACGGCTTGACACTTTCTTCCCTTTATGGGAGGCACTTTTCTTAAATGTTACAAATAATGATTCTCTCAAATATATACCTTATAAAATTGAATTAATAAAATACCATCTTTTCAATATAAATACTCACATCAAATGATTCAACATTAAAATATAAACATTTATGTAATTCATTTGAATAAAACATTTTTCTATCAAAGTTCAGTTCATCCCTGACCGGGGTATTTTCCTTCCTTTTGTGTTAGATGGGGGACCCGTCTCAAACCCCCAACGTAGGCCTTGGGCGGGCTACAAGGCTTGGTTGGTCTGTACGTTGTACCACGTTTTCAGCCACGCCAAACAGGTTTTTGTTCTGTGGTCTATTAAGGAACTTTCTATGGATTGATGTAAAACCAACAGGGAGCTAACTATTTACAATTAAAGTTTTGATCACCCATAGTTCAGTGACCCAATCGTCTCTTTAAAATTTTCAAAGGAATGTCATTGAATACACCTAACCAGGTAAACTTGCAAACCTATATATATATATCAAGACATATTAACAAACATACCCAGCCAAGTAACATTAACTATCTATAGTAATATAGATTTAAGCTTTTATCTATTTACAGTTATACCATTTTTTTTTTTAATTTGTCTTCCTTTTGCTTTCAGGGTAATGCCTGGGGCTGGCTACTCCCTGACTGGGACAGTTCTGTTTGGAGAACTACACCAGTGATCACTAGCTGTTCCGGGTGTACCACCGAGGTTTAGGTAGCCCGATCACACACTATATTATAATGTGCCCATCCAGATGTAGGGACTGCAGGGACAGGAAGGGGACCTATCAGGGTATTCTCAGACTCGATGACTGGGTCAGCCGCAGCTGCGGTATTTGGTGGTTTGACCTGCTCTAACTCCCATCCTCCTACCATGATCAGAGACAAATCCTGGAGCTGGCTACTGAGCTCCTCTGCATAGATGGTTTTATTCTCTGCACTCAGGCTATTGTCTCCTTCTGCATACCTTGCTGCTGCCATACTTATTATTCTGTCTCCTCTGTTCTTCCTGCTCACCCCTGATATCTTCCGGGGGCTGGCTTTCCTCTGCTCTTTATGCTTATCAAAGTAATACAGGAGGTGGGTCTTTCCTCCTGACAGATGATGGTGGTGGGCGGGCATCATCCTTGCACTCACTCTCTGGCCTCGCTCACTGCAGCTCATTCCTCTCAGCTACTGCTGGCTGTAATTTGACAAGCCCACACAACCTGTGACGCAGCTATTTAACAAATGCTTTCTACTTGTGGCGCAGTAACCAATGGCGCAGTTAGGCGATGATTTAACAGCCCAGCATACTCATTATCACTAAATGCAAATAAACCTTCAGAATCAGCAATATTGTAAAATCTCTTTTACACAAAATAGTAAATTTCTGGCACACTATACATTAAAGTTTCTGCCATTCAGTATGTTACAGTCTCTGGCACACAGGACCCAGCTTTGCCAGGCTCTGAAATCCTGTTCGTGACGCCAGTTGGAGCCCCCAGCAGGGCCGGGGATTGCTCGGTACCAGGCCAGTCAGGCTCTTTTAAAGGGGAAGTGTGTCACGGTGGTGATAGTGACCCGGTCCGTGGCCCTGGGTGTCCAGTAAAGATGAATGTTCAATGAGGGGGAAGATGGTAGGAAAATTATAGGGAAAGGGGAATCGTGACGCCACCCGTAGTGTTCGGGAATAATAGCCGACGCTGCAATACAGATCTTCTGGAACGGTGGTATGGCAGCAGAGATGGTGATGCTCCCCACGGGTAGAGCTGTGTCCCAGGGCAAATATATTTGATTGATTTTTCAGATGGTTGTGAACGTTGGGGTGCAGAGAATAAGAGGACACAGAGAGGTGCAGTTTTCTTTACCTTTTACTTGAAAGTAGTTGCAATCTGGGGTATCACATACAGATGATGGATTGAGTCCAGCTTGCCTGGAGGCATTCAGGGGATCCACCCTGCCAGGTGGGGTTGGGGACATTCCTTCTGCGCTCTTTTTTCGGGTCCCTGCTGCTGGTAGCTAAGCTGCAACCCTCTCCTACGTGATGGTTTCTAACCTGTATGGCAGACAGCGTGAGCCTATATCATGGGTACTTTCCTTTTCACTGTCAGCCCTGGGCTCTTCGTCGGCTGCCGTGCCTTCAGGTGTTCAGAATGTCCACGGAACTTGCAGTCCCCTGTACTCCAGATTCGGCTGTCAGGGCGTACAGCTCCTGCCCAGCCAAGGACTCTGGCGTCCCTTTTTATATCAGCACTTTGCTATGGGGTCATTTATACGCAATTTTAGTTCCACCAGAGCCTCTTGTCTCTGCTCCTGTCCCTTTCCTCTTCACAGACCAACTTTAACTGTCTCAAACTGTCTTGTCATGAGCTCCAGCTGCTCCCGTTTCCATGACAACTCCCTTGTTTACTCTCTCAGCTGACTTCTTACTGACTCACTAACCCCACCTGCTGGCCAGAATTTATAAGGAAGCTCCCCTTTCTGACCAGCAGCAGAAATTGTCATGTACCCTGTGTTACCTTGGCATGGGGACCTCCCTCCTGCCTCCAGGCATGACATCACCCCTTAGAGGGAGGCAATGTCACTATGGCAACCAGACTCTGGGGTGCCACATTAACATGCCCTTAGAATAAACCATGTCAAAATCACTCAACTCTAGTAGAGAAAATAACACAAAAGCAAATCTTTGCAGCAATTCCTCCTTAGATTAGAGCGGATCTCTGTGTGAAGATTTTGGCTTTGAAGAAATTGATTCTTGGCTATACTATTTAAACATCATCTTGTTCACAAATGTACAGCACGATGGCCCAGTGGTTTGCACTGCAGCCTTGCAGCACTGGAGTCCTGGGTTCGAATCCCACCAAGGACAACATCTGCAAGGAGTTTGTATGTTCTCCCTGTGTTTGCGTGGGTTTCCTCCGGGTACTCCGGTTTCCACCCACATTCCAAAGACAATACTGATAGGTAATTTAGATGGTGAGCCCCATTGGGGACAGTGATGATAATGTGTGCAAACTGTAAAGCGCTGCAGAATACGTTAGCGCTATATAAAAATAAAGATTTATTTAATTATCTTTTTAGCCTGTAAATAAAACAGCAATATCTTATTGCAATACTTTCAGAAAGGTAAGGTAAGTTTAGCAGCAGAAGGCTTTATAAAAAGTCTGTAATTCAATTTTTGGCGGTACTATATCAGAATCCCAAAGCAAGGGTATACACGTCGGGGTTTCTCTCAGATGCCTTCGAGCTGAAAAAGGGAATGAGGCAGGGGTGCCCACTGTCCCCCTTACTGTTTAATTTGGCGATAGAACCTATGTCGAGATATTTAAGTCATTGCAGTTCCTACAAAGGGATAAAGGTGGGAAATGAGACAGTCAAAAATGCCCTATTTGCAGATGACATAATTCTGTTCATGAACAACCCAGAGGAAGATCTCCCTATGTTACTGCTTGAAATTGAAAAGTTTGGAAAATTCTCGGGCTTTCGTTTAAATAAGTCTAAATGTGAGATTCTGTTCAGTGAGGTAAAACGTGGCCAGGAGAGTAATATAATGGGTATCCCGAAAGCGAAAACATCTATAAAAGTACTTGGAAATTTATTTGGGGAGAACGCCGAAACAGATTTATGATCTCAATTATAAGCCTATCATAGACAAAATAGAGAAGGAGTTGGAGAGGTGGGGAAATCTACCCCTCTCGTTGTTAGGTCGCTGCCACCTTATCAAGATGACAAGCTTTGCGAGATTACTGTATCCAATGCAAACTATCCCAATGTTAATTCGTCATGCAGATGTTCTCAGATTAAACAGGGCCTTTTCTAAATTCATCTGGAGGGGTAAAAGAGTGAAATTGGCTATAAGAACTCTAATGCACACAAAGGAGGGAGGGGGAGTGGGATTGCCAAATATTAGGGGACATAATTTATCATGTTTAATGAGGAATGTAATAAACTGGATTAAAAAAAACAGGGCGATATACTGACTACAAATTGGAAACGGAATTTTCTGGTTTGTGGGACCTGACAGTGCTGCTACATACGCCGCTGTCACACCTTCCGCCAAACATTAAATATTCGGTAATATGTAAAGATACCATTGCCACATGGAAGGCAGTAAGAAAAAAACTAAAAATGTCGTGGAAAGTGTCGAAACACCTGAATCCTTCGGCATTTCTTGCCTTTAGATTAGGAAGAGAAAATAAATTATACACAGAGTGGTTGGGGAAAGGTATACAGACGCTAGGGGACTTACTACAGCTACAAGAAGGCCGCTGGTAGACGGGATTGGAAGTGATAGACAAATTTGAGCTGCCGAGATTTCATTTGATGTTATATAGTCAATTAAAGCATTATGTATTAGACCTCCTTCAGGATGTGAGGAAAGAAATCGATTCAGAAATACGGGAGTACTTGGTTACCAAAGACATTGGAGAAATATCTATCACCTCAATATATGGGATGCTGAGGGACATATTACGCCCTTCAGGGAAGGGCAAAATATTTCACAAATGGAAAAAACATACATGATGAAGAACTTGAGCATAAGATTCTGCGGGGCTGGGAATTGGTAAGAAAGCATATCATCGATGAACAATGGAGAGATAGTCAGTTCAGAATAATTCATAAAACAATATGTGGCTTCAATATACCTCCGACGCCGCAGAATCCTTATAGGCAGACAAGTTGCCCAAAATGTACAATGCCCAAAACAGACACAGAACATGGATTGAGGTCATGTCCCAGGACACAGGAACTCTGGTTAAAAGTCCAGGATATGTATCTGAAGATATGTGGGATATGGGTAGAAGTGAATCCATTGTGTTGGTTGTTTCACTTTACGACGGGTAAAACAAGAGGGGGACGGCTACATGACATGTTTCACACCATTGCAATGGTGACAAAACATCTAATTCTGCAACACTGGCTAGCTAAAACACTCCCAGGGGTAAAAGAAATCAAGGAAGGTTTAACATGGGTCTTATTTTTGGAAAAAAGAGAAACAGAAATAAATATCGATAAAATGACGAATTTTTTTTTTTTAAAAATGGAGTGTTTATAGAAACGTCACTGACCACCAGAGAAATTCAAGACTTAATGAGCGCCTTTGTGGATTCGGAGTGGTATTTATTAGAGGATTTGAGTGGTAATTTGGGTAAACTGAAATTTGTTATATGAGCTATATGGAGGATAAGGTGGAGTTGGAGATAAGGTGTTTGATTTCAGTCATTGTAATCTATGAAAATGTGGATGTAAGGGGGTTTGATAATTTTATGTTTGTTAAGTTTATTCTTGCTTCTATTCAGGCTTAGGTGATAAGCATGTTTAAATATGTTCTTTGTAACAATTCAATGCAATGTTTATAACTTGTAATATCCAACTTCATTACAAAATCAATAAAAATGATTTAAAAAAAAAAAAAGTCTGTAATTAGTGTAAATTTATATTTTCCAACGGTTGCTATGATTTGAACATTACAGTGGTAAACATTTATTCACAATCAAAGGTGATATGTCGACTCTTGTCTATATAATTCCTTACCACATGATAACAGAGCAGCTTCTTACGCAGCAGTCTCATTGCTTTTAATAACATGATCACATATCCCCTATTTATGCTCTGATAACAACCCCTATTACACTGCTGCTACTTTTGAATAAGCAGAGGTCCTCGTTGCATGATCCTTTCATGAAACTTGATTCATCTCAGTTATCTCATACTCGACATGGTCTCTTCCGCTGTTTTTTTTCCCCTTTTTTAAACAATAGTTTTTTATTTGAGAATTTTATTAACAGACAGGTACATTATAATGATGTACTTACTTCCCATGAGCTGAGGGGCTGCAGATAAATCCAGCATATGCCATGCGAAAAAATGGCTGTGCCCCAATGGTGACGTCACCCGGGATAGAAGGACGCGTTTCTAAGGTCTACGGACCTTCTTCATCAGGGCGTAGACCTGATGAAGAAGGTCCGTAGACCTTAGAAACGCGTTGGCTTCTAGTTTGGCCTGTACGCGCCCCCGTCCTTCTATCCCCGGTGACGTCACCTGATCTCCTCCCCCTTGCCGCTGCACGCCGGCGGCGCCTCTCGGCCGGAGTGCGCCGCCATCTTTTTAGCGTGTCCAGTGGCCGTCAGCTGAAGGGACGCTCCTGCACCATCGTTTACAGGAGGGACGCCTCCTAGGTGCTGCGTCTCCGGTCTCCATTGGGGCACAGCCATTTTTTCGCATGGCATATGCTGGATTTATCTGCAGCCCCTCAGCTCATGGGAAGTAAGTACATTATTCATTCATGACCCACTCTGGTGATCATTGCAGGATATAGTCAGCCAGCGCAGGTGCATTGTAATTTTTGGTTTTTGTTATTCACTTTTTCTTGGGTGTGCACAGACCCGGGGTATTCACCAGCAGCGGCTGTTTTGCACATATCCATCATTACCTGGTAGCGCCGGTGTATATTTGTTATTTACATTATAATGATCAAGTTAAGAACATTTAGTAGGGTGGAGTACAAAGGGAGCAGCTAACGTTATTGGCGGGAAAGATTAGATTGTAAAGGAGGGGGAAATGAGCCCAAGGAGGGTGGTTAGTCCAGTAAATTCAATATGAAGAACTAGGATGAGTCTGAGGACTCAGGAGCATGTACACGAAGTGGTGGTGTTGTGAAGACTTTGTGTTTGGTGTATTCTGCACTGGAAAGCCAAATTTTCTAAAATGTATGGCAGATAAATTTTTCATTGATCATATACCAAGAAAGGCGTCTCTTGACTTCTGATAGATTTATACCTGATTTTTTTCCGGGCCAATGGTATAGTTTGTTTGGCCGCTAGGAATATAAATGAGATGAGAATTTGGGTATGTTTAGGGATAGTCAAGATATGTTTATTAAGTAAGGCTTCTCAAGGGTTTTGGTTAGTGTTTGGGTTTTTTTAAATTCATTTATTAACTAAGAAAAAAAGAGAAACAGAATGTACACATATACACATACCAAAATAATACAAGTGCACTTTGTCAAAATAATTATGGGAAAGTAGCAATTTGCATATTATCACTGAAGGTACATAACACAAAGGCACTTATCAATCTAATTAAACTACAACTATACCTATACCTAACACGCTGCCTAGTACATTGCACAATATCAAAAATTATGTGATGCTATGAATATATCTCAATATATTTCAACTATAACAGTCACAGTGGTACTGAGCCTCCACTCACCGATATAGTGAGATGAGAGGAATGCCATCTGTTCCAGATTTTGCCGAATTTCCCCAGACAGCCCCTGTTTTGATAAAGTGTTCACTTATGGAATGACCGAGTTCACCAGGTCAATCCAGGCTCTGAGAGAGGGGTTAGACCCTCCCATCCAACGTAGTGCCAACACCTTCCTAGCCAAAAAGTGTCTCGCGTAGAAAAATCCTAATATAGTGTCCCCAATTCTCCTCGTCTAACACCCAGAATAAACAAACTAATGAACTAAGGGTCCCGTTATACATAGCGACACACCAGTGATCCCAACAACGATATGACCTGGTCAGGATCGCTGGTGTGTTGCTACATGATCTCTGGTGAGCTGCCAAACAGGCAGATCTCACCAGCGATCAGGACCAGAGACGACGCGGGTAACAAGTGCGCATGTCGCTTAGTTACCCGCTGTTTACCTTGGATACCAGCTCCCAGCGCGAGCACGCTGGTATCCAGGGTACACAGCAGGTAACTAAGTGACACGCGCTCTTAGTTACCGGCTATTTACCTTGGATACCAGCTCCCATCGTCTGCTTACAGCACTGGGAACTCGCTGATCGATGGTCTCCCGCTGCCACACGCGATGCGTGCTGGCCAGCGGGAGACCAACGATCAAAAAAAGGCCCAGGACATTAGAGCACGATCAGCGATACCCGGCGGAGGGCCAGTCGCTGATACGTGTCACACACAGCGAGATCGCTGGCGCGTCACAAAACTTGTGACTCAGCAGCGATCTCTCTTAGTGTGACGGGGGCTTAAGAGGAACAGGAATTTGCACTAAAGCCCCCGTCAAACTAAGCGAGATCGCTGCTGAGTCACAAGTTTTGTGACGCAACAGCGATCTCACCAGTGAGACGTATCAGCGGCCGGCCCCCCGCCGGGTATCGCTGATCGTGCTCTAATGTCCAGGACATTTTTTTGATTGTTCGTGTCCCGCTGGCCAGCATGCATTGCTGCATGTGGCAGCAAGAGACCATCGATCAGCAAGCTCCCAGCGCTGTAAGCAGACGCTGGGAGCTGGTATCCAAGGTACACAGCGGGTAACTAAGCGACACGCGCGCTTGTTACCTGCGTCATCGCTGGTCCTGATCGCTGGTGAGATCTGCCTGTTTGACAGCTCACCAGCAATCATGTAGCGACACACCAGCGATCCTGACCAGGTCATATCATTGTCGAGATCGCTGGCGCGTTGCTATGTGTGATGGGGGCTTAAGGATGCTAACAGCGATGTTACTTCAGACCAGTATGAAAAGACAATGGGGCATCCCCACACCATATGTACAAAGTTTTCTTACATTGTATAACACCGCAAACATTTGCGAGGATTGTAAATGACTCATCTTGAAAAGTCGCGATGGAGTTAGATATGACTGGTGTAAGATATATAATTGTGTCATTCTATTATTAATAGATGGAGATACTTTAGTTGGAGATTCAAGAATCTCCTCCCAATCCTCAGCCTGAGCATCAGGAATGAGATCTCCTCACCTCCCCTTAATTGTCATCATAGCAGAGTCAGTTCCCGCAGACAACATGTACATGTAAAGAATAGAAATAAGACCCTGAGGGCCTTGGGATTTAAGGATTCCTAGTAAAGGGAGAGATGAGATAGCTTGGGTCGTACACGAATAACATAAATGCGAATGACAGCTGATCTAAGTTGAAGATAACGGAACAATTGGGATCTAGGGATAATATATATATTACCTTCGCATAAGTCTTTAATCAAAGATACAATATGTGAGATCCAAACGCCAGCGGACGGGTGATTCAATAGCACCGGGTAATAGTCATTGTTCCACAGTGGCATTTTAGCTATAGTACCCTCAAAGTGGATCACCTTCTTGATCTGTCTCCAGACCGACCTCGCCAGACGAAGTAGATGCAACAATCGAGGGGCATTAAGTTTATCGGTTTCAAGAAAACCTAACCGGCAATCAATTCCTGCAGCATGAAGGTTGGTTTCACACTTGCGTTTTTTTGCGCTACGTTTTTGCGCATAAATGCGCATGCATTTTTTCCTATACTTAACATGGGTGCGCATTATCATGCATTTGTACACGCATGCGTTTTTTTGTAGTGTGCACCCGGGCACACAAAGTGCATCCTGTTGCATTTTTTATGCGTCCGACCTGTCTCAAAAAAAGCATGCGCATGCAATGCGCACAAAATTCACCCAAAAGCCCATTAAAGTCTATGGGAGCGCTGACGTGCGCATGGCCATGCGCACGTCAGCGCAAAAAGCGCATGTGTTTTTTTTACAAAAACCATGCGCAAAAAACAAGAAAATGCATAAAAAACGCATGATGCAAAAAAATGCAAGTGTGAAAGTAGCCAAAGATGATGTTCCGAGTTAGGTAAATAATTATCCGGCATCTATTTACTTAAAGCTTTAATCTGTCCTGCCAGATAATATAGATAAAAATCCGTCAGCGCCGCTTCCCCCATCTGCCTAGACCTCTGTAAAGTGGACAGTTTAAGTCTAGATTTTTCCCGTATAAATGACGTGGTCAGGGAGTTCAGATTGGTGAAAACGGATTTAGGAACCAGCACCGCACTATGCTGGAGGGAGTAACTAAGTTTGGGAAGTAAAATCATTTCAATTAATTTAATTCGGCTGGAAACAGATAGCGGAAGTTTACTCCATGAGGCAAATTTGAGTTTGAGTAGTTCCAGTAGTGGGAAGATATTAAGCTGTATGTCAAGTTAACTGCTTTTAGATATGTTAATTCCTAGATATTTAAAATGAGACATCATGGGCAATGGGGCCAAAGAACTAAGATGGGTTGCAGGGCCCATGAGAGAGGGGCAAGAGAGCGGACTTATTCCAGTTGACATATAGGCGAGAGTATTTACAAAATTTATCTATGGTAGTAATCACATGTGGCAACGTCTCGTTTGTTTTATCCATAAACACCACCATGTTGTCAGTATATAAACCAATAGTATCTAGATGATCTGCTATATTTATACCTCTGATACTCGGAGAGGACCTTACACGTATTGTTAAAGCTTCTATAACGAGGGCAAAGAGGGCCGGGGAAAGGGGGCACCCCTGGCGCGTTCCCCTAGAAAGAGAAAAGGATTCCGATATGGAGTTATTTATGACTATACAAGCTTTAGGTTTTGCATATATTACACTAATCCATTTTTGGAATTTAGCGCCAAAGCCATATCTCCTAAAGCATGCGAGCAAAAAAGGCCATTCAAGGGAATCAAAGGCCTTAGCTGCGTCTAGCGACGCCAGGGCCCAGTTATCATCCGGTACCAGAGAGCTATATTGAACCACTGACTGGACCCACCTGATATTGATGGAGGTGCTCTTACAGGGCATGAAGCCCGTCTGGTCCGTGTGTATAAGATTCAATATTGCTGAGTTTAATCTAGTGGCTAGAATCTTAGTAAAAATTTTATAGTCTACATTTACCAGTGATATGGGGCTATAAGATCCACAATCAAGGGGGTCTTCCCTTCTTTCTTATGTATAGTAATGTTTGCTGCATAAAAGGAGTCAGGTAAGTATTCCCCACTCCAAATCCCTTGAAATACCTTTAGAAGAAGTGGTGCCAGAATATCTTGATATTTTCTATACATTTCAATGGGGAACCTATCTGGTCCAAGAGCCTTCCCAGGGGCCATAGCCATCACAGCATTTTTAATTTCCTCTATAGTAAAATCAGCATCTAAAAAGGCCCACTGGGTAGTATCCAGTGTGGGAAATTCTATGTCTGATAGGTAATTTAGGCATTGTGAGGCATCAAAACCTCTTGTTGAACTATATAATGTTCTGTAATAATCATAAAAACAGTGACAAGTATATCTTCAGTTGAGGTCACCACTGAACTATCTGATATCTGGATCTGGAGTATAGTATTCGATGTGTTATGTTGACGTACTAGGAAAGCCAGAGATTTACCTGCCTGATCCCCTAGTTCAAAATAGGATTGCCGAGTAAAAAATAATTTACTCTGAGACTTGGTATCCATGTATTGAGTATATAGCCTGTGGGAAGTCAACCATACAACTCTATTCTCATTAGTCTGGCTAGATATATATGCTGCTTTGGAGTCTTTAAGTCGCCGTTCCATCTCGTCATCTTCCCTCGAGGTTACCTTTTTAATATAAGAAATCGTAGAGGACAGACATCCTCTCAAATACGCCTTAAGGGCGTCCCAAAACATGTTAATATCTTGGGGTTCAGGGAGAGATGAGATAAACCAATCTAATTGGTCTACAGTTCTGTCATTAGAACCTATTAATTTCAGCTAGAATGGATTTAGTTTCCAAAAAATATGTTTTGATTGGCCAAAATTAAGTCTAAGTATAATCGGACTATGATCTGAAATCCCTCTATTACCATGTTTTATGTCAGCTACCCACATCGCTAAGTTACTGGAACCCAATATGTAGTCTATACGGGATAACGTACATTTAGTAGATGAGTGGAAAATGTATTCCTTTACCCCAGGGTGGCGCATCCTCCATATATTCAGCCAACCACTATCCTCCAAAAACAGCACCAATGAAGAGGAAGATGAGGGTAAATCACTTACGAGAGCGTAACCACTCAGCTACCTCTGCTGGATCTGTAAAAAACACGGAGGAGCTCTCATGGACAATGCGGGGACAAGCTGGATATATCATTGAATACAAGACTTTTTTTTCTGAGCTGCTTTTTAATGTCCATGAATTGTGCCCGTTGCTTCTGGAGTTCCATAGAGAAATCGGGGAAAATCGAAATCATAGCATTGTTAAACTTAATAGGACTTTTTTGCCGTGCCAGACATAATATAGCATCTCAGTCTTTAGAATTGAGGAGACGTGCCAGAAATGGTCTGGGTGGACTGCCTGGTGGAAGTGGCTTTGTGGGGACCCTATGAGCCCTTTCCACAACAAAAAAACGGAGGAGAATTCATCTCCCAGATTATCCTTGAGCCAACCCTCTAAGAATTGCTCAGGTTGTTGACCTTCCGAGCGCTCTGGCAGTCCTATAACCCGAATATTATTTCAGCGCAGTCTATTTTCAAGATCATCCGCTTTTTGCTTCCAGGCATTTATAGAGCCGGCCACTCTTGTTAACTTAGTTTCTATGGGTGGGAGATTATCTTCTAAGTGGGATACTCTCATTTCTACTTCTGTGATGCGCCCCCTCATGGGCTGCATATCCTGTCAGAGACAGCCCACCTTAGAGTGCACAATTGTTAGGCATTGGGTTCCTGCCACTGCACAGGAGGAATCCGGACCCTTGCCTTCTGCAGCCTCCCATTCCTCTCCAGCTGCAGAGGAACCTGCTCAGCAAAGACGTTGTTCCCATCGTCTTGCTCAGTCTAGCACTGTGGGTTTGGTTGCTGCTGCCACCCCTTTTCCAGCTATAGCAATGCATGCTGGTCAGCAGCGAGCTACTCCAGGGACTAAGTCCTCCTTTTGGTCTACTGAGCATGCCCGTGTCATGATCTCTCATTTGAGATCGGAGGTCACATGCTCAGGTCCTTCTCCAGCTCAGATTGGACCATCAGGAAGGTCCCGGAATGACGCTGCTATAAAAGGTTCGCATGGCCTATCGGCCATGCGCTAGTATACACTGTATTTGGTGGATATGTGTGTGATAGATGCTTGTGAACCGCTGAATGACTCATTATGACACCCCTACCCTTTGATACACGTTATTAGGGTTAGAGTTCAGAGTCAGCGCCGAGTTGTGTGGCACTGCCTAGCGCCGCAGTGCTCCCACCTCCTCACACATGCTAGTGCCTGTGCGTGCCAATCTACCTAAGTCACCACGCTACCGCAGGTACTGCAGGATCCGTTAGTGCAGCGCCGTGCACGTCCGATGCGCTTTCCAGGCCTGAGTTTGGGCTGGTTAGTGGCGTCCGCCAGAGCTGTGCTGTGCGGTAAGCAACGTTCAGCTGCTCCCTGTGACTTCTAACAGGGCACAGCATCCTATAGGTGTCTGTTCAGGCATCGCGGTTGCGGTGCCGAGCACTAGTGTGACTAGAGGGACTCTAACCCAGTGTCTCAGGGGTAGAGTTCTGTGTCTATACACCAGTGCTCACATTGCCAAGCTCTGTGAGCATAAACAGGCTGCGGCATTTGTGAATTATGCATGAGAGACCTGGCACTTTCAGACGGATCAGTCCTTGCAAATTCTTTCAGTTTGTCAGCTGTTCCCGACCCTTTTGACCGATTCATATTTAACAGTGATGTAAAATGGTGAGCTGAATAAACGTCTGCCTACAAAGTCCCCTTTTTTCTCTGATCCCAGCAGCAGTAGTGTTAATCTAAAATATATGTAGACACGTTTAAGCTTGGTAGTAGAGGAGTGCCGTGAGCTCAGAGTAGGAAAATGAAATAGTGCTAAGCTTGTGACCAGCCTGCGGTCTTCACCCAGGTCTTGTAACAGGATATAATGCAGTGCCTGCAGGGGGGGGGCCGCGGTCTGGGTGCACAGATCCCTAAGATGGCGGGAGTAGCGGACCAGCTATTGTTACCAGGGGAGTGCGGGGCTCATTTCTCATAGCTCACACCACGCTACCCCTGCAAGTACCTCTAGAGGATCAAAGTGCCAGTCTGTCGGTCCCCTCAGGAGCAGGATCCGCCGAGTGATGAGTAGTCTCGAAAGCTTGCAATTTGTTACCATCTTTTCAGTTAGCTATTAAAAAAGGTATCAACTACTGAGGACTCTCAATTCCAAATATTTTTCTATCTATTTTCTTCTATTTTTCTGGGCCTTTATTTTGACAGGCCAGGAAATGCCAAAATTGAAGCTCAAAGACATGAAACTGTCTTCTTAAGTTGGGAAAACTTTAAGGAATTGCTTCATGAAACTCAGTTTCATGTGCAGAGGTAGGAATATAATGTTCTTTCTGTCAACAAGTTGCTCATATACAATATTTGGATCACCAGGTTGGAGGTCAGATTTTAGAGGCTAATTCCTCTCTACACAATGGTTCTCATGAGCTTTGCTGTCCCACATGCTCAGAAAGCAAGGATACTTGGTATATGTGCATTGCTGCCAAGAAGTAAGCATACGATCTTAAGGTCAACACAGATGATCCAATTCTGTTTGCGATATAGCAACAACCCAATGACTCGTTTTTATGTCTCCGTGTTCTTCAAAAGTGAAAATGAATAGCAAATTGAGACTGCACCAAATAAATTGCCACTATGGAGAAGAACACACTTTAATCTCCACTTTGAGCTATTGATGAACAGTCGCCATTCATTTGAGTCTTAAATTGGAATTCTCAATTAAACCATGCATGATATAACAATACACAAAAGCCAGTGTCACTTATAAAGCAGAAATGCATTTTCTTGGGTTTAACAGTAGGATACCTTTGCTCCTTTTTCAAGCAAGTTTTTCTTAAAGCATAGCCGGCATTTTCATATTTATTTCATCAGATTTTTATGGAATAAATTCATGGACTTAGGTGAGCTGCTTGACAAATTCACGAATCCAGGTTATGAGAAAGATTAACTGTTTATTTCCCTACGCGTTTCAAAGTGTATACCACTTCTTCCTCACGGGATGAATACAGATTTTACCTCAGAATTGAGAATTTTAAAAATGACTGATCAATTTTGGCAGAGAAGAAAAGCAATTTTTCTAATAAGAAATATGACAATGTTGCTTATTTTAATGTGTGCTATTGATTTATGAAATAAAAATTAAAACAATGGTTACGCTTTAAGCAGCCTTGATGTTAGGAGTTCTAAAGCCATTTTTGATCCCAAATCATTCAACTGAAACATGTTCAATTTCAAAATCTTCATTATTGCTGTTAATTTGTTCTTCACCATAATGCTGTTCTTAAATAAAGGATAGTTCAAGGAAAACTGGCCCTGGGATTTTGGCACTGGAAGTATAGCTGATGGTAGTTTAGGATATTCTATTTTATATTTATCATTCTTGGTATTTCCTGAAGTTTTCATTTTACTTTAACTAATCAGGACTCGACTCTTGACACACTGCATGGCACATATTAAGAAAGGCCTAAGACTTATCTTAATTATCAAGTTTTACTTTGAAATATGCAAAAATAGGCTTGCTTAACAAATGTGTTGATGTTCCTCCTTTGAATGGGAATGGTGACACTGCCACAGATAAAACTAAAGGAATCGGGGCTGTTTTGGCATGTACGACGAGAAATAGCAGACAGATAATATCTGAAAGAAAGGAAAAAAGTGTGGCACACAACACAAATATAGAGCGGCACACAACCTTTCACCACACTGTCTCACATGTTACTGAATAGCCTAGACAAATAGCAACCTGTTGCCGGGTGCCAAGGCCATCTTCCACCCCTCCTCACTTGAGGGAGGTTCGCTCTTGGCCAATAGGAGAGCAATAGTGCTACCCTCGATGCAGCCTAGAGTAATCACATTAAGATAAACTGTAGAGAAAAAAATCTGACGCCATAGAAGGAAACTAAAGCCCCCGTCACACATAACGATGTCCCAGCGATCCCACCAAAGATCCGACATGGATGGGATCGCTGAGACATCCATAGACAGCCCCAGCGATCAGGACCAGCGACGCTGGACGCTGGTTTCCAAGGTAAAAATCGGGTATCTAGGAGCCACGTGACTCCTGGATACCCACCGTTTTCCAAGGTAAACAGCGGGTATCAAGGAGCCGCTGCTCCTGGATACCCGACGTTTACATTAGAAACCAGCGTCGCTGATCTCTCGCTGCCATACGCAGCAATGCGTGCTGGGCAGCGGGAGAACAGCGATGGAAAAACGGCCCAGGCCGCTCGAGCATGATCAGCGATAACCGGCAGGGGGCCAGTCGCTGATCTCTGTCACACACAGCAATCTCGCTGGCGAGATCGCTGATGTGTCACAAAATCAACAATCTCGCTAGCGAGATTGCTGTGTGTGACGGGACCCTAACTGCAATTTTGAAATCAGCATGCATATTTTAATCTAAATCAGCAGAAACATCGAACTCAACAAAACTCATGTTGAAAATTGTCCCTTCAAATAATGGCTCCTGAAAATGAACCTTTGTAAAATTATCCAAAGGTGATTATAATTAAATAAATTATACACATACAACATTATCCATACATAGAGTTACATGTCAGAAAGTGTTTGTAGCAAAATATTTAGAATGGGGTATTATGAATATAGTTCTGAATACTTTCATCTGCACAATTTTCATGTACTGCAACTTACAGTGGGTACGAAAAGTATTCAGACCCCTTTAAATTTTTCACTGTTTCATTGCAGCCATTTGGTAAATTCAAAAAAGTTCATTTTTTTCTCATTAATGTACACTCTACACCCCATCTTGACAGAAAAAAAAAATCATGTGGCAGAACGTTCCATAGTCTCACTGCTCTTACAGTAAAGAATCTGCGTTTGATTATGATGAAAACTTCTTTCTTCTAGGCATAGAGCATGCCCCCTTGGGCCTGCAGCAGGCCTAAAGGCCCCGTTACACATAACGATGTCCCAGCGATCCCACCAATGATCCCACATGGATCCGTATGTCATCCGATTGTAATGCCAGGGACATCGTTAGACAGCTCCTCCAGCGATCAAGACCAGCGAGAAAACTGGCATCTAAGGTCTTTTTATACCCCAGAGACGATAATTGTACACATTAGGCTGGAGTCACACTCAACGTATAAAAATACGGTCTGTTTTTCACGGACCAGAATCGCACAAATGTTTCATGAACAGTGAATCCGTATGTCATCCGATTGTAATGCCTGGGACATCGTTAGACAGCCCCTCCAGCGATCAAGACCAGCGAGCAAGCTGGTATCTAAGGTAAACAGCAGGATTCTAAGAGCTGTGCGGCACTTGGATACCCGCTGTTTACCCTGGAAACCAGCATGCACGCTGGTTTCCAGGGTACACAGCGGGTAACCAAGAGCCGCGCGGCTCTTAGAAATGCGCTGTTTACCTTGGATACCAGTGTGCAGCGTCGCTGATCGTTGGTCTCCCACTAGCCAGCACGCATCGCTGCGTTGGGCAGCGGGAGAGCAACGATCAAAAAATGGCCCAGGACAATCCTGCACGATCAGCGATACCCGGTGGGGGGGCTGGTCTCTGATGTGTGTCACACACAGCGATGTCGCTGGCGATCTTGCTGTTTGTGACGGGGCCTTAAGTGTAAAAAGGTCATTATACAGATCTCTGTATTGTCCACTCATATATATGTACATTGTAATAAGATCACCCCTAAGCATTCGTTTTTCCAAACTGAATAATTCTAAGTTTAATAATGTCTTGGTATTTTAGTCTACCCATTCCCTACCTTGGTCACTCTTCTCTGTACCAACTCTAGTTCAGTTATGCTCTTTTTATACCCCAGAGAAGATAATTGTACACATTAGGCTGGAGTCACACTCAACGTATAAAAATACGGTCCGTTTTTCACGGACCAGAATCGCACAAATGTTTCATGAACAGTGGATCCGTATGTCATCCGATTGTAATGCCAGGATGCAATTTTCTAGCATCTAAGCATCCGTGTAACATTCGTATGACGAGATTTTCTCGCCGGCTTGCAAAATGGACATATAATGGATCCCAATGATAGGTTAAAACACAAACAAAATAATAGATATATACACATAGAATACATATATACAGTATATGTACAGTACATGTCATTGAGACACATACATATATATATATATATTTCATAGAGTTCTACATAGCATAATAGCCACTAAATCAATTGCCGGCTTCTGTAAAATCATTACAAAACCCGACATAAAATGACACATGGTTTATATACAGTAAACCATTTCATTTCATTTAGTTTTTTATATGTTTTTGACTCATTTTTTTTTCCATAAATGTGTTTATTAACCTTTTCAAAATAAGGTACAATAATCCAGAAAGATGATATACATATGAATACATCAGAATATACAGACAGGTAAGATACAACATTGTGAGTGAGGGACAAAACAAGCTTGTAATTCTAGATATCTCAAATCAAACACGCCATGTCCATTCACATTTTAGTAACCTTTGGACAAATCATTCTGAGATTGTGTAGGAAAAAGGCAGATATAGAGAAATAAAGTCAACAAGAGGGAAAGAGAAGGGAAGAGAGACAGTGGGTAAGAAATGGGGGGAAGGGGAACTAAACCAACCTCGGTCCCAGCTACCCTACGAAACTTATGGAAACTCAGTTAACCAGCCCGGAAACTCCGAACTCTCCTTGAATGTCTCCCAGAGGAACCACATTAGTCCCCACTCGGTCACAGATTCGTCATCTTGTGCCATCAGCGACTCCATTAGGTTGACTCTATCCATCTCGGACACCCACTCCACCACAGACGGAACCCTTGTCGTACCCCAGTACCGGGGAATAATTGTTCTGGCTGCTACTAGGCAGAACCTCATAATTCCTTTCTTTATGGTTGTTATAGATCCAGGAATCAGTGAAAGGAGAGCTATTTGAGAGGATGGCTCACAGCGAACGCCAGTCATCAAGCGAAAGGCTCCAAAAACAGCTTCCCAAAATGGACGTAGAAGACTGCAAGACCACCATATATGAATAATAATAATAATAATCTTTATTTATATAGCGCCAACATATTTCGCAGCGCTTTACAGTTGAACAGTTTCAAACACAACAGTCATAAGTAACAACGTTAACAATACAATAATTAAAGCGAAATAAGACGACCCTGCTCGTGGAGCTTACAATCTACAATGAGGTGGGGGGGATACAAAGCACAGATTTGTATTTACAATGATGTATTTACAATGACGGTCCAGCCATCTTCAGGGGGTGGGGGTTAGATGGAGATAGTGAATGGGCTACACACACACAAACATGACTTTGATTACTGAATGTGATAGGCCGCTCTGAACAAATGTGTTTTGAGCGAGCGCCTAAAACTATGCAAATTGTGGATGGTCCTAATATTTTGGGGTAGAGCATTCCAGAGGATTGGCGCAGCACGGGAGAAGTCTTGGAGTCGGGAGTGGGAGGTACGGATTAGGGCAGAGGTTAGTCGAAAGTCATTTGCAGAGCGCAATGAAGCATATATGAAGCATAGACCCCTCTTCATTGTCACATCTCCAGCATAAGTTTGAAATTGCAGGATTTATTTTATGGAGGAGCACAGGACACCTATACCAATGCGTTAATATTTTACAATTTTTCTCTTGTGATCTGCAAGAGATAGAGGTCTTGTGGGTGAGGGTGAAGATCTTCAGACGGTCTGCTTCAGAGAGGGTGATCTGCAGATCTCTCTCCCAAGCTGTAATAAAGCTGGGGGTGTCAATAGATAACGCTTCCAGGATCAAACTGTAAAGCAAGGAGACTGTGTGGGTAGGACCCTCCGCAGCCAGCATCAAGGACTCAAATCGGGTCGATGTGTTAAAGGAAATACCCGAAAGGAAGTCCTTCAACTGAGCGAATTCAAGCCAAGATAGCGATTTGCTATGGCAGGTGTCCCGCAACCCCCCCACAGTGGAGAGCCCAGAGAGACTGTCCTCCACCTGGCCCAGTCTCACCCGATCGACAGCATAGAAACGCAGTCCTGTCCACTGCTGGAGGGAAAGCAATGTTGTCAAAGAGGGGGCCCCGTCTACTCTGAATGTTACAGTCTCAGTCTCCCCCGATTTCTATCCCAAAATCTCAACACTATCTGCGTAAGAGGTGGAAAGTCTGAGATCGGGGGCCTAAAATTGGCACCACACCATGGTATCCAGTATAGAGAGCAAGGTGAGAGGAGTTTTTCTAAAATCACCCACTGTTTATGTAAGTCGCTATATCTCCAGTTCACTATTCTAGTCAGGGGAATGGCATGATAATATCTTTTGAAGCTAGGAAGACCTGTACCCCCCTGTGTCTTGGGTCTGGTCAAAACTGAGAGCCTAATACGGGGTCTTCGAGCTCCCCAGACAAAACTATTAATAGCAGATTGTAACCAATTAAAGAAATAGTCAGGAATTACTATTGGGACTGTTTGAAAAGATAAAGAAAGCGGGGGAGAATGTCCATTTTGATGACGTTTATACGACCAAACCATGAGAGCTGAGATCTATTGTATTTTTTAAGATCTGATAGAGTTTTGTGTAAAAGTGGGACATAGTTTAGGGAAAAAAGATCCACTTCGTTTCTAGGGATCCAAACTCCCAAGTATTTTATAGCTTTATCTTTCCATTTAAAAGGGAATGGAGTCTCTGGACCAGGTCATCAGGGAGAGATATATTAAGGGCCTCTGTCTTTGAATAATTAACTTTAAAGTTAGATACTTCTCCAAACTGTTGGAACTCTCTCATCAGCACTGGGAAGGCAATGGTCGGGTTAGTGATATAGATCAAAAGATCATCTGCATAGATAGACAATTTAACATGATTCCGACCAACTTGAAGGCCCTTGATATCAGGAGCATTCCTCAGTGCGATTGTAAGATGCTCCATTGCAATAATATAAAGTAAGGGCGAAAGAGGGCACCCCTGATGTGTGCCATTAGCTATTTGTAAGGGAGATGACAAAGTACCATTAACTCTAAGTCGGGCTGTGGAGCCTTGGTGTAGTGCCAGAATCCTACCCAGCATGTCAGGTCCCAAACCAAGCTGTGTCAAGGCAGATCTCATAAAGGTCCATCCTAGACGATCAAACGCCTTTTCCGCATCAATGGACAATAGACATGCTGGAATTTTATGTTTACGCATGAGAGGCAAGGAGCAATGTTTTTACAGTATTATCTCTAGCCTCCCTGCGTTGTACAAAACCAGCCTGATCCGTGTGAATGGAGCCAGGGAGTAGAGGGCTTAGTCTTTTTGCAATTGCTTTGGCGTATACTTTTACATCAACATTAATTAAGGAGATATGACGATAATTAGCGCATAATAAGGGGTCCTTTCCTGGCTTGGGAATAACGACAATTGTGGCAGCTAAAGTTTGGGGGGCATATATAGGAAGGAGAGAAGTCCGGCTTTCAGGATCGCGCTGTTCCAGTCCAAAGTTCACAAGGAGTTAATCCAAGGACCAAGCAGTGATTATAACTTTCTTTTTATTCCATAAACTCTACGCGTTTCGTGTACACACTGTACACTTCCTCAGGAGCAAAGTTACACTGGCATCACATTCCATTCTCTTTATATACTAACTCCCCCAGGAAGTGAGGTAGGTGCTCATTGCACTTAAAAAAAATTCACACATAACTATCAACATTATGTAAAATCACAAAAATCACTAAAATTCATCTATAAAACACACTTATATAAAAACACACATATGTAAAACTTCACACTAGAAAAAATGTAAAACATTATAATAAAATTATGATTATACTCAATAAAAGTCTAAAATTCTTGGTACATCATATCAATTAGCAGAACAACATTCACAAATCTCTTATATAACTGCACTTATATTTTCCTTTCAGTATTAACCCTTCATTCAACATATTATACTTTCCTTATATTTCAGGCAGATGATCATATATTAATTAATGTATGTACTCCTATGCGGATTCGATCCTGCACAGCAGACCCATGCTCTGCACTCAAGAAACTTTTCTGTTCTCTCAGCCAAAGGCTCCACATCTCCAGAGCTGTCAGATCCTTTTCAAGGCACCAGCCAACTATTCCAATCATAGTAAAATGCCGCCGATTGTATCTCTTTATATGTTAGCGATATGATCATTCCCTTGCTGTAATGTTATAGCATGGACATCACACAATTATCAGATGCCAATACTACTCTAATCCTTAGCAGACAAATATGCAGAGCACCAAAATTATTTAAAGATGTCAGATATTTCATTTAAACCGTATGGTTGCAGAGTCTGCAACCTGTGAATCCAGTAAATTTCCTTTCTCATCAGAATGACACTCCTGTTCACAGTGTCTTCTGAAACATAATCAATTGGGGCCACTTTAAGACACGGCTAAAATGAAAAAACTGTTCAATCAGTTAGAAGATTTTCTGAAGGATGAATTGCATTTTTACACTGATGCTAGGTTTCTCTCTATATATTTAGATGAGAATTTATGCCCAAGGGGATTGAGGGTTAATCATTCGTCCCCTTTTCCACATGATTTAAGTTTTTGTTCTGAATGGAATGAGGTTTTATTTAAATGCATGCAGGGTTTACTGCAACTACTTTTTTAAAAAAAGGACGTCTTTGGCAGAGACATTAGTAGAAAGGATTTCTAATTTATCATTAGAACTCCTTCATTTTGGGACACACCCGGAATTTAATAGGATTAACACAGCTATTACATCTAGGCTCTTACAAGCTGAACAAGAAATAATTAAGAGAAAGGCACGCAAACTATATAGAGATAGAGATGATTATAAGAAAGCGAATAGTATTGATAAAAACACACTAGATTGTGGGAAGAACAATATAATGAATGTGAATAAGGGAGATGGGAATATACAGAAAAACACCCCTCAAATTCCGATGGTGCCTACACGTACACCCAGAAATGGAAATAAAAAATTTTTTTATAGTGAAAATACTCCAAATTTTACAAAGACTAATTTGAAGATTACACAAAAACCTTCTTTTGAAACTATAGTAAGTGAGGTCCCCAAAAACATTGATGCACAAGTAAAACAGACGGGTTTATGTGAAACAGTGATTACTGAAAATTACACTAATAAGAATGAAAATGAAAATAAAAATGGAAATGAAAATATTAATGATATGATAGCTGAAATAAGCGAACCACGGATCATTAGTGACAATAGTGACAATGACAAAATGGATGTGACGGATAATTCAAGAAATAATGATTTGGGTGCACTAGTAAAAAGAGTTGATATAAATACCACCAATAATACTAATGTTACTGGGGAAGTTATAGACTCACAGATGCAGATTAAGAAAATAATAGAACAAATAGATGCAATAAAGAGAAGTGGGAAAAATCAGGATAAAAAACAAGTGAACAGGAAAGATGGAAATAAAAGCTTGCCACCTCCTATGACTCCTATGAGGATTGAACCCCCGGATATGATTAATTTTTCAGATGATAACGTGAAGAGCAATCTCCTGGATAAAATTGATGATCATAGACAAAATATTTATATTCTCCCCCAAGTGGGGTTGGATGATAATTTAATTGTGGGAGCGACAGATATTGCAGTTGCAGAGAAGGAGTCCATTGTATGTGACAACTCACAAGAGTTGAACAAAATGTGTATTATTGAGAACTCTAAAAATCAGAGCAGTTTGGTCCCTTTTCTTCCAAAATTTAACAGTAGTGAACAAAAGAAGAAACAATCCTTTCAAGATGATATACCGTCTTTTTTAGTGAAGGGAAAAAACCAGCAGAATGTAATAACGCACTTTTTTTCAAACCAGCCAAGAAAAAGAAAAAGTGTTAGAGGCTGCAGAGGGGGGCAAACGCAACAAAATAGAATAAAGATACCGACACCAGAAAACAAAATAATAAATAATATTTTTAATTTATCATCTATCATATTAAATACAGCAGAAATTTCTCTGTTGCAAAAAGGATTATCCTTTTGTCCTGTCACGAATTCACAGGAACTGGATCTTTTTATTGATTTGACTGGTGCCTTGAAAAGGAACTGACAGCACTGGAGATGTGGAGCCTTTGGCTGAGAGAACAGAAAAGTTTCTTGAGTGCAGAGCATGGGTCTGCTGTGCAGGATCGAATCCGCATAGGAGTACATACATTAATTAATATATGATCATCTGCCTGAAATATAAGGAAAGTAAAAGTATAATATGTTGAATGAAGGGTTAATACTGAAAGGAAAATATAAGTGCAGTTATATAAGAGATTTGTGAATGTTGTTCTGCTAATTGATATGATGTACCAAGAATTTTAGACTTTTATTGAGTATAATCATAATTTTATTATAATGTTTTACATTTTTTCTAGTGTGAAGTTTTACATATGTGTGTTTTTATATAAGTGTGTTTTATAGATGAATTTTAGTGATTTTTGTGATTTTACATAATGTTGATAGTTATGTGTGAATTTTTTTTAAGTGCAATGAGCACCTACCTCACTTCCTGGGGGAGTTAGTATATAAAGAGAATGGAATGTGATGCCAGTGTAACTTTGCTCCTGAGGAAGTGTACAGTGTGTACACGAAACGCGTAGAGTTTATGGAATAAAAAGAAAGTTATAATCACTGCTTGGTCCTTGGATTAACTCCTTGTGAACTTTGGACTGGAACAGCGTGATCCTGAAAGCCGGACTTCTCTCCTTCCTATATATGCAATTCTAGTGACCGGCTGATTGCTGCAGTTCATCGGATCCTACCCATTTATGCTTATGGTTGTTGTGTTTCGCACAACTGAACCAGGTGAGTGGATCCATATCTGTTGAAACGTTTATATCATTGGATAAGACCCTATTGTGCGCTTCTGTCTCCCCCTTTTTTAAAGTTTGGGGGGCAAAAGGGCAATTCTCAGAGATAGAGTTGAAGAGTTTCGTCATAGATGGAATTAAATTTGATGCAAATATCTTATATAAGTTAGCCGGGAATCCATCCGGACCGGGGCTTTTGCAATTTGCCAGAGACCCGACTGTATCCAGTATCTCCTGTTCTGAGAACGGGGTGTCAAGGGCCATTACTCCCTCAGATGGAAGAGGAGGAATCGGAGTGCTATTTACATAGTTATCCACTCTTTCCTGGAAGTCGAACACAGCCATGTCTACCAAAGGTCCTCTAAGGTTGTAAAGGGGGTTGTAATAGCCCCTAAATGAGTCTGCAATCTCCAAGGGGGAGTGGAGGGATTTGCCTGACCCAGACTTAAAGATAGGTATATAGGTAGTAGGAATTCGTGGGTGTAAAAATCGTGCTAAGGCCCTACCAGGCTTGTCAGAGTATTCATATAGGTATCTGCGGAAGCGGTCTCTCTGTCTTGCTGTTGCTGTATCTAGCAATAAGCTTAAGTCAGTTCTAGCTTTCAACAGGTCAGTCATGACTTGTGGATTTTGTGACCTTTTGTGTTCCAACTCCAAAGCTTGGATGTGCGTCAACAAATTAGGAATAGCAGAAGCCCTTTCTCTCTTTAATCGTGCCCCCTGTTGGATGAATACTCCCCGTATAACTTCTTTTAAGGCCTCCCACTGATATGACAAAGCTGTGGGGTGATCTTTGTGAATATTGAAAAAATCTGTGATTGCCATCTTGATTGCCTCCTGACAAGAGGGATTTTTGAGAAGCCCCGGGTGTAAGGACCAAGTCCATTCGTTCGATGTGAGTTCTGGAACCGTCAAGGATAGTAAGACTGGGGCATGGTCCGACCAAATCATCGTGTCAATTTGTGTCGTCGGGTGAAACGAGAGCAGCCCGTGACTAATTAAAAAATAATCTATCCTGCTATACGAATCATGTACCGCAGAATATAAAGTATAGTCACGTGTAGTGGGGTGGATCAGTCTCCAAACGTCAACCAGACTATATTCCGTTAGCTTAGATTTCAGACTCACCAACTGGGAGGGGGAGACGGCCGACCTACCCAAAGATGAGTCCAGGACTCGATCCAATATAAAATTGAAGTCTCCTCCCACAATTACTGCACCCTCTGCGAATGCCGAGAGGTCGCGTAGGTAAGCTTTACAAGTTCTGATCTGATCCTGGTTAGGCAGATAAAAATTAGCAATGGTAAATACATCTCTGATAATTTTAATCTTTAAAAACAAATATCTTCCTTGCGTATCAGATTTAGAGGCAATTACTTGAGCCCATAGCGACTTGTGCAAGGCAATACTAACGCCTTTGGATTTTGAGTCTGGGTTGCCGCTATGGAACCAGTGTAAAATTTATGGTTAAGTGAAGGTATCTGATCTGATCTAAAGTGGGTCTCCTGCAGAAGCAGCACATGAACCAGATTCTTGTGCATGTGATAAAGAACCTGCGAGCGGTTTTCAGGAGTATTAAACCCTCTGATGTTCAAAGAACAAAGGTTCAAGGTGGCCATTGTAAACAAGTAAAAGAATCAGTAGTAGGACTAGGTGGTGATAGGAGGGGAAGAGGTGTTGGGTAAAGAAAAGAAAGCACTTAAGAAAAAGGATATAGAAGGAAGTTCTGAGGGAAGAATAGAAGAGAGCAGAATATAATGTATGAAGAAATATAAACAAAAATTTCAGACGGAGCAGAATATTCCGTCTTATTAGACCACAGGTAGTTACTCCTATGGGCTAAGAATTAAGCAGAGAAATTCTCTGAAGGAAGTGTCAAAGACACACCCTAACTTGGTAGGTGACTGGACTCTAAAACAGAGCGAACAGCCAGGCCCCCACAGCAAGTTAATTATACATGTTAAACAACCAGATTCAGTGCTCCAGGCCTCAAGGCTATACTGGCTATGTATTGGATCCAAATACCCCACAAACACAACATAATACCAGAGGCAACTTGGAGATGATGAGGATCCCTGTAGACTAATTTTTCTAGTTATAGTAAACCACTATAATGCATAATAAGGCTCCACCCCAGGATACAAGGCCCCCGATAGAAAACCACCAATATTCCCTGACCCAAGGAAAAGGACAGCGGAGAGAGCAAGTGATTAATATAGGACAAACTCCTCAGTGCTCCGGCGTCACCCGAGGGACCACCGGAATCACGGCGTAGATCTCTTCTCCTCTTCTTCCCACATTCCGATGGTACTCTCCCACCTCCTCGAACTCCCCCGAACCCAAAAGAGAAAAAACGGGGCCACTCCCCCAGGGTGACCGGTGGCAACCCCAGAGCCAATGAGAAATCTAGCAGATCCGACGGGGATCTCAGGATCACCGTGCCAGTGTCCCCCTGAGCTTGTAGCTGAAAAGGGTATCCCCACGTGTAGGCAATGTTTTTCGCGCGCAGAGCCTCTAGGAGAGGTCGCAGGGCCCTTCTTTTAGCCAGAGTTATAGGGGAGAGGTCCGCTAGAAGCTGAATATTTATGCCATTAAAGTCTATAGCGTCGTTCTCTCTAGCTTTACGCATAATGTCCTCCTTAATTTGGAAAAAGTGAATCCTGCAAATTACATCTCTCGATCTAGATGGGTCAGGGTGCCTTGGGCCCAGGGATCGATGAGCTCTGTCCAATTCAATATGTTCATCCGTGGATCTACTCAGCAATGAATTAAAAACATGCTGTAGGGCTGAATTCAGGTCCCGTGGGGCCACAGACTCTGGGAGACCACGCAGTCTAATGTTGTTTCTCCTATTTCTGTTTTCAGAGTCTTCTAGCATGTCCATAACTAGATCAAAATTCTGTGAATGCTGATCTAAAAGTTGCTGCCGAATATGAAGCTGGGAAGATAGCGCATCCACTTTAGCCTCTAACACAGTGATGGCAGAATTTATGTTGGAAACGTCCTCTTTGAGGGAGCCAATTTCCCTCTTGCAGACTGCCTCCAAACGCTAGATGCATCCTTCCATGTCAGTCTTGGTGGGGATGGCACTTAAATGGGCACGTAGTTCTCCTACATTCATAGTCAGGGACGAGGAATCCCCAGAACCTGTAGTTGTCTCAGAGCCATCCTGGGTAGCCTCACTGCTGATCCCCATCATGCCAGTGTCAAATGTACAAGATCCATTAAGTGTGCTGTCTGCAGACCCTGCTCTCCTCAGAGATTCGTCTGGAGCAGAGGAAAGAGTTAATGGTTTAGCAGGAGCTGGCCCGGAGGGGGAGGGGAGGGACAGGGAGTCTTCCACTCTCTGAGTGCCTGTAATGCTACCGACCTTATCTCCAGTTTTGTTCTGTCCAGCTTGGCACTTTCTGTGTTTGTTTTCCCTGTGTGCGTCCTTCATGTGATGATCCGGCTGCAGCAGCAGACAAGCGTGCAGCCTTCAGGCCACTCACATCAGATTTCTCCTCAGCAGCTGCCATAGCTGCACGTCTGGTCTGTTTTCCCGCGCTGCTTGGGGCTGTTAGATACCGAGTAATTCCAGGGTCAGCAGGTCTGGAGGAGGGCTCCCGTGGTGCCTGAGAGCGAAGACCGGCTTTATCTCTCATGTAGAGGCCAGGGGACTGCTCGTGCTTGCTAAATCTTTGCTGTAAGGGCTCTGGGAAGCAAGAGCTCTCTCTATGTGCATCTGCCCTGCTCCATGACCAGGCCACGCCCCATGTTTTTGACTAATAATTACATTAGTGTATGTGTGTAAAATTCTGGACATGTAGGTGTTAAATTAAAGGGTTAATTCATTGAAAAAAAATTGCATGGGCTCCCGCGGTATTTTCACCACCAGAGAGGGAAAGCCAGTGAGTGAGGGCAGATATTAATAGCCTAGAGAGGGACCATTGTTTTGGGGCCCCCTGGTTAATCTGCCCCCAGCCACCCCTGAAAAGGTGCATCTATAAGATGCACCTTTTCTGGCATTTAGCCTCTATTCCCATTGCCTTAAGCAATGGCTCATGGGTTAATAATGGGCTAATGTCACCTTGCTATTGAAACGTAAGACACCTATCCATTATTAATCCTATAGTAATAAAGGGTTAAAAAAGACACATTAATTAAAAATTCTTTTAATGAAATAATGACACCACATTTTTGACAAAATTTATTATTCATTACATAGTGGCAGGCATTGAGAACAAGAAAACAAAAATGATCAATGTAAATCAAAATGAATATCCCATGGAGGTCTGGATTTGAAAGGATACTCAAAATCAAAGTGGAAAATCAAATTACAGGCTCATCTAAAGGCCCCGTCACACTAAGCGACTTACCAGCGATCCCGACACCGATATCAAGGTGTCAGGATCGCTGGTAAATCGCTGATCGCTGGTGAGCTGTCACACAGACAGCTTCACCAGCGATCAGCACAGCGATGCCGAGCGCCCGGCATCGCTGGCCATCCTGTAAAAAATAGAATCAAAATAAAAAATATAGTTATTCTCACCTTCCGACGTCCTGTTCAGCCATCCTGCCTCTCTCCACTCTCCGGTCCCAGTGATCCTTTGCACGAATGACCGCGAGATGTCACAGTCTCGCGGGATAACAAAGTCTCGCGGTCATTCGTGCAAAGGATCACTGGGACCGGAGCGTGGAGAGAGGCGGGATGGCTGAACGCGACGTCGGAAGGTGAGAATAACTATATTTTTTATTTTTTTAATTATTTTTTACACCTGATCGCTGGTCTCCCGCCTGTCACACACAGCGATGCGTGCTGGCCAGCGGGAGACCAGCGACAAAAGAAATGTCCAGAGGTTTCTTCCAGTGATCAGCGATACCGGCAGGGGGGCCGCTCGCTGATCGCTGTCACACACAGCGATCTCGCTGGTGAGATCGCTGTTATGTCACAAAAGTTGTGACTCAGCAGCGATCTCGCTACCGAGATTGCTTAGTGAGACAGGGCCTTAACTGCAGTGGAAATGCCTCAAGAAAGGGAATTGATGCTCAGTAGTGTGTGTTGCCTCCACGTGCCTGTTTGACCTCCCTATGACACCTGGGCATGCTCCTGATGAGTCGGCGAATGTTGTCATGAGGGATCTCCTCCCAGACCTGGACTAAAGCATCCGCCAACTCCTGGACAGTCTGTGGTGCAACGTGACGTTGGTGGATGGAGCAAGACATGATGTCCCAGATGTGCTCAATCGGATTCAGGTCTGGGGAACGGGCGGGCAAGTCCATAGCTTCAATGCCTTCATCTTGCAGGAACTGCTGACACACTCCAGCCACATGAGGTCTGGCATTGTCTTGCATTAGGAGGAACCCAGGGCCAACCGCACCAGCATATGGTCTCACAAGGGGTCTGAGAATCTCATCTCCGTACCTAATGGCAGTCAGGCTATCTCTGGTGACCAAATGGAGGGCTGTGCGGCTCTCCAAAGAAATGCCACCCCACACCATTACTGACCCACTGCCAAACCAGTCATGCTAAAGGATGTTGCAGGCAGATCGCTCTCCACGGCATTTCTAGACTGTCACATGTGCTCAGTGTGAACCTTTCAGCTGTGAAGAGCAGAGGGCGCCAGTGGTGAATTTGCCAATCCTGGTGTTCTGTGGCCCTCAGACCATCCTCATGGAGTCGGTTTATAACAGTTTGTACAGACACATGCACGTTTGTGGCCAGCTGGAGGTCATTTTGCAGGGCTCTAGCAATGCTCCTCCTTGCACAAAGGCTGAGGTAGCGGTTCTGCTGCTGAGTTGTTGCCTTCCTACAGCCCACTCCCCATCTCCCGGTGTACTAGCCTGTCTCCTGGTAGCACCACCAGCCTCTGGACACTACGCTGACAGACACAGCAAACCTTCTTGCCACAGCTCACATTGATGTGCCATCCTGGATGAGCTGCACTACCTGAGCCACTTGTGTGGGTTGTAGAGTCCATCTCATGCTACCACGTGTGTGAAAGCACAACCAACATTCAAAAATGACCAAAACATCAGCTAGAAAGCATTGGTATTGAGATGTGGGCTGTGGTTCCCACCTGCAGAACCACTCCTTTGAGTGTGTCTTGATAATTGCCAATAATTTCCATCTGCTGTCTATTCCATTTGCACAACAGCATGTGAAGTTGATTGTCAGTCAGTGTTGCTTCCTAAGTGGAGTTTGATTTCACAGACGTTTGATTTACTTGGAGTTATATTCTGTTGTTTAAGTGTTCCCTTTATTTTTTTGTATATATATATTATACACATATATATATATACACATACATACATACCGTTGTGCTCAAAAGTTTACATACCGTGACATTTTTGCTTTCTTGGCCTTCTTTCAGAGAGCATGAATGATAAGACCAAAACTGTGTTTTCTCTTTTTAATTCATGACAACCCAAAACATCCAAATGACCCTGATCAAAAGTTCACATACATCATTTCTTAATACTGTGTATTGCCCCCTCTATTATCAATGACAGCTTGAATTTAGGGGGTGTGTATACTTTTGAGAACTATATATACAATGTGTCTGTAAAGTCATGGTGTACTTACTTGACCAGTCACTGGAAAACAAAAAATGAAATGTGAAATCTGCTCCAAACAAAAGAAAAACTCCCAGTTTCATATCTATTCAGTGCAGTTCGATGTGGGCTCCATTTGTTGCCCTACAGCCATCCAAACGATAGTGAAGTTCTTGCCACACACGGGTAGGACGTCTGGTGTAACAGAGTGAATAATGGCTGTGATTGTTTTAAGAGATTAAGTCGTTGTGTGTCAGGACTGCTGAGCAGCTGAGGAATTCTTTAAGCGCCCGCCCGCCCTGACTTTTATGGACTTTGTTACTGTATACTTTCCTGTGACTGGTCAAAAGTGCACCATGACTTTACGGACACACTATATATATATATATATATATATATATATATATATATATATATATATATATATATATTTACATATAATATATAACAAGCTGAAGAGTCCAGCGTTGCCCGCGCATAGAATCCCCTGTATATAGTATATACCTGTATGGCATGTCCCTTTGTATATAGTATATACACCTGTATGTCATCTCCTCCTGTATATACGTGGATGTTATCTCCTGTGTATGGTTTTGAAGTCCACACCATCAGGCTCTTTCGTCCCCTCTCCCTCAGAGTAGCGGTCATATACCGGCCCCCAGGCTCACCCACCCACTTCCTGGACCATTTCTCTGCCTGGCTGCTGCACTTCATGTCCTCAGAACTACCAACCCTTATCCTGGGAGACTTCAACATCCCCATTAACAGCCCCACTTCCACATCTGCATCCCAGCTTCTATCACTAACCACTTCTCTAGGCCTCTCTCAGCTCTCAACCTCTGAAACACACAAAGACGGTAACACCCTGGACCTGCTTTTCGCCCGGATCTGCTCAATCTCCTACATAGATAACTCACCGCTTCCCCTCTCTGACCACAACATTCTCTCCTTTACACTCACAAATCCTCGCTCACCCCAGCACCCTCCTACCTACCATTCAGTCAGAAATCTACAAGCCATTAACCCTCATACACTTTCAGACTCCCTACACTCATCACTGTCCGCAATCTCTTCTTTGTCCTGTCCTGATCTGGCTGTACATCACTTCAATGACACTCTTAGAAGCACCCTTGACCAAGTAGCTCCCCGCACCCTCAGAACCTCCAAACACAGAGTGAAACAGCCCTGGCTCACATCGCAAACCCGATTTCTCCAGCGATGCTCTAGGTGTGCTGAACGCTTATGGAGGAAAACACGCACACCAGAAGACTTCATACACTTCAAATTTATGTTAAGGACATATAACTCTGCCCTTCACCTCGCCAAACAGACCTACTTCACCACCCTGATCTCCTCACTAGCCAACAACCCCAAGAAACTTTTTGACACCTTTCACTCCCTCCTCAGGCCAAAAGCACAAGCCCCTATCACAGACATTTGCACTGATGACCTTGCCTCCCACTTTATAGAGAAAATAGACAATATCCGTCAGGAAATCCGCTCCCAATCACCAAATTCAGTGACTCCCATCCCTCCCTGCATTCCCCCTGGCTCACTCTCCACATTCGATCCCATCACAGAAGAAGAAGTCTCCAGACTCCTCTCCTCTTCTCGTCCGACTACATGCACAACCGACCCCATTCCCTCACATCTCCTCCAGTCTCTCTCCCGTCGTCACAACTCACCTAACTACAATCTTTAATCTCTCCCTCTCCTCTGGCATTTTCCCCTCCTCCTTCAAACACTCTATCATTACTCCATTACTAAAGAAACCCACCCTCGACCCATCCTGCACAAACAACTACAGACCAGTCTCCAATCTCCCCTTCATCTCTAAACTCTTGGAGCGCCTGATATACTCACGCCTTACCCGTTACCTCTCCACTCACTCCCTCCTAGACCCTTCACAGTCCGGTTTCCGCCCCCTACATTCGACAGAAACTACACTCATCAAAGTGACCAATGACCTTCTGACAGCAAAACGTAATGGTGACCACTCTCTGCTCATTCTTCTCGACCTTTCTGCAGCTTTCGACACTGTTGACCATCCTCTCCTACTCTCTAGGCTCCAGTCACTAGGCATTAAGGACACTGCTCTTTCCTGGTTCTCCTCCTATCTTTCCGACTGCTCCTTCAGTGTTCTGTTTTCTGGCTCCACTTCATCTCCTCTTCCTCTCACTGTTGGGGTACCTCAGGGCTCAGTCCTTGGCCCCCTTCTCTTCTCTCTCTATACGGCCCCAATTGGACAGACCATCAGCAGATTTGGCTTTCAGTACCATCTTTATGCTGATGACACACAACTGTACACATCATCCCCTGACCTTACCTCCGCTGTACTACAGAACGCCACTGACTGTCTGTCTGCAGTCTCCAACATCATGTCTGCTCTCTATCTGAAACTCAACCTCTCCAAAACTGAACTTCTTCTGCTCCCACCATCTACTAACCTCCCTAAATCTGACATTTCCCTCTCTGTGGGTGGCACCATAATAACACCCCGACAGCAGGCACGCTGTCTGGGTGTTATGTTCGACTCCGATCTCTCCTTCACCTCCCATATACAATCTCTTGCCCGCTCATGCCGCTTACACCTAAAGAACATCTCTAGAATCCGCCCTTTTCTCACCATGGAAACAACAAAAACTCTCACTGTCGCCCTGATCCACTCCCGCCTGGACTACTGTAATGCTCTATTAATTGGCCTCCCTCTCACTCGACTCTCCCCTCTCCAGTCTATCCTTAATGCAGCAGCCAGGGTTGTCCATCTGGCTAATCGTTACTCAGACGCGTCCGCTCTTCGCCAGTCGTTACACTGGCTGCCAATTCATTACAAGGTACAATTCAAAGTACTTGTTCTCACCCACAAAGCTCTCCACAGTGCGGCACCCCCTTACATCTCCTCCCTCATTTCTGTCTATCGGCCTAACCGACCGCTGCGCTCTGCAAATGACTTTTGACTAACCTCTGCCCTAATCCGTACCTCCCACTCCCGACTCCAAGACTTCTTCCGTGCTGCGCCAATCCTCTGGAATGCTCTACCCCAAGATATTAGGATCATCCACAATTTTCATAGTTTTAGGCGCTCGCTCAAAACGCATTTGTTCAGAGCGGCCTATCACATTCAGTAATCAAAGTCATGTTATGTTTGTGTATGTGTAGCCCATTCACTATCTCCATCTAACCCCCACCCCCTGAAGATGGCTGGACCGTCATTGTAAATACATCATTGTAAATACAAACCTATGCTTTGTATCTCCCCCACCTCATTGTAGATTGTAAGCTCCACAAGCAGGGTCGTCTTATTTCGCGTTAATTATTGTATTGTTAACGTTGTTACTTATGACTGTTGTGTTTGAAACTGTTCAACTGTAAAGCGCTGCGGAATATGTTGGCGCTATATAAAGATTATTATTATTTATTATTATAGTATATACCTGTATGTCATCTCCCCCTGTACATAGTATATACCTGTATGTCATCTCCCCTGTATATAGTACATACCTGTCATCTCCCCTGTATAT